>NC_086451.1:373539058-373862808 GCF_028390025.1 Pseudophryne corroboree
CAGGTGGTGACCACAGACCACTTCTCAGCTCCTATGCTTTCTGGCTGATGTTTTGGTCACTTTTGGAAGCTGGCGGTGCTTTCACTCTAGTGGTAGCATGAGACGGAGTCTACAACCCACACAAGTGGCTCAGGTAGTGCAGCTCATCCAGGATGGCACATCAATGCGAGCTGTGGCAAGAAGGTTTGCTGTGTCTGTCAGCGTAGTGTCCAGAGCATGGAGGCGCTACCAGGAGACAGGCCAGTACATCAGGAGACGTGGAGGAGGCCGTAGGAGGGCACCAACCCAGCAGCAGGACCGCTACCTCCGCCTTTGTGCAAGGAGGAACAGGAGGAGCACTGCCAGAGCCCTGCAAAATTACCTCCAGCAAGCCACAAATGTGCATGTGTCTACTCAAACGATCAGAAACAGACTCCATGAGGGTGGTATGAGGGCCCGATGTCCACAGGTGGGGGTTGTGCTTACAGCCCAACACTGTGCAAGACGTTTGGCATTTGCCAGAGAACACCAAGATTGGCAAATTCGCCACTGGCGCCCTGTGCTCTTCACAGATGAAAGCAGGTTCTCACTGAGCACATGTGACAGACGTGACAGAGTCTGGAGACGCCAAGGAGAACGTTCTGCAGCCTGCAACATCCTCCAGCATGACCGGTTTGGCAGTGGGTCAGTAATGGTGTGGGGTGGCTTTTCTTTGGGGGGCCGCACAGCCCTCCATGTGCTCACCAGAGGTAGCCTGACTGCCATTAGGTACCGAGATGCGGTTGTCCCTGGGTTCCTTTTAATGCAAGACAATGCTAGACCTCATGTGGCTGGAGTGTGTCAGCAGTTCGTGCAAGACGAAGGCATTGATGCTATGGACTGGCCCGCCCGTTCCCCAGACCTGAATCCAATTGAGCACATCTGGGACATCATGTCTCGCTCCATCCACCAACGCCACGTTGCACCGCACACTGTCCAGGAGTTGGCGGATGTTTTATTCCAGGTCTGGGAGGAGATCCCTCAGGAGACCATCTGCCACTTCATCAGGAGCATGCCAAGGCGATGTAGGGAGGTCATACAGGCACGTGGAGGCCACACACACTACTGAGCCTCATTTTGACTTGTTTTAAGGACATTACATCAAAGTTTGATCAGCCTGTAGTGTGTTTTTCCACTTTAATTTTGAGTGTGACTCCAAATCCAGATCTCCATGGGATAATTCATTTGATTTCCATTGATAATTTTTGTGTGATTTTGTTGTCAGCACATTCATCTATGGGCCTAATTCCAAGTTGATCGCAGCAGGAATTTTTTTAGCAGTTGGGCAAAACCGGGTGCACGGCAGGGGAGGCAGATGTAACATGTGCAGAGAGAGTTAGATTTTGGTGTGGTGTGTTCAATCTGCAATCTAATTTGCAGTGTAAAAATAAAACAGCCAGTATTTACCCTGCACAGAAATAAAATAACCCACCCAAATCTAACTCTTTCTGCACATGTTATATCTGCCCCCCCTGCAGTGCACATGGTTTTGCCCAACTGCTAAAAAATGTCCTGCTGCGATCAACTTGGAATTACCCCCTATGTGCACTGCAGGGTAGGTAGATATAACGTGCAGAGAGAATTAGATTTGGGTGGGGTGTGTTCAATCTGCAATCTAAATTGCAGTGTAAAAATAAAGCAGCCAGTATTTACCCTGCACAGAAACGAAAAAAACCCATTCAACTCTAACTCTCTCTGTAAATGTTATATCTGCCCCCCCTGCAGCGCACATGGGCCCTCATTCCGAGTTGTTCGCTCTTTGCTGATTTTCGCTATATTGCGATTAGTCGCAAACTGTGCATTCGCAAGGTTCGCAGAGCGCATGCGCTTAGTTATTTTACACAAAAGTTAGGTATTTTACTCTCGGCATAACAAGGATTTTTCATCGTTCTGGTGATTGTACTGTGATTGACAGAAAGTGGGTGTTTCTGGGTGGAAACTTGCCGTTTTCTGGGTGTGTGCGAAAAAACTGTGGCGTTTCTGGGAAAAACGCGGGAGTATCTGGATAAACGGGGGGAGTGTCTGGGCGAATGCTGGGTGAGTTTGTGACGTCAAACCAGGAACGAAACTGACTGAACTGATCGCAATTGCTGAGTAAGTCTGGAGCTACTCAGAAACTTCTATCTTTCGTTCACAATTCTGCTGAGCTAAGATACACTCCCAGAGGGCGGCGGCTTAGCGTGTGCAATGCTGCTAAAAGCAGCTAGCGAGCGAACAACTCGGAATGAGGGCCCTGGTTTTGCCCAATTGCTAACAAACTTGCTGCTGCGATCAACTCAGAATTACCCCCTATGTAAAGAACATATTTAATAAGAATATTTAATTCATTCAGATCTAGGATGTGTTATTTTATTGTTCCCTTAATTTTTTTGAGCAGTGTGTATATATATACATATATATATATATATTATATTAGTGATGAGCGAGTTCGGATCCTCGGGATCCGAACTTCAGCTTTTTTACACGGGTCCGAGGCATACTCGGATTCTCCCGTATGGCTCGGTTAACCCGAGCGCACCCGAACGTCATTATCCCGCAGTCGGATTCTCGCGAGATTCGTATTCTATATAAGGAGCCGCGCATCGCCGCCATTTTCACTCGTGCATTGGAAATGTTAGGGAGAGGACGTGGCTGGCGTCCTCTCCGTTTATTAATGTACTTGCTGCAAATATTTGTGCTTATTGCTTAATTGTGGGGACTGGGGACTAGCAGTATTATATAGGAGGAGTACAGTGCAGAGTTTTGCTGATCAGTGACCACCAGTATATATAGCAGTACGGTACGGAAGGCCACTGCTCTACCTACCTCTGTGTCGTCAAGTATACTATCCATCAATACTAGTGATGTTCACTGGAAATTTTTCGGGTTTTGTGTTTTGGATTCGGTTCCGCGGCCGTGTTGTGGATTCGGATGCGTTTTGGCAAAACCTCAACTAAAATGTTTTGTCGGATTCGGGTGTGTTTTGGATTCGGGTGTTTTTTTCAAAAAAACCCTCAAAAACAGCTTAAATCATAGAATTTGGGGGTCATTTTGATCCCATAGTATTATTAACCTCAATAACCATAATTTCCACTCATTTCCAGTCTATTCTGAACACCTCACAATATTATTTTTAGTCCTAAAATTTGCACCGAGGTCGCTGGATGGCTAAGCTAAGCGACACAAGTGGCCGACACAAACACCTGGCCCATCTAGGAGTGGCACTTCGGTGTCAGGCAGGATGGCACTTCAAAAAAATAGTCCCCAAACAGCACATGATGCAAAGAAAAAATAAGATTTTACTCACCAGTAAATCTATTTCTCGTAGTCCGTAGTGGATGCTGGGGACTCCGTAAGGACCATGGGGAATAGACGGCTCCGCAGGAGACTGGGCACATCTAAAGAAAGCTTTAGGACTATCTGGTGTGCACTGGCTCCTCCCCCTATGACCCTCCTCCAAGCCTCAGTTAGGACACTGTGCCCGGAAGAGCTGACACAATAAGGAAGGATTTTGAATCCCGGGTAAAACTCATACCAGCCACACCAATCACACCATATAACTCGTGATAGGAACCCTGGTTAACAGTATGATAACAATGGAACCTCTGAATAGATGGTTCGCAATAACAACCCGATTTGTGTAACAATAACTATTTACAAGTATTGCAGACAATCCGCACTTGGGATGGGCGCCCAGCATCCACTACGGACTACGAGAAATAGATTTACCGGTGAGTAAAATCTTATTTTCTCTGACGTCCTAGTGGATGCTGGGGACTCCGTAAGGACTATGGGGATTATACCAAAGCTCCCAAACGGGCGGGAGAGTGCGGATGACTCTGCAGCACCGAATGAGAGAACTCAAGGTACTTCTCAGCCAGGGTATCAATTTTGTAGAATTTTGCAACGTGTTTGCCCCTGACCAAGTAGCAGCTCGGCCAAGTTGTAAGGCCGAGACCCCTCGGGCAGCCGCCCAAGATGAGCCCCCTTCCTTGTGGAATGGGCTTTTACAGATTTAGGCTGCGGTAGTCCCACCGCAGAATGCGCAAGCTGAATAGTGCTACAAATCCAGCGCGCTATAGTCTGCTTAGAAGCAGGAGCAACCAGCTTGTTGGGTGCATCCAGGATAAACAGCGCGTCAATTTTCCTGACTCCAGCCGTCCTGGAAATATAATTTTTCAGGGCCCTGACTACGTCCAGTAACCTGGAATCCTCCAGGTCCCTAGTAGCCGCAGGCACCACAATAGGTTGGTTCAAGTGAAAACCTAATACCACCTTCGGGAGAAAGGGAGGACGAGTCCTCAACTCTGCCCTATCCATATGGAAAGTCAGGTAAGGGCTTTTTTTATGACAAAGCCGCCAATTCTGACACATGCCTGGCCGAAGCCAGAGCCAACACATGACCACTTTTCATGTGAGATATTTCAAATCCACGGTTTTAAGTGGCTCAAACCAATGTGATTCCAGGAACTCCAAAACCACATTGAGATCCCAAGGTGCCACTGGGGCACAAAAAAGGGGCTGAATATGCAGCACTCCCTTACAACGTCTGAACTTCAGGCTGACATCCTTCCTGGCTTTGATCAGGATAAGAATGACTTCCTCCGGAATGCCTTTTTCACTCAGGATCCGGTGTTCAACCGCCATGCCGTCAACGCAGCCGCGGTACGTCTTTGAACAGACAGGGCCTTTGCTGCAGCAGATCCTGTCTGAGTGGCAGAGGCCATGGGTCCTCTGAGATCATCTCTTGAAGTTCCGGGTACCAAGCCCTTCTTGGCCAATCCGGAACAATGAGTATAGTTCTTACTCCTCCTTTTCTTATTATCCTCAGTACCTTGGGTATGAGAGGGAGAGGAGGGAACACATAAACCGACTGGTACACCCGTGGTGTCACTAGAGCGTCCACAGCGATCGCCTGAGGTTCCCTTGACCTGGTGCAATATCTTTGTTATTGAGGCGGGACGCCATCATGTCCACCTGTGGTCTTTCCCCAACAGTTTACCAGCATTTGGAAGACTTCTGGATGAAGTCCCTATTCTCCCGGGTGGAGTCTGCTGCTTCCCAGTTGTCCACTCCCGGAATGAACACTGCTGCCAGTGCTACCACATGATTTTCCGCCCAACGGGGAATCCTTGTGGCTTCTGCCATTGCCCTCCTGCTTCTTGTGCCGCCCTGCCTGTTTACATGGGCGAGCACCGTGATGTTGTCTGATTGGATCAGTACGGCTGGTTTTGAAGCAGGGGCCTTGTTTGGCTTAGGGCCTTGTAAATGGCTCTTAGCTCCAGAAAATTTATGTTAAGTGAAATCTCCTGTTTGGACCACAGTCCTTGGAATTTTACTCCCTGTGTGACTGCACCCCAGCCCCGAAGGCTGGCATCCGTGGTCACCAGGACCCAGTCCTGTATTCCAAATCTGCGGCCCTCTAGTAGATGAGCACTCTGCAGCCACCACCGCAGCGACACCCTGGTTCTTGCCGACCGGGTTACCCGCTGCTGTATCTGGAGATGGGACCCGGACCATTTGTCCAACAGGTCCCACTGGAAAATCCTTGCGTGGAACTTTCCGAATGGAATTGCTACGTACGAAGCTACCATTTTTCCCAGGACTCGTGTGCATTGATGTACCGACACCTGTCCTGGTCTTAGGAGGTTTCTGACTAGAGATGACAACTCCTCGGCTTTTTCCATTGGAAGAAACACTTTTTTCTGATCTGTTTCCAGAATCATTCCCAGGAATAGAAGACGTGTCGTCGGGACCAGCTGTGACTTTGGAATTGAGAATCCAGCCCTGCTGTTGCAAGACTTCCCGAGAAAGTGCTACCCCCTTACCAACTGTTCCTTGGACCTCGCCTTTATCAGGAGATCGTCCAAGTACGTGATAATTAAAACTCCCTTCTTGCGAAGGAGTATCATCATTTCGGTCATTACCCTGGTAAAGACCCTCGGTACCGTGGATAATCCAAATGGCAGCGTCTGGAACTGATAGTGACAGTCCTGTACCACAACCTTGAGGTACTCCTGGTGAAGAGGGTAAATGGGGACATGCAGGTAAGTATCCTTGATGTCCAGAGAGACCCTGTAATCCCCCTCGTCCAGGTTCGCAATAATCGCCCTGAGCGATTCCATCTTGAACTTGAATCTTTTGTTATATGTGTTCAAGGATTTTAAATTTAAGATGGGTCTCACCGAACCGTCCGGTTTCGGTACCACAAACATTGTGGAAAAGTAACCCTTTTCCTGTTGATAATCACTTGCTGTGAATACAGTTTTTTGGATAGCCACCAACACTGCCTCCCTGGCAGAGGGAGTTTCCGGTAAGGCAGATTTTAGGAAACGGCGAGGGGGGGGGGGGGGGGAGACGTCTCGAATTCCAGCCTGTACCCCTGAGATACTGTTTGAAGAACCCAGGGATCCACCTGTGAGAGAGCCCACTGTGCGCTGAAATTTCTGAGACGGGCCCCCACCGTACCCGGGTCCGCCTAAGCAGCCCCAGCGTCATGCTGTGGACTTACCGGACGCAGGGGAGGACTTCTGCTCTTGGGAACTAGCTGTGTGCTGCAGCTTTTTCCCTCTACCTTTTCCTCTTGGCAGAAAAAGATGAGCCTCTAGCCCTCTACTTTTCTGGGGCCGAAGGGACTGTACCTGATAATACAGTGCTTACTTTTGCTGTGGGGTAGCTTGTGGCAAAAGTTTTGATTTCCCATCCGTAGCTGTGGAAATGAGGTCTGAAAGACCATCCCCAAACAGTTCCACCCCCTTCTAGGGCAAACTTCCATGTGCCGTTTTGAATCGGCATCGCCCGACCATTGCCGAGTCCATAACCCCCGTCTGGCGGCAATGGTTTTACATGGCGCTTATTAGTGATGCCAGTCGGCAAATATCCCTCTGTGCATTACGCATGTATAAGACAGTGTCTTTTATATGCTCTATTTTCAGCAAAATATTGCCCCTATCTATAGTATAAATATTATCCGACAGGGAATCTGACCACGCAGCTGCCGCACTGCACATCCATGCCGAGGCAATAGCAGGTCTCAATATAATGCCCGTGTGTGTGTATATAGCTTTAAGGGTAGTTTTCTGCTTTCTATCAGCAGGTCCTTCAGGGCGGCCGTATCCAGAGATGGTAGTGCCACCTTTTTTAATAAGCGTGTAACCGCTTTATCTACCTTAGGGGGTATTTCCCAACGTGACCTATCCTCTGGCGGAAAAGGGTACGCTGCTTAGAAATTATCAATTTGTTATCGGGGGAAGTCCACGCTTCCTCACACACCTCATATCAATTCCTCAGATGCAGGAAAACTACTGGTAGTTTTCTGTCACCAAACATAATACCCTTTTCTGTGGTACCTGGGGTATTATCAGAAATGTGTAATACATTTTTCATTGCCTCAATCATGTAACGGGTGGCCCTATTGGAAGGTACACTAGTCTCATCGTCGTCGACACTGGAGTCGGTATCCGTGTCAACATCTGTGTCTGCCATCTGAGGTAGCGGGCGTTTTAGAGCCCCTGATGACATTTGAGACGCTTGGACAGGCACAAGCTGGGCAGCCGGCTGTCCTATGTCATCAAACCTTTTATGTAAGGAGTTGACACTCACGTAATTCCTTCCATAAGTCCATCCACACCGGTGTCGACCCCGCAGGGGGTGACATCCCATTCACAGGCATTTGCTCCGCCTCCATATCATTATCCTCATCATACATGTCGACACAGCAGTACCGACACACAGCACACACACAGGGAATGCTCTGACAGAGGACAGGACCCCACAAAGCCCTTTGGGGAGACAGAGGGAGAGTATGCCAGCACACACCAGAGCGCTATATATCACAGGGATATCACCTATAGAGAGTGTTTTCCCTTATAGCTGCATAATATATTTATACTGCGCTTAATTTGTGCCCCCCCTCTCTTTTTAACCCTTTTCTGTAGTGCAGGACTGCAGGGGAGAGCCAGGGAGCGATCCCTCCAGCGGAGCTGTGAGGGAAAATTGCGCCAGTGTGCTGAGGGATATGGCTCCGCCCCTTTTTCGTCGGGCTTTCTCCCGCTATTGTAAAAGTTCTGGCAGGGGTTAAAAAGCACCTATATAGCCCCTGGGGCTATATATGGTGCCAGTTCGCCAGCCAAGGTGTTAATATTGCTGCTCAGGGCGCCCCCCCCCCCCAGCGCCCTGCACCCATCAGTGACCGCAGTGTGTGGTGTGCATGAGGAGCAATGGCGCACAGCTGCAGTGCTGTGCGCTACCTTGGAGAAGACAGAAGTCTTCAGCCGCCGAGTTTCCGGACCACCTTCTTGCTTCTGGCTCTGTAAGGGGACGGCGGCGCGGCTCCGGGAACGGACGACGAGGTCGGGTCCTGTGTTCGATCCCTCAGGAGCTAATGGTGTCCAGTAGCCTAAGAAGCCCAAGCTACCACCACTTAGGTAGGTTCGCTTCTTCTCCTCTTAGTCCCTCGGTGCAGTGAGCCTGTTGCCAGCAGGTCCCACTGAAAATAAAAAACCAAACAAATACTTTCTCTCTAGGAGCTCAGGAGAGCCCCTAGTGTGCATCCAGCTCAGCCGGGCACAGAAATTTAACTGAGGCTTGGAGGAGGGTCATAGGGGGAGGAGCCAGTGCACACCAGATAGTCCTAAAGCTTTCTTTAGATGTGCCCAGTCTCCTGTGGAGCCGTCTATTCCCCATGGTCCTTATGGAGTCCCCAGCATCCACTAGGATGTCAGAGAAAAAGAGGCATACCAAGGTCGCTGTGTGACTAAGCTAAGCAACACAAGTGGCCGACACAAACACCTGGCCCATCTAGGAGTGGCACTGCAGTGTCAGGCAGGATGGCACTTCAAAAAAATTGTCCCCAAACAGCACATGATGCAAAGAAAAAAAAAGAGGCGCACCAAGGTCGCTGTGTGACTAAGCTAAGCGACACAAGTGGCCGTAACAAACACCTGGCCCATCTAGGAGTGGCACTGCAGTGTCAGACAGGATGGCACTTCAAAAAAATTGTCGCCAAACAGCACATGATGCAAAGAAAAAAAGTGGCGCAATGAGTTAAAATGCACCACAGGTATAGAATGTAGATGGATAGTATACTTAATGTAAGATGAGTGACGACACAGAGGTAGGTACAGCAGTGGCCTACCGTACTGCTATATATAGTATACTGGTGGACACTGTGTCAGCAAACTGCACAACTAAAATGCACCACAGGTATAGAATGTAGATGGATAGTATATTTAATGGATGACGAGTGACGACACAGAGGTAGGTACAGCAGTGGCCTACCGTACTGCTATATATAGTATACTGGTGGACACTGTGTCAGCAAACTGCACAACTAAAATGCACCACAGGTATAGAATGTAGATGGATAGTATACTTAATGGATGACGAGTGATGACACAGAGGTAGGTACAGCAGTGGCCTACCGTACTGCTATATATTAGTATACTTGTGGACACTGTCAGCAAACTGCGAAACTAAAATGCACCACAGGTATAGAATGTAGATGGATAGTATACTTAATGGATGACGAGTGACGACACAGAGGTAGGTACAGCAGTGGACTCTGCACTGTACTCCTCCTATATAATATTAATTAAAATGCACCACAGGTATAGAATGTAGATGGATAGTATACTTAATGGATGACGAGTGACGACACAGAGGTAGGTACAGCAGTGCACTCTGCACTGTACTCCTATATAATATTAATTATACTGGTGGTCCCCAGTCCCCACAATAAAGCAGCACACTGAGCACAGATAGAGAGTGTTTTTCAGGCAGGCAACGTATACTGGTAGTCCCTGTCAGCAAAACCCTGCACTGTACTCCTGCTATAGCTGCTCCCCAGTCCCAACAATTAAGCAGTGTGAGCACTCAGCACAGATATATTATGCAGCACACTGAGCACAGATATGGTATGGAGCGTTTTTTTCAGGCAGAGAACGAATAAAAACTGGTGGTCACTTATCAGCAAAACTCTGCACTGTACTCCTAACAGCTGCTCCCCAATTCTCCCCACAATTAAGCAATAAACAACCAATCAACTTCTACAATAAACGGAGAGGACGCCAGCCACGTCCTCTCCCTATCATCTCCAATGCACAAGTGAAAATGGCGGCGACGCGCAGCTGCTTATATAGAATCCGAATCTCGCGAGAATCCGACAGCGGGATGATGACGTTCGGGCGCGCTCGGGTTAGCCGAGCAAGGCGGGGAGTTCTAACCTGCCTCGGACCCGTGTAAAAAAGGTGAAGTTCGGGGGGGTTCGGATTTCCGACGAACCGAACCCGCTCATCACTAATCAATACCTGTGGTGCATTTTAGTTTTGCTGCAGTTTGCTGACAGTGACCACCAGTATGCAGTACGGTACGGAAAGGCCACTGCTGTACCTACCTCTGTGTCGTCAAGTATACTATCCATCTATACCTGTGCTGCATTTTAGTTTTGCAGTTTGCTGACAGTGACCACCAGCATCATGTGCTGTTTGGGGACAATTTTTTTGAAGTGCCATCCTGTCTGACACTGCAGTGTCACTCCTAGATGGGCCAGGTGTTTGTGTCGGCCACTTGTGTCGCTTAGCTTAGTCACACAGCGACCTTGGTGCGCCTCTTTTTTTCTTTGCATCATGTGCTGTTTGGGGACAATTTTTTCTAAGTGCCATCCTGTCTGACACTGCAGTACCACTCCTAGATGGGCCATGTGTTTGTATCGGCCATTTGTGTCGCTTAGCTTAGCCATCCAGCGACCTCTGTGCAAATTTTAGGACTAAAAATAATATTGTGAGGTGTGAGGTGTTCAGAATAGACTGAAAATGAGTGGAAATTATGGTTATTGAGGTTAATAATACTATGGGATCAAAATGACCCCCAAATTCTATGATTTAAGCTGTTTTTGAGGGTTTTTTGTAAAAAAAAACACCCAAATCCAAAACACACCGGAATCCGACAAAAAATTTTCAGGGAGGTTTTGCCAAAACGCGTCCGAATCCAAAACACGGCCGCGGAACCGAATCGAAAACCAAGACACAAAACCCGAAAAATTTCCGGTGCACATCACCAATATATATATATATATATATATATATATATACATATATACACACACACACACACATTATATATATATATATATAGAAAAATTCCAAGAATAACCACCAGAGGGATTAGACCCAGAGAAACCAGCACACCACTTGAATGCAAAAAGTGTTTTACTGTTCACAAAGGAACACAAAGTTTTTTAAAAAAGTAGCAAGCATTTGGCACACATGATGATAGCAGCATGTAAAATAAATCAATGAATACTCAACATTCCGACAGCTGTTTCGACTATCTTCTTCATGGGAATGAGTAAAGTGTCATAGTGCTGAACACTGCCCACCGCAGTGTCTGTTTTCAAAGTGACATGTGCCTAATATGCTTAGCTACCAGGTGCATTTTATAGTGTGTGTACTTACCTGTGAGCCAACACACCTGTACCCGGTCACACATGGACGTAGACAACGTCATACCCACGCGCCACGGCCGTGGCGCTGACCGGATGTGACGTACGGGGACGGGTTAGTCCGCTACACCTCATGTGTGAACACATGATGGAGCTGGACACCAACCCCCCCCGAACGGAGGAAAAGATCTCCGAGGCCGCGTCCATGTGTATTAGGTCACCCTCGTGTCCCGCGTCACATGTAACGCGTCACACGTGGCGACCCACAGGGGGCGCTCAGTAAGTCCGGACAACCAAGTTCATCCGGAACTAAGTGGGCACCAAACCTGTTTCCGGGGACAGGATGGAGGCGCACAGGCACCAATCATAAACATATAATGTGAAAAATAAACATCAAAATAAAACAGACAATAAACAATATATCACATAATAGATACTGGGCAGATAAAGCATATAAATGGCCAGTCGTTTTGGCCACTCCTTTAGAATAGTGCATTTATTACACTATGAAAGCATAGTGGCTACATTCATGGCCAGCATTAAGTTCATAAACATAAATCAATATTAGTTTATTAATCAATATATCAGTTTATGACTGGCCATTTATATGCTTTATCTGCCCAGTATCTATTATGTGATATATTGTTTATTGTCTGTTTTATTTTGATGTTTATTTTTCACATTATATGTTTATGATTGGTGCCTGTGCGCCTCCATCCTGTCCCCGGAAACAGGTTTGGTGCCCACTTAGTTCCGGATGAACTTGGTTGTCCGGACTTACTGAGCGCCCCCTGTGGGTCGCCACGTGTGACGCGTTACATGTGACGCGGGACACGAGGGTGACCTAATACACATGGACGCGGCCTCGGAGATCTTTTCCTCCGTTCGGGGGGGGTTGGTGTCCAGCTCCATCATGTGTTCACACATGAGGTGTAGCGGACTAACCCGTCCCCGTACGTCACATCCGGTCAGCGCCACGGCCGTGGCGCATGGGTATGACGTTGTCTACGTCCATGTGTGACCGGGTACAGGTGTGTTGGCTCACAGGTAAGTACACACACTATAAAATGCACCTGGTAGCTAAGCATATTAGGCACATGTCACTTTGAAAACAGACACTGCGGTGGGCAGTGTTCAGCACTATGACACTTTACTCATTCCCATGAAGAAGATAGTCGAAACAGCTGTCGGAATGTTGAGTATTCATTGATTTATTTTACATGCTGCTATCATCATGTGTGCCAAATGCTTGCTACTTTTTAAAAAAACTTTGTGTTCCTTTGTGAACAGTAAAACACTTTTTGCATTCAAGTGGTGTGCTGGTTTCTCTGGGTCTAATCCCTCTGGTGGTTATTCTTGGAATTTTTCAATATTACTATACTGACCGAGCACCTGCATTCAGCTCAAATGAAAGTGTGAAGCGGCTTCTTATGTGGATTTGTCATATATATATATATATTATATATATATATATATATATATATATATATATATATATATATATATATATATATACACACATACATATATATATATATATATATATATATATATATATATATATATATATATATATATATATATATACACACATATACATATATTATATATATATATATATATATATATATATATATATATATATATATATATATATATACACACACACACACACACACACACACTGTATAAGCACATACTTCCGCACATGGACGGCAACCCCCCCAACAAATCCTGTATTTGCCACTGTCACACTAGATTAAGGACATTCTAAATTTTTATTATAGAAGTAATCTGTATGGATTTATGATTTAGATGCTATAGCCCTTGCTATGTTATAAATGTATTTACATTTTTAATATGTCTCTTTAAGGGTCACTTTGGTTTTTGTCATTATAGTGGAATTGATTTTGTTTTTGGTGTCAGTATGCACAATTTTTGTTCACCACTTAGAGGGTTATCCAATTAGCCACAAAGAAACATCAGCGATTTTCCAGATGTTTCTCCAATATTTTTTTCAGGCTACCCTATTAGGATCGCATGAAGAAAAAAAAAAAATTCTCCTGAAAACACACAGGTTCAGTGAGATGACGCAGGTGAATCTAAATTTACTGATAAGCCATGGCCTCCGCTGGTTTATTGGGGCTAACTGGATAGCCCCCAGCGAGACAATTACCTGTGGTAATTTACCACAGGTTATTAGATACCCCCCTTAGACTGCTTGCAGCATGAGGGTATGGATGGGAAGTGTTTTCAGCAGGGACTATAGATGATAGGTGGCAGTCTCTATCTCTCATTAACGCCCCAAACTGATGTGATTCATCTCCGGTGCTCCCGTTTCATACACAGCTGAACTAATCACTGAGCCCGGCAATGTCAGAGATTAGTCTTCTACTTGATTACAGCCTTTAAGCAGTGAGCTGAGTGACAGGGATTGGGACTTTCCCAGAAAGGGATAGCGTGCTGAATTTAAGAAGATCTTCAATGAGAGTGTAAATTCCTATTTCTGCAGTAGGGTACACTGTGTTCCACAGGGAATACATCGAGGGGATAGAGATGGATCTTGATCCAGAGGTACCAACAGGCTAAAGCTTTAGACTGTCCCAGAATGCATTGCCGGGCCTCCTCTATATAACCCCTCCTCCAGGCACTGGAGCTCAGTTTTAGAGTTGGTGCCTGCATGGAGCAGGTCACTTAACAGGGGGGCTGCCCTAGGCAGCCCTGAAAAAGCTTTTTAGAAGACTTCAAGGGTTGCAGCACCTCCCCAGTGGCGTCACATAGTCCCGTTGGCTCTGTTCCCAGGTACTTGTGGTTGAGGCGCTCCGGTTCCTAGGCACACCACTGCAGACGCTCTCCTGGATCGCGTGGCTGCTACTAAGGGAGGAGGTAAGAGGGTCCCCCAGGCAGGACCCACCATTAAACTCGTTCCGGTCGCGGTCTAAAGAGACGGACCGCAACGCACGCGTGGACACTGTGGCCATGCAGGGACCCCACTATATCCACCAGGGCATGGGAGCACAGGTCGGATACATAAAATATCAATTTTAACAAGGCTCCATAGTACCCGCTGTTGAGGACCAGCATAGGGGATAAGGCGCTTGACCTGTAGCCCCTCCCCCAGCTCCGGGCGCCATCTACTGCTGGTGTTCCCGCCCTGGAGCTGCCTGGTGACTGGTCTCCGGGACTGCAGGGCAAAGTCTCCTTTGTAAACCCGCCTGTACATCTGTGCCGTGGTTTTACAATCATTTAAGTATTCTACATGTAGATATTAAGACAGCGTTAGTTAAGAACAAGTGTACCTGTGACAGAATATATAGTACGAGTATTCTGATATATACATCTGGTCTCAGACCGCGCACTGTTTTATATATATATATATATGTTCAAATAATAAATAATTCAATGCAATTTTATTGTCATGAAAATAATTATCTGCATTGCAAACGTGACTATGTGTGCCTGTATCTGCTATGTGATTTCACTGCGGTGTATCACAGATATGTCTCTCACTGCATACTGTACCCTAGGCAGGGCCGGCAACAGAAATCTTGGGGCCTGGTACAGTGATATCTCTGGGGGCCCCTCAGATTAAAGCACAATGGAATTTGCTGCACCATATTAGAAACTGATAATAAATAAATATTTATTTAAAAACATATATAAATTAGAGATGTGCACTTGAAAATTTTCGGGTTTTGTGTTTTGGTTTTGGGTTCGGTTCCGCGGCCGTGTTTTGGGTTCGACCGCGTTTTGGCAAAACCTCACCGAATTTTTTTTGTCGGATTCGGGTGTGTTTTGGATTCGGGTGTTTTTTTCAAAAAAGCCTAAAAAACAGCTTAAATCATAGAATTTGGGGGTCATTTTGATCCCAAAGTATTAATAACCTCAAAAACCATAATTTACACTCATTTTCAGTCTATTCTGAATACCTCACACCTCACAATATTATTTTTAGTCCTAAAATTTGCACCTAGGTCGCTGGATGACTAAGCTAAGCGACCCTAGTGGCCGACACAAACACCGGGCCCATCTAGGAGTGGCACTGCAGTGTCACGCAGGATGTCCCTTCCAAAAAACCCTCCCCAAACAGCACATGACGCAAAGAAAAAAAAGAGGCGCAATGAGGTAGCTGTGTGAGTAAGATAAGCGACCCTAGTGGCCGACACAAACACCGGGCCCATCTAGGAGTGTCACTGCAGTGTCACGCAGGATGTCCCTTCCAAAAAACCCTCCCCAAACAGCACATGACGCAAAGAAAAAAAGAGGCGCAATGAGGTAGCTGTGTGAGTAAGATAAGCGACCCTAGTGGCCGACACAAACACCGGGCCCATCTAGGAGTGGCACTGCAGTGTCACGCAGGATGTCCCTTCCAAAAAACCCTCCCCAAACAGCACATGACGCAAAGAAAAAAAGAGGCGCAATGAGGTAGCTGTGTGAGTAAGATAAGCGACCCTAGTGGCCGACACAAACACCGGGCCCATCTAGGAGTGTCACGCAGGATGTCCCTTCCAAAAAACCCTCCCCAAACAGCACATGACGCAAAGAAAAATTAAAGAAAAAAGAGGTGCAAGATGGAATTGTCCTTGGGCCCTCCCACCCACCCTTATGTTGTATAAACAGGACATGCACACTTTAACCAACCCATCATTTCAGTGACAGGGTCTGCCACACGACTGTGACTGAAATGACGGGTTGGTTTGGACCCCCACCAAAAAAGAAGCAATTAATCTCTCCTTGCACAAACTGGCTCTACAGAGGCAAGATGTCCACCTCATCATCATCCTCCGATATATCACCGTGTACATCCCCCTCCTCACAGATTATCAATTCGTCCCCACTGGAATCCACCATCTCAGCTCCCTGTGTACTTTGTGGAGGCAATTGCTGCTGGTCAATGTCTCCACGGAGGAATTGATTATAATTCATTTTAATGAACATCATCTTCTCCACATTTTCTGGATGTAACCTCGTACGCCGATTGCTGACAAGGTGAGCGGCGGCACTAAACACTCTTTCGGAGTACACACTTGTGGGAGGGCAACTTAGGTAGAATAAAGCCAGTTTGTGCAAGGGCCTCCAAATTGCCTCTTTTTCCTGCCAGTAAAAGTACGGACTGTGTGACGTGCCTACTTGGATGCGGTCACTCATATAATCCTCCACCATTCTTTCAATGTTGAGAGAATCATATGCAGTGACAGTAGACGACATGTCCGTAATCGTTGTCAGGTCCTTCAGTCCGGACCAGATGTCAGCATCAGCAGTCGCTCCAGACTGCCCTGCATCACCGCCAGCGGGTGGGCTCGGAATTCTGAGCCTTTTCCTCGCACCCCCAGTTGCGGGAGAATGTGAAAAAGGAGATGTTGACAGGTCGCGTTCCGCTAGACTTGACAATTTTCTCACCAGCAGGTCTTTCAACCCCAGCAGACTTGTGTCTGCCGGAAAGAGAGATCCAAGGTAGGCTTTAAATCTAGGATCGAGCACGGTGGCCAAAATGTAGTGCTCTGATTTCAACAGATTGACCACCCGTGAATCCTTGTTAAGCGAATTAAGGGCTCCATCCACAAGTCCCACATGCCTAGCCGAATCGCTCCGTGTTAGCTCCTCCTTCAATGTCTCAAGCTTCTTCTGCAAAAGCCTGATGAGGGGAATGACCTGACTCAGGCTGGCAGTGTCTGAACTGACTTCACGTGTGGCAAGTTCAAAGGGCATCAGAACCTTGCACAACGTTGAAATCATTCTCCACTGCGCTTGAGACAGGTGCATTCCACCTCCTATATTGTGCTCAATTGTATAGGCTTGAATGGCCTTTTGCTGCTCCTCCAACCTCTGAAGCATATAGAGGGTTGAATTCCACCTCGTTACCACTTCTTGCTTCAGATGATGGCAGGGCAGGTTCAGTAGTGTGCTCCAGTCTTCTGTACGTGGTGCCTGTACGCCGAAAGTGTCCCGCAATTCTTCTGGCCACTGACAGCATCTCTTGCACGCCCCTGTCGTTTTTTTAAAAATTCTGCACCACCAAATTCAAGGTATGTGCAAAACATGGGACGTGCTGGAATTTGACCATATTTAATGCACACACAATATTGCTGGCGTTGTCCGATGCCACAAATCCACAGGAGAGTCCAATTGGGGTAAGCCATTCCGCGATGATCTTCCTCAGTTGCCGTAAGAGGTTTTCAGCTGTGTGCGTATTCTGGAAAGCGGTGATACAAAGCGTAGCCTGCCTAGGAAAGAGTTGGCGTTTGCGAGATGCTGCTACTGGTGCCGCCGCTGCTGTTCTTGCGGCGGGAGTCCATACATCTACCCAGTGGGCTGTCACAGTCATATAGTCCTGACCCTGCCCTGCTCCACATGTCCGTGGTTAAGTGGACATTGGGTACAGCTGCATTTTTTAGGACACTGGTGAGTCTTTCTGAGGTCTGTGTACATTTTCGGTATCGCCTGCCTAGAGAAGTGGAACCTAGATGGTATTTGGTAACGGGGGCACACTACCTCAAGAAATTGTCTAGTTCCCTGTGAACTAACGGCGGATACCGGACGCATGTCTAACACCAACATAGTTGTCAAGGCCTCAGTTATCCGCTTTGCAGCAGGATGACTGCTGTGATATTTCATCTTCCTCGCAAAGGACTGTTGGACAGTCAATTGCTTACTGGAAGTAGTACAAGTGGTCTTCCGACTTCCCCTCTGGGATGACCATCGACTCCCAGCAGCAACAACAGCAGCGCCAGCAGCAGTAGGCGTTACACGCAAGGATGCATCGGAGGAATCCCAGGCAGGAGAGGACTCGTCAGAATTGCCAGTGACATGGCCTGCAGGACTATTGGCATTCCTGGGGAAGGAGGAAATTGACACTGAGGGAGTTGGTGGGGTGGTTTGCGTGAGCTTGGTTACAAGAGGAAGGGATTTACTGGTCAGTGGACTGCTTCCGCTGTCACCCAAAGTTTTTGAACTTGTCACTGACTTATTATGAATGCGCTGCAGGTGACGTATAAGGGAGGATGTTCCGAGGTGGTTAACGTCCTTACCCCTACTTATTACAGCTTGACACCTGTTGTCCGCATTTCTGATGAAATACCTCCACACTGAAGAGCTGATTTTTTTTGGTATTTTCACCAGGCATGTCAACGGCCATATTCCTCCCACGGACAACAGGTGTCTCCCCGGGTGCCTGACTTAAACAAACCACCTCACCATCAGAATCCTCCTGGTCAATTTCCTCCCCAGCGCCAGCAACACCCATATCCTCCTCACCCTGGTGTACTTCAACACTGACATCTTCAATCTGACTATCAGGAACTAGACTGCGGGTGCTCCTTCCAGCACTTGCAGGGGGTGTGCAAATGGTGGAAGGCGCATGCTCTTCACGTCCAGTGTTGGGAAGGTCAGGCATCGCAACCGACACAATTGGACTCTCCTTGTGGATTTGGGATTTCGAAGAACGCACAGTTCTTTGCGGTGCTTTTGCCAGCTTGAGTCTTTTCAGTTTTCTAGCGAGAGGCTGAGTGCTTCCATCCTCATGTGAAGCTGAACCACTAGCCATGAACATAGGCCAGGGCCTCAGCCGTTCCTTGCCACTCCGTGTGGTAAATGGCATATTGGCAAGTTTACGCTTCTCCTCCGACAATTTTATTTTAGGTTTTGGAGTCCTTTTTTTACTGATATTTGGTGTTTTGGATTTGACATGCTCTGTACTATGCCATTGGGCATCGGCCTTGGCAGACGACGTTGCTGGCATTTCATCGTCTCGGCCATGACTAGTGGCAGCAGCTTCAGCACGAGGTGGAAGTGGATCTTGATCTTTCCCTAATTTTGGAACCTCAACATTTTTGTTCTCCATATTTTAATAGGCACAACTAAAAGGCACCTCAGGTAAACAATGGAGATGGATGGATACTAGTATACAATTATGGATGGACTGCCGAGTGCCGACACAGAGGTAGCTACAGCCGTGGACTACCGTACTGTGTCTGCTGCTAATATAGACTGGATGATTGATAATGAGATGAAATCAATATATATATGTATGTATATATAATATCACTAGTACTGCAGCCGGACAGGTAGATAATATATTTATTAGGTATTGGTAATGATGACTGATGACGGACCTGCTGGACACTGTCAGCTCAGCAGCACCGCAGACTGCTACAGTAAGCTACTATACTATAGTAGTATGTACAAAGAAGAAAGAAAAAAAAAAAACACGGGTAGGTGGTATACAATTATGGATGGACTGCCGAGTGCCGACACAGAGGTAGCTACAGCCGTGGACTAACGTACTGCGTCTGCTGCTAATATAGAGTCTAGACTGGATGATAAATTATTGATAATGAGATGAAATCAATATAATATCACTAGTACTGCAGCCGGACAGGTACTATATATATTTATTATGTAATGACTGATGATGGACCTGCTGGACACTGTCAGGTCAGCACTGCAGCCTGCTACAGTAAGCTACTATAGTAGTATGTATAAAGAAGAATGAAAAAAAAAAAAAAAACACAGGTAGGTGGTATACAATAATATATATATATATATATATATATATATATATATATATATATATATATATATATATATATATATATATATATATATATATTAAACTGGTGGTGATGGATTATTAAACTGGTGGTCAGGTCACGTTGCAACTTGCAACTAGTACTCCGAGTCCTAAGCAGACAATCACAAAATATATTATTATACTGGAGGTCAGTGTGGTCACAACAATGGCAGTGTGGCACTGACTCTGGCAGCAAAAGTGTGCACTGTACGTTATATGTACTCCTGAGTCCTGCTCTCAGACTCGAACTGCTCCCCACTGTCAGTGTCTCCCCCACAAGTCAGATAATACACTTACAGTCACACTATCTAATCTATAAATATCACTTCAGCAAGTAGTATAGTAGTATACAGTATAGTAGTACTCCTCCTAATAATGCTCCCCAAAATACTGTCTCTCTCTTCTCTAAACGGAGGGGATCCGGACTGAAAGTCGACAGTAACTAGGTCGACAATGTCTAGGTCGACCACTATTGGTCGACAGTAACTAGGTCGACAGGGTCAAAAGGTCGACATGGTCAAAAGGTCGACAGGTCAAAAGGTCGACATGAGTTTTTCACAATTTTTTTCTTTTTTTGAACCTTTTCATACTTAACGATCCACGTGGACTACGATTGGAACGGTAATCTGTGCCGAGCGAAGCGGTAGCGGAGCGAAGGCACCATGCGAGGGGACGCGGTGCACTAATTGGGGTTCCCGGTCACTCTACGAAGAAAACGACACCAAAATAACATTAAAAACTCATGTCGACCTTTTGACCTGTCGACCTAGAACATGTCGACCTTTTGACCCTGTCGACCTTTTGACCCTGTCGACCTAGTTACTGTCGACCAATAGTGGTCGACCTAGACATTGTCGACCTAGTTACTGTCGACTTTCAATACCACACCCAAACGGAGAGGACGCCAGCCACGTCCTCTCCCTATGACTCTCAATGCACGTGTGAAAATGGCGGCGACGCGCGGCTCCTTATATAGAATCCGAGTCTCGCGATAGAATCCGAGCCTCGCGAGAATCCGACAGCGTGATGATGACGTTCGGGCGCGCTCGGGTTAACCGAGCAAGGCGGGAAGATCCGAGTCGCTCGGCCCCGTGAAGAAAAAACCGAAGTTCGGGCGGGTTCGGATTCAGAGGAACCGAACCCGCTCATCTCTAATATAAATATGTCTATATCTCCTTCCTCCCCCACACACCCCACTGTCTGTCTCTTCCCAATGACTCCATGATTCATTCACAGCTCCCCCACCCCAACCCAAAGCTCTGTAACACCTTACCAAGCCACTCTTACCCCGGTGAGAGACTCACTTGCACTGCACTCCAGAGTATCCAGACCTGAGCCAGCCAAGCTGCTGCCATGTCCTCTTACTCAGAGCCGGCCTTAGGCATAGGCAAACTAGGCAAATGCCTAGGGCATTTGGTATGCTTATGGGCAGCAGCAGCTTCTGCTGATTAAAATGATATGCAGCATGCCTATATTCTGTGTGTGACTGCGGCTGTATCTGCAAATGAAATGCTACGTTGCAGTGTATTCCTGGAAATCACTGTAATGTAGCATTTTGTATGCAGATACAGCCACAGTCGCACACAGAATATAGGCATGCTGCATATCATTTTAAGCAACAGAAGCTGCTTGTGCATCCTAGCCACATAGTAATGCAAATAATAAGATGAATTTTCATAAACAAAAGGCACCCGACGTTTGCAGAGCTGCCAGCTGACTCATGCCAGGCATCTCCTGCAGAACTAGTGGCTGTGCTAGGGGGCACCAGCCAAAATCTTGCCTAGAGCATCATATAGGTTAGGGCCGTCTCTGCTCTTACTGCCTGCAACAGGGCTGGACCCAGAAGAGCGGGCATGCACTCGCACCACACAGTCACTGTGTGTGAGTCTCCTGCCACTCTAAGGCTGCGCACACACCGTGCCTACACCTCATTGCCCTATTTGTACAAGACGGCTCACATCACTGACTGCACTAAGCAAAGTATCCTTGGGGCCCCTTTGATCCTTGGGGCCCAGTACAGGTGTCCCCTTTGGTTCCCTGTCGCCGGCCCTGACCTTAGGGGACAAGGTGCGTCTGGGTCAATATATAGTGCGTCACAGTATTTACCTATTATGTGTATTCTAATTAGTGATGTGCACCGGAAATTTTTCGGGTTTTGTGTTTTGGTTTTGGGTTCGGTTCCGCGGCCGTGTTTTGGGTTCGAACGCGTTTTGGCAAAACCTCACCGAATTTTTGTCGGATTCGGGTGTGTTTTGGATTCGGGTGTTTTTTTTAAAAAAACCCCTAAAAAACAGCTTAAATCATAGAATTTGGGGGTCATTTTGATCCCATAGTATTATTAACCTCAATAACCATAATTTACACTCATTTTCAGTCTATTCTGAACACCTCACAATATTATTTTTAGTCCTAAAATTTGCACTGAGGTCGCTGGATGGCTAAGCTAAGCGACACAAGTGGCCGACAAACACCTGGCCCATCTAGAAGTGGCACTGCAGTGTCAGGCAGGACTGGCCTTCAAAAAAATACTCTCAAAACAGCACATGACGCAAAGAAAAAAAGAGGCACTATGAGGTAGCTGTGTGACTAAGCTAAGCGACCCTAGTGGCCGACAAACACCTGGCCCATCTAGGAGTGGCACTGCAGTGTCACGCAGGATGGCCCTTCAAAAAAATACTCCCCAAACAGCACATGATGCAAAGAAAAAAAGAGGTGCAATGAGGTAGCTGTGTGACTAAGATAAGCGACCCAAGTGGCCGACACAAACACCTGGCCCATCTAGGAGTGGCACTGCAGTGTGACAGGATGGCCCTTCAAAAAAATACTCCCCAAACAGCACATGACGCAAAGAAAAATGAAAGAAAAAAAGGAGGTGCAAGATGGAATTGTCCTTGGGCCCTCCCACCCACCCTTATGTTGTATAAACAGGACATGCACACTTTAACCAACCCATCATTTCAGCGACAGGGTCTGCCACACGACTGTGACTGAAATGATTGGTTGGTTTGGGCCCCCACCAAAAAAGAAGTAATCAATCTCTCCTTGCACAAACTGGCTCTACAGAGGCAAGATGTCCACCTCATCATCATCGTCCGATTCATCACCCCTTTCACTGTGTACATCCCCCTCCTCACAGATTATTAATTCATCCCCACTGCTGAAATCCACCATCTCAGGTCCCTGTGCACTTTCTGGAGGCAACTGCTGCTGGTGAATGTCTCCACGGAGGAATTGATTATAATTCATTTTAATAAACATCATCTTCTCCACATTTTCTGGAAGTAACCTCGTACGCCGATTGCTGACAAGGTGAGTGGCGGCACTAAACACTCTTTCGGAGTACACACTGGAGGGAGGGCAACTTAGGTAGAATAAAGCCAGTTTCTGCAAGGGCCTCCAAATTGCCTCTTTTTCCTGCCAGTATACGTACGGACTGTGTGACGTGCCTACTTGGATGCGGTCACTCATATAATCCTCCACCATTCTTTCAATGGTGAGAGAATCATATGCAGTGACAGTAGACGACATGTCAGTAATCGTTGGCAGGTCCTTCAGTCCGGACCAGATGTCAGCACTCGCTCCAGACTGCCCTGCATCACCGCCAGCGGGTGGGCTCGGAATTCTTAGCCTTTTCCTCGCACCGCCAGTTGCGGGAGAATGTGAAGGAGCAGCTGTTGACGGGTCACGTTCCGCTTGACTTGACAATTTTCTCACCAGCAGGTCTTTGAACCCCTGCAGACTTGTGTCTGCCGGAAAGAGAGATACAATGTAGGTTTTAAATCTAGGATCGAGCACGGTGGCCAAAATGTCGTGCTCTGATTTCAACAGATTGACCACCCGTGAATCCTGGTTAAGCGAATGAAGGGCTCCATCCACAAGTCCCACATGCCTAGCGGAATCGCTCTGTTTTAGCTCCTCCTTCAATGTCTCCAGCTTCTTCTGCAAAAGCCTGATGAGGGGAATGACCTGACTCAGGCTGGCAGTGTCTGAACTGACTTCACGTGTGGCAAGTTCAAAAGGTTGCAGAACCTTGCACAACATTGAAATCATTCTCCACTGCGCTTGAGACAGGTGCATTCCACCTCCTTTGCCTATATCGTGGGCAGATGTATAGGCTTGAATGGCCTTTTGCTGCTCCTCCATACTCTGAAGCATATAGAGTGTTGAATTCCACCTCGTTACCACCTCTTGCTTCAGATGATGGCAGGGCAGGTTCAGGTGTTTTTGGTGGTGCTCCAGTCTTCTGTACGCGGTGCCTGTACGCCAAAAGTGGCCCACAATTCTTCTGGCCACCGACAGCATCTCTTGCATGCCCCTGTCATTTTTAAATAATTCTGCACCACCAAATTCAAGGTATGTGCAAAACATGGGACGTGCTGGAATTTGCCGAGATGTAATGCACGCACAATATTGCTGGCTTTGTCTGATGCCACAAATCCCCAGGAGAGTCCAATTGGGGTAAGCCATTCTGCGATGATCTTCCTCAGTTGCCGTAAGAGGTTTTCAGCTGTGTGCGTATTCTGGAAAGCGGTGATACAAAGCGTAGCCTGCCTAGGAACGAGTTGGCGTTTGCGAGATGCTGCTACTGGTGCCGCCGCTGCTGTTCTTGCAGCGGGAGGCAATACATCTACCCAGTGGGCTGTCACAGTCATGTAGTCCTGAGTCTGCCCTGCTCCACTTGTCCACATGTTGGTGGTTAAGTGGACATTGGGTACAACTGCATTTTTTAGGACACTGGTGAGTCTTTTTCTGAGGTCTGTGTACATTTTCGGTATCGCCTGCCTAGAGAAATGGAACCTAGATGGTATTTGGTACCGGGGACACAGTACCTCAATCAAGTCTATAGTTGTCTCTGAAGTAACGATGGATACCAGAACCACGTTTCTCACCGCCCAGGCATCAGTTATCCGCTTTGCAGCAGGATGACTGCTGTGATATTTCATCTTCCTCGCAAAGGACTGTTGGACAGTCAATTGCTTACTGGAAGTAGTACAAGTGGTCTTCCGACTTCCCTTCTGGGATGACGATCGACTCCCAGCAGCAACAACAGCAGCGCCAGCAGCAGTAGGCGTTACACTCAAGGATGCATCGAAGGAATCCCAGGCGGGAGAGGACTCGCCAGACTTGCCAGTGACATGGCCTACAGGACTATTGGCATTCCTGGGTAAGGAGGAAATTGACATTGAGGGAGTTGGTGGTGTGTTTTGCGGGAGCTTGGTTACAAGAGGAAGGGATTTACTGGTCAGTGGACTGCTTCCGCTGTCGCCCAAAGTTTTTGAACTTGTCACTGATTTATGATGAATGCGCTGCAGGTGATGTATAAGGGAGGATGTTCCGAGGTGGTTAACGTTTTTTCCCCCTACTTATTACAGCTTGACAAAGGCAACACACGGCTTGACACCTGTTGTCCGCATTTGTGTGGAAATACTTCCACACCGAAGAGCTGATTTTTTTTGTATTTTGACCAGGCATGTCAATGGCCATATTCCTCCCACGGACAACAGGTGTCTCCCCGGGTGCCTGACTTAAACAAACCACCAGAATCCTCCTTGTCAATTTCCTCCCCAGCGCCAGCAACACCCATATCCTCATCCTGGTGTACTTCAACACTGACATCTTCAATTTGACTATCAGAAACTGGACTGCGGGTGCTCCTTCCAGCACTTGCAGGGGGCGTGCAAATGGTGGAAGGCGCAAGCTCTTCCCGTCCAGTGTTGGGAAGGTCAGGCATCGCAACCGACACAATTGGACTCTCCTTGGGGATTTGTGATTTCGAAGAACGCACAGTTCTTTGCTGTGCTTTTGCCAGCTTAAGTCTTTTCATTTTTCTAGCGAGAGGCTGAGTGCTTCCATCCTCATATGAAGCTGAACCACTAGCCATGAACATAGGCCAGGGCCTCAGCCGTTCCTTGCCACTCCGTGTCGTAAATGGCATATTGGCAAGTTTACGCTTCTCCTCAGACGCTTTTAATTTTGATTTTTGGGTCATTTTTTTACTGATCTTTTGTGTTTTGGATTTTACATGCTCTGTACTATGACATTGGGCATCGGCCTTGGCAGACGACGTTGCTGGCATTTCATCGTCTCGGCCATGACTAGTGGCAGCAGCTTCAGCACGAGGTGGAAGTGGATCTTGATCTTTCCCTATTTTTTTAACCTCCACATTTTTGTTCTCCATATTTTAATGCGCACAACTAAAAGCCACCACAGGTATACAATGTAGATGGATGGATAGTATAGTATTATATTACTTATGGAGGACGAGTGCACTGACGACACAGAGGTAGGTACAGCCGTGGCCTACCGTACTGCTATATATCTATATATATATATATATATATATATATATATATATATATATATATTATACTGTATAATAATAACGGACCTGGTGGACACTGTCAGCAGACTGCTAAACTAGTATGAAGAAAAAAAAAAGCCACCACAGGTATACAATGTAGATGGATGGATAGTATAGTATTATATTACTTATGGACGACGAGTGATGACACAGAGGTAGGTACAGCCGTGGCCTACCGTACTATATATATATATATATAATATTACTGTATATAATAATAACGGACCTGGTGGACACTGTCAGCAGACTGCTAAACTAGTATGAAGAAAAAAAAAAGCCACCCCAGGAGTGTTTTTCAGGCAGACAAACGTATACTGGACTGGTGGTCACTGTCGGCAAAACTGTGCACTGTACTCCTGCTATAACTGCTCCCCAGTCCCCACAATTAGGCAGTGTGAGCAGTGCACTCAGCACAGATATATCATGCAGCAGTGTATCACACTGAGCACAGATATGGTGGAGCATTTTTTTCAGGCAGAGAAACAGATTAAACTCACTGGTGGTATTATAATCAAAACCCTGCACTGTACTCCCTAACAGCTGCTCCCCGTCCCCAATCCTCCCCACAATTATAACTAAGTCACTCTTTTCTACTATAACGGAGAGGACGTCAGCCACGTCCTCTCCCTATCAATCTCAATGCACGTGGGAAAATGGCGGCGACGCGCGGCTGCTTATATAGAATCCGAGTCTCGCGAGAATCCGACAGCGGGATGATGACGTTCGGGCGCGCTTGGTTTACTCGAGCCACACGGGAGAATCCGAGTACGGCTCGGACCCGTGAAAAAAGGCTGAAGTTCGGGGGGGTTCGGTTTCCGAGAAACCGAACCCGCTCATCACTAATTCTAATGTGAACTCAGTCACATAATACCGGATTTATTCACAGGTGTTGTTTACTGGGTACGCAGTCACATGCTAACGGGTTTATTCGCAGGTATTGTATCTGGCTTCATCGTACTAAGCCGCTCTCTGTTGTATTTGTGTATAATGTTTTACATGTAGGGCAGTAAATATGGGGACGCTCCTGCATCTTGCAGATCATTTGTAATGGATTTACCTGAGGGGGAAGTTTTGTATGATGGTCTGTGTACTATGGGGGTGATTCTGAGTTGATCGCAGCAGGAAATTTTTTAGCAGTTGGGCAAAACCATGTGCACTGCAGGGGAGGCAGATATAACATGTGCAGAGAGAGTTAGATTTGGGTGTGGTGAGTTCAATCTGCAATCTAAATTGCAGTGTAAAAATAAAGCAGCCAATATTTACCCTGCACAGAAACAAAATAACCCACCCAAATCTAACTCTCTCTGCACATGTTATATCTGCATCCCCTGCAGTGCACATGGGTGGTCATTCCGAGTTGTTCGCTTGCAAGCTGCTTTTAGCAGCATTGCACACGCTAAGCCGCCGCCTACTGGGAGTGTATCTTAGCATCTTAAAATTGCGAACGAAAGATTCGCAATATTGCGATAAGACATCTCTGTGCAGTTTGAGTAGCTCCAGACTTACTCTGCCAGTGCGATCAGTTCAATGCTTGTCGTTCCTGGTTTGACGTCACAAACACTCCCAGCGTTCGCCCAGACACTCCCCCGTTTCTTCAGCCACTCCTGCGTTTTTTCCGGAAACGTAGTCCTGCTTAAATCTAAACTGCTTTTCATAAAACCTCCAATCTGCCCCCTTCAATTTACTTTGCAAGTCATAGATTATGTGTATACACCTAATTACGTTCAGGTGTTCCTCAGTCCGATCCTCTAAATAATAGACCACAAAGACGCCAAACAATAAATAAATAAAAACAGCCAACCAGTTATCGTGTGACTTAAACGCCTCCACCCCCATACCACCTTTCGCGCTAGCTGCCTTGAAGTCTTTCATTGCTCGGTAGGTCAATACGAACATATCAACATAGTCCCAATTCTGAATCTTTTTCCTACAAATGTCACGAAGTCCACACAACACCGCAGTATAGTCACAGAGTACCACCCCTGGCAAGGTGCCGGATTTCCTCCACTTCTGATAAATCTCAGCGACCCGCCTTCGCTTTAACTGCCCATCAGCTTCCCGCTTCTCATACTTAGCAGCACACTTCTGCGCCTAGGCTGCGCTACTTGCTTAAGATATAAATGAAGAGGAGGAAAAGACGAGGAAGAAACATCTGACCCTTCGCAGGAGGAGGCAGAGTCTGAACCATCAAAGTAAGTCACCCCTGACGCCTCACCTGATGCATCAGCCATCGACACCACTGACGACAACAAATTCCAGTCATCCCTGCTGTATTCGTGTTCCTTCCGTTCCAATGTAACATCTGAAAAAAAAAAAAAAAAAAAAAAGTCAGACACAACCCCACCTACCACAAGAGGGCCTAGCAGAACCAGGGGTCATAGCAGATACAAAGGGAGAAAGCGCTGACGCCATGCATGAAAGCGCAAAAGAATACGCAGCAGGGTCAACGCTGAAGCTGAACTCCCAGCACTGCTACCATCTTGGGAATTGTCCCCACTCTTACTAAAACATATCTCTGTCCCCTAATGCCCAGCCTTGCGTGCCAGAAGGGGGGATGGGGCGGGGGGGGGGGGGGTGGAGGGGTAAATAGAGATGTGCCTTGATCACCATGGCCAGAATTCCTGGGACATTGATCCCCTAACCTGCTGCCAAGACTAGCCTTGTCAGCAACAGCCTGACCAAGCCTTGCCCCCCTTCTCTCCAGGGAAGATCTAAAATGGCTGCCCGCACTTGAATCCCCCTCTCTTCTATGCAGCCTACCCTTCCTCCTCCTGAGCCTAGTATGTTGTGAGCTGCCAGTATAACCAGAGCTCCCAGCTTGTACCCAGTGACATGCAGTGGGGTAAGGCAGAGCCCCCCCCCCCCCAGCATACTAATGTATAAGCTAGAGTCCTGACTACACAAAGAGCATGGCAAACACAAAGAACACATTAGAAATATCTTTCTCGCATTACCACAACCATTTCCACAGTCAAAACTCCAGAGTAAAAAGTCCACGACAAGGGATGGCAGTGCCCCCCGTCCACCCCCCCCCCCCGTCCACCCCATCCGCATATCCATGGTCCAAACTCATCAGATTTCCAGCAGTATATACTGCTGCACCTGTGTATAAAGGAGGCAGTCAATATCCCGCCGGGCAGGATCCCGACGCCGGATTCCCGACACCAGCTGAAATACCGGCGGTCAAAGTCGCAACCGCCGGCTGGTTACACCTCTTGGGTGGTGGTCCACACCACCACTCTGAGGGGAATAGAACCCTGTGGCGATTGAAGGTCGCCACCAGGGCCGAAGCGTGGCGAGCACAGCAAGCCAGCGAGGGGGCACGCTGCGCTTGCTGCCGGGATCCCGACAGCCAAGATCTCCTACTGATCCCGTGTATAATGCTAACATGTATATACTGCTGCATCTGTTTATAACACCCACATGTGTATGTGTGTATATATATATATATATATATATATATATATATATATATATATATATATATATATACTGCTGCCTCTAAGTATAATGCCCACATATATATACTGCTGCATCAGCGTATAAAGCCCACATGTATATATACTGCTGCACCTGTGTATACTGCTCACATGTATATAGTGCTGCATCTGTTTATAACACCCACATGTATATATATATACTGCTGCATCTAAGTATAATGCCCACATATATATACTGCTGCATCAGCGTATAAAGCCCACATGTATATATACTGCTGCACCTGTGTATAATGCTAGCATGTATATACTACTGCATCTGTTTATAACACTCATTGTATGTATGTATGTATGTATGTATGTATGTATGTATGTATGTATATATATATATATATATATATATATATATATATACACACATATACACTGCTGCATCTGTGTATAATGCTCACATGTGTATACTGCTGCATCTGTGTGTAAAGCCCACATGTATATACTGTGTATCTGTGTATAATGCCCACATGTGTATACTGCTGCATCTGTGTATAAAGCCCACTGTGGTACTAGCCAGTGCCATCTGAGCTATTTACCGCACAGCACATCCCTGCTTGTACCACATCTGCTCCCCCAGTCCTGGTAGCTGCCCCTGACCTAAAGCCAGGTGCTCTCAGGCTGAGTATCCATATAGCAGCTAACCCTCTTGCAGCAGATGACAGGGCACACAGAAACTAAGGGGGACATGTACTAAGCAGTGATAAAAGTGGAGAAGTGAGCCAGTGGAGAATTAGCCCATGGCAACCAATCAGCATTGACGCAACATTTATAATTTACATACTATAAAATTATACAGAGCAGCTGATTGGTTGCGAAGGGCAACTTCTCCACTGGCTTACTTCTCCACTTTTATCATTGCTTAGTACATGCCGCCTTTAGAATACACTAACTGCTATGCCCAGGGACTACAAGCTAGAAACACAAACTACAGCTCCTGAAGGACACACTTACCCTGCCTAAGACAACAGTAAAAGAGGCTAGGGATGGCCATTGACCGTCGATGATTCCTAATCATCGATTGTTTAAGGCCGATGTCAAATGGTTTCCCTCCATCGATGGCTTAGCCTAAACGAAAAAATTAGATTTCTTATTTTGTACAAGATGCGGGACACGGAGCATAGCTCTTCTCCCAGCATCCACAAAGCCCAGCTCCCATGCTGTGATTGGCCCATGGGTCATTCACAGAAATAACAGGGGTGGCCATCGATGAGTGAAACCATCGATGGTCTCTTATAACATAGTAAGTGACCATCGATGGCCACTCACAGTTTCAACATCGATGACAATCATTGATGGCAAACACACCAATGGACATCCCTAAAAGAGGCAGACTCCACCCCAAACAAGCCTTAAAGATTAAAACTATCCCCTCTTTGCTTCACTATTGGATTAAAACTACCACCTGATGTCATTCAAGGCCCTCCCAGCCTCTGAGGTTTAACCCTCTCCTTTCCTATCTAGTCAATATGCTCTTCAAATAAGATCAAGACAGATAAGATGTTACTCGGAATAACTAGTTTAACACGTGGCTTGAAGATCACAATATACAGAGATGGTGGGATACATTATACCATAACAAAGAGTGTAGGGAAGACTGGTGGCTTAATAGAGAGAAAGCAGCTCCTCCTTACCAATAACCTCCATGTCATTACGTGATATCAAGGTCCCCATCAGAGATCTGTATACCTGTTGAGATCAGAAGACATTTGTGTTAATGGGACCTCTCAGTCATCAAAGGAAACAAGTGCTTGGCAAAAACACTAGTCCGCCTCTTTCTCCTCCCCTCACTAATGTCATCACTCTGTTCTCTTGTGAAAACACAGTATTTATTAGAGATGAGCGGGTTTGGTTCCTCTGAATCCGAACCCGCCCGAACTTCAGTTTTTTTTTCACGGGTCCGAGCGACTCGGATCTTCCCGCCTTGCTCGGTTAACCCGAGCGAGCCCGAACGTCATCATCCCGCTGTCGGATTCTCGCGAGACTCGGATTCTATATAAGGAGCCGCGCGTCGCCGCCATTTTCACACGTGCATTGAGAGTCATAGGGAGAGGACGTGGCTGGCGTCCTCTCCGTTTAGAGAAGAGAGAGACAGTAGAGACGAGAGAGACACAGTAGTAGTAATTTTGGGGAGCATTATTAGGAGGAGTACTACTATACTACTAGCTGAAGTGATATAGATTAGATAGTGTGACTGTAAGTGTATTGTATTAATTATCTGACTTGTGGGGGAGACACTGACAGTGGGGAGCAGTTAGAGTCTGAGAGCAGGACTCAGGAGTACATATAACGTACAGTGCACACTTTTGCTGCCAGAGTCAGTGCCACACTGCCATTGTTGTGACCACACTGACCACCAGTATAATAATATATTTTGTGATTGTCTGCTTAGGACTCGGAGTACTAGTTGCAAGTTGCAACGTGACCTGACCACCAGTTTAATAATCAATCACCACCAGATATATATATATATATATATATATATATATATATATATATATATATATATATATATATATATATATATATAAATAGTATATCTCTGTGGAGCGCACTTAATGACTGAAATAAATATATTTATGTATAATACAATATAATATGGTTATATTGGTTTCTGACAAAGAGAGGATGACATCACACAAACACCCTTTAAACTTTAAAACATCTGTTGCTTTTTATTGCTAAAATAATTAAATTTCAATACTGATAAAAATGATGTACACTTTTACAATGTGTTATTGTTCATTACAGCCAAAAAATTGAATAACAACTTTTCCAAACAATAAAAGATTTTTTCACTCAACGCGTTTCGTCGTATGTCGACTTCTTCAGGAGTGTTTTCTTTAGGGTGTGATCAAAAGTAAGTAAAAAACAAGTATAAATAAAAATATGAAACAAAGAGGAATACTAAAATATATATATATATATACGAGGAAGAATATGCACAAAAAATATAACTATGTCCAATTTAGCTAACATTGTAATGATTTGATTTATTGGTCTAATAAGACAATTGTTTAACTGGTTATCAAATAAAAAATTGAAGAAAAAAAAAATCAATTCACAATATCAATGTCAAAGTTAGCTGGCATTGTACGGATTTAATTTAATAAAGCAATTATCCATCTAGAAGCCAACATTTATAAAAATGTAAAATTAATTCATAACAATTAATTTTCTGATGGCTGTTTTGATGAATGACTCCACAGTAAATAAATATGGTATTACTTATGAAAAGGTAATTAATTAGTTTGAAACAGCTGTATTTTCACAAAATTATAATCCATATTTTACCTATTTGAAAATAGAAAAAACTGAAATTATAATAATTACAATAGAAATATTATTATTTTCTTTTAATAATTTGAACCATAATACTTACTAAGAATTATTATGTATAATAAACTTCCATAGTTTTGTAGTTTTGTAGTATTTAATGAATCTTCCTATTTGCGACCATCCTACAATAAGATATATATATATATATATATATATATATATATATATATATATATATATATATACATACATACATACATACATACATATACACACACATATACATATAATGATGTACATATACAAGTAGAATTATTTATTTCCTCCCAAATCGGATAAAGATGCTCACTGATGTTTAATATTAATCTTCCAAAGGCTTGTAATTAATTTGTCCAAATTTTTATTTAATATACCTAATAAAAAAAAACCCATAAAAATAGTATAGACATCCCAGTTTTTAGTTTGAAACAATAAATGATTAGTTGGATATTGTAATAGAACTTACCTACAATACTTTCATATGTCCAAAAAATATATATATGAGGATCCGGCAATGGGATAAATAATATTAAGCTTCTTTTATTTCCCTAATAAAGAGTGATAAAAACACTCGATATTCTGAATAGAACGTCTTGTAACAAGATTTAAAAAAATAGCCATTATAGCTTACCAGCAGCTCTCCTTGTGTGTCCTCATACACAGAAAACCAAAAGTGGAATGAGAGCAGAGTTCAAAAACCTCCCTATTTAAGCACCCTAGCTAATTACATCACTTCCTCATCCCACTAAATTGATTGTGTAATTGTGATAATTGAGAGCAGAGTTCAAAAAACCTCCCTATTTAAGCACCTTAGCTCATTCCAACATTTCCTCATCCCACTAAATTGATTGTGTAATTGATAAGATTAAATGACTGTTTAGTCATTCTCAATAGAAATGATAGGTGCATCCTGTATCTTAGCAACACGCTTAAATAAATACATGCATCTGGTTTCCCAGCAATACGTTCTAAATGCTGAGAAACTTAATTATAAATAACACTAATTTATATATAGAGACTCCTGATGTATCACCCAACTTTGTGATCTTAAACAGTGTACCTTGCTAATCAACCCATGTTATTTTAGTTTCTTTAATGAAAATTATTCCTAATGATGTTTTATGATGGTCTTAATAATAAGGGGGATAGAAAAAAAATGGTATTACAGCATTACAAAAAAGTAAATATATAAAAGGTGAATAATAAAATAAAATAATAGTGCTCTCATATTTTGTGAACAAGGTGCAGAGCAATGAAATCCAATAAGGACCTAATTGTCTAGCACTATACCTAATTAATAACAAAAAGTTACAGTATTATCCTAAGTGGTTGGTCAAATATTCCTATGTATTATAATATATCATAAGTGTCTTATGAAAAGATTAATTAATAGTTAAATCTAATAGTGCCCTTAGTGAACAAAGTGCTAAGCAATAAAATCAAAATAAAGACGCAGTTGTCTAGCACTATACCTAATTACTAACATAATTGGTTAAATTATTAACCTTAAGTGGTTGATCAAAATATTCCTATATATAAAAAAAAATAATAATAAAAAATAAATAAATACTATATCCAGTAATATTACCCCAATTATGAATAAAGATTTATTAGTCCTATTTACTTCCCCCCTTACTTACTACCTTTTAGCCGCCCCCCCCCCCCCTACATAGGAGTCTTTCAAAAAAACATACATCTAACATTAACATCAGCCTATGGATAAAAAAAACCTGATGTATATTTTTAACAAAGATAATGAAATTTCCATTTAATTAGCCAAATAAACACATACATAATCATATATTGGAATACAGCAGTCAAGAGTTGACCTGCAAATTAACTTAGAGATGACATATCTATAGAAATGAAACGATATCAATCCCTTCATTCATTCCAAATGGAATGAGAGTGTTTAATGTAAAAATCCAATAGGATTCTCTTTTAGATAATTGTAACTCTCTACTGCCACCTCGATCGCTTTCAGTGATGTGTTCCAATATAGTAAATTTAAAGCTTTTGGTATCAGAATTATGGGCTTCTGTAAAGTGTCTCGGTACACTATGTGTGTTAATTTTATTTTTAATATTCCTTAAATGCTCTTGGATTCGTATCTTAATCATCCGTTTGGTTTTTCCTATATACGCTTTCCCACATCCGCAAATAATTCTATAGATGACAAATGTGGAGTTGCAGGTATGAGCCCCTTTTAAATTAAATGATCTTTTACTAAGTTCATCATAAATTACAGGTGATTTTTCGATAAACTTACAACAAATGCATTTTGTGCATGGAAAACATCCAGAATGTTTTAGAAAATTCCCTGATTTAGGACTAGATTTATTAAATGTTCTTAAATTGTGATTGTCTGCTTAGGACTCGGAGTACTAGTTGCAAGTTGCAACGTGACCTGACCACCAGTTTAATAATCAATCACCACCAGTTTAATATATATATATATATATATATATATATATTAATATATATATATATATATATATATATATATAATTGTATATAATATATATATATATATATATAATATTGTATACCACCTACCCGTGGTTTTTTTTTTTTTCATTCTTCTTTATACATACTACTATAGTAGCTTACTGTAGCAGTCTGCGGTGCTGCTGACCTGACAGTGTCCAGCAGGTCCGTCATCAGTCATTACATAATAAATATATATAGTACCTGTCCGGCTGCAGTACTAGTGATATTATATTGATTTCATCTCATTATCAATAATTTATCATCCAGTCTAGACTCTATATTAGCAGCAGACACAGTACGTTAGTCCACGGCTGTAGCTACCTCTGTGTCGGCACTCGGCAGTCCATCCATAATTGTATACCACCTACCCGTGGTTTTTTTTTTTCTTTCTTCTTTGTACATACTACTATAGTATAGTAGCTTACTGTAGCAGTCTGCGGTGCTGCTGAGCTGACAGTGTCCAGCAGGTCCGTCATCAGTCATCATTACCTAATAAATATATTATCTACCTGTCCGGCTGCAGTACTAGTGATATTATATATACATACATATATATATTGATTTCATATCATTATCATCCAGTCTATATTAGCAGCAGACACAGTACGGTAGTCCACGGCTGTAGCTACCTCTGTGTCGGCACTCGGCAGTCCATCCATAATTGTATACCACCTACCCGTGGTTTTTTTTTTTCTTTCTTCTTTGTACATACTACTATAGTATAGTAGCTTACTGTAGCAGTCTGCGGTGCTGCTGAGCTGACAGTGTCCAGCAGGTCCGTCATCAGTCATCATTACCTAATAAATATATTTTCTCTGACGTCCTAGTGGATGCTGGGGACTCCGTAAGGACCATGGGGATTAGCGGCTCCGCAGGAGACAGGGCACAAAAGTAAAAGCTTTAGGATCAGGTGGTGTGCACTGGCTCCTCCCCCTATGACCCTCCTCCAAGCCTCAGTTAGGTTTTTGTGCCCGGCCGAGAAGGGTGCAATCTAGGTGGCTCTCCTAAAGAGCTGCTTAGAGTAAAAGTTTTATTAGGTTTTTTATTTTCAGTGAGTCCTGCTGGCAACAGGCTCACTGCAACGAGGGACTTAGGGGAGAAGAAGTGAACTCACCTGCGTGCAGGATGGATTGGCTTCTTAGGCTACTGGACACTAGCTCCAGAGGGACGATCACAGGTACAGCCTGGATGGGTCACCGGAGCCGCGCCGCCGACCCCCTTGCAGATGCTGAAGAAAGAAGAGGTCCAGAAATCGGCGGCTGAAGACTTCTCAGTCTTCATGAGGTAGCGCACAGCACTGCAGCTGTGCGCCATTGCTCTCAGCACACTTCACACCAACGGTCACTGAGGGTGCAGGGCGCTGGGGGGGGCCGCCCTGGGCAGCAATGAAAGTACCTATACTGGCTAAAAATACATCACATATAGCCTCTGGGGCTATATGGATGTATTTAACCCCTGCCAGGTTGTCAGAAAAACGGGAGAAGAAGCCCACCAAAAAGGGGGCGGGGCCTATTCTCCTCAGCACACAGCGCCATTTTCCCTCACAGAACTGCTGGTGGGAAGGCTCCCAGGCTCTCCCCTGCACTGCACTGCACTACAGAAACAGGGTTAAAACAGAGAGGGGGGGCACTTATTTGGCGATATGATTATATATTAAGATGCTATAAGGGAAAACACTTATATAAAGGTTGTCCCTGTATAATTATAGCGTTTTGGTGTGTGCTGGCAAACTCTCCCTCTGTCTCCCCAAAGGGCTAGTGGGGTCCTGTCCTCTATCAGAGCATTCCCTATGTGTGTGCTGTGTGTCGGTACGTGTGTGTCGACATGTATGAGGGCGATGTTGGTGAGGAGGCGGAGCAATTGCCTGTTATGGTGATGTCACTCTCTAGGGAGTCGACACCGGAATGGATGGCTTATTTAAGGAATTACGTGATAATGTCAACACGCTGCAAGGTCGGTTGACGACATGAGACGGCCGGCAAACAAATTAGTACCTGTCCAGGCGTCTCAAACACCGTCAGGGGTTTTAAAACGCCCATTTACCTCAGTAGGTCGACACAGACACAGACACGGACACTGACTCCAGTGTCGACGGTGAAGAAACAAACGTATTTTCCTTTAGGGCCACACGTTACATGTTAAGGGCAATGAAGGAGGTGTTACATATTTCTGATACTACAAGTACCACAAAAAAGGGTATTATGTGGGGTGTGAAAAAACTACCTGTAGTTTTTCCTGAATCAGATAAATTAAATGAAGTGTGTGATGATGCGTGGGTTTCCCCCGATAGAAAATTATTGGCGGTATACCCTTTCCCGCCAGAAGTTAGGGCGCGTTGGGAAACACCCCTTAGAGTGGATAAGGCGCTCACACGCTTATCAAAACAAGTGGCGGTACCGTCTCCAGATAGGGCCGCTCTCAAGGAGCCAGCTGATAGGAGGCTGGAAAATATCCTAAAAAGTATATACACACATACTGGTGTTATACTGCGACCAGCGATCGCCTCAGCCTGGATGTGCAGCGCTGGGGTGGCTTGATCGGATTACCTGACTGAAAATATTGATACCCTTGACAGGGACAGTATTTTATTGACTATAGAGCATTTAAAGGATGCATTTCTATATATGCGAGATGCACAGAGGGATATTTGCGCTCTGGCATCAGGAGTAAGTGCGATGTCCATATCTGCCAGAAGATGTTTATGGACACGACAGTGGTCAGGTGATGCAGATTCCAAACGGCACATGGAAGTATTGCCGTATAAAGGGGAGGGGTTATTTGGGGTCGGTCCATCGGACCTGGTGGCCACGGCAACAGCTGGAAAATCCACCTTTTTTACCCTAAGTCACATCTCAGCAGAAAAAGACACCGTCTTTTCAGCCTCAGTCCTTTCGTCCCCATAAGGGCAAGCGGGCAAAAGGCCAGTCATATCTGCCCAGGGATAGAGGAAAGGGAAGAAGACTGCAGCAGGCAGCCCATTCCCAGGAACAGAAGCCCTCCACCGCTTCTGCCAAGTCCTCAGCATGACGCTGGGGCCGTACAAGCGGACTCAGGTGCGGTGGGGGGTCGTCTCAAGAGTTTCAGCACGCAGTGGGCTCACTCGCAAGTGGACCCCTGGATCCTACAAGTAGTATCCCAGGGGTACAGATTGGAAATTCGAGACGTCTCCCCCTCGCAGGTTCCTGAAGTCTGCTTTACCAACGTCTCCCTCCGACAGGGAGGCAGTATTGGAAGCAATTCACAAGCTGTATTCCCAGCAGGTGATAATCAAAGTACCCCTCCTACAACAAGGAAAGGGGTATTATTCCACACTATATTGTGGTACTGAAGCCAGACGGCTCGGTGAGACCTATTCTAAATCTGACATATTTGAACACTTACATACAAAGGTTCAAATCAAGATGGAGTCACTCAGAGCAGTGATAGCGAACCAGGAAGAAGGGGACTATATGGTGTCCCTGGACATCAGGGATGCTTACCTCCATGTCCCAATTTGCCCTTCTCACCAAGGGTACCTCAGGTTCGTGGTACAGAACTGTCACTATTAGTTTCAGACGCTGCCGTTTGGATTGTCCACGGCACCCCGGGTCTTTACCAAGGTAATGGCCGAAATGATGATTCTTCTTCAAAGAAAATGGACGATCTCCTGATAAGGGCAAGGTCCAGAGAACAGTTGGAGGTTGGAGTAGCACTATCTCAAGTAGTTCTACGACAGCACGGGTGGATTCTAAATATTCCAAAATCGCAGCTGTTTCCGACGACACGTCTGCTGTTCCTAGGGATGATTCTGGACACAGTCCAGAAAAGGGTGTTTCTCCCGGAGAAGAAAGCCAGGGAGTTATCCGAGCTAGTCAGGAACCTCCTAAAACCAGGAAAAGTGTCAGTGCATCATTGCACAAGGGTCCTGGGAAAAATGGTGGCTTCTTACGAAGCGATTCCATTCGGCAGATTTCACGCAAGAACTTTTCAGTGGGATCTGCTGGAAAAATGGTCCGGATCGCATCTTCAGATGCATCAGCGGATAACCCTGTCTCCAAGGACAAGGGTGTTTCTTCTGCGGTGGCTGCAGAGTGCTCATCTACTAAAGGGCCGCAGATTCGGCATTCAGGACTGGGTCCTGGTGACCACGGATGCCAGCCTGAGAGGCTGGGGAGCAGTCACACAGGGAAAAAATTTCCAGGGAGTGTGATCAAGTCTGGAGACTTCTCTCCACATAAATATACTGGAGCTAAGGGCAATTTACAATGCTCTAAGCTTAGCAAGACCTCTGCTTCAAGGTCAGCCGGTATTGATCCAGTGGGACAACATCACGGCAGTCGCCCACGTAAACAGACAGGGTGGCACAAGAAGCAGGAGGGCAATGGCAGAAACTGCAAGGATTCTTCGCTGGGCGGAAAATCATGTGATAGCACTGTCAGCAGTGTTCATTCCGGGAGTGGACAACTGGGAAGCAGACTTCCTCAGCAGGCACGACCTCCACCCGGGAGAGTGGGGACTTCAACGGGAAGTCTTCCACATGATTGTGAACCGTTGGGAAAGACCAAAGGTGGACATGATGGCGTCCCGCCTGAACAAAAAACTGGACAGGTATTGCGCCAGGTCAAGAGACCCTCAGGCAATAGCTGTGGACGTTCTGGTAACACCGTGGGTGTACCAGTCGGTGTATGTGTTCCCTCCTCTGTTTCTCATACCCAAGGTACTGAGAGTTATAAGACGTAGAGGAGTAAGAACTATACTCGTGGCTCCGGATTGGCCAAGAAGGACTTGGTACCCGGAACTTCAAGAAATGCTCACAGAGGACTCATGGCCTCTGCCGCTAAGAAGGGACTTGCTTCAGCAAGTACCATGTCTGTTCCAAGACTTACCGCGGCTGCGTTTGACGGCATGGCGGTGGAACGCCGGATCCTAAGGGAAAAATGTATTCCGGAAGAGGTCATTCCTACCCTGGTCAAAGCCAGGAAGGAGGTGACCGCACAACATTATCACCACACGAAAATATGTTGCGTGGTGTGAGGCCAGGAAGGCCCCACGAAGAAATTTCAACTCGGTCGATTCCTGCATTTCCTGCAAACAGGAGTGTCTATGGGCCTCAAATTGGGGTCCATTAAGGTTCAAATTTCGGCCCTGTCAATTTTCTTCCAGAAAGAATTGGCTTCAGTTCCTGAAGTCCAGAAGTTTGTCAAGGGAGTACTGCATATACAACCCCCTTTTGTGCCTCCAGTGGCACTGTGGGATCTCAACGTAGTTCTGGGATTCCTCAAATCACATTGGTTTAAACCGCTCAAATCTGTGGATTTGAAATATCTCACATGAAAAGTGACCATGCTGTTGGCTCTGGCCTCGGCCAGGCGAGTGTCAGAATTGGCGGCTTTGTCTCACGAAGCCCATATCTGATTGTCCATTCGGACAGGGCAGAGCTGCGGACTCGTCCCCAGTTTCTCCCTAAGGTGGTGTCAGCGTTTCACCTGCACCAGCTTATTTGGTACCTGCGGCTACTAGGGACTTGGAGGACTCCAAGTTGCTAGATGTTGTCAGGGCCCTGAAAATATAGGTTTCCAGGACGGCTGGAGTCAGGAAAACTGACTTGCTGTTATCCTGTAGGCACCCAAAAAACTGGGTGCTCTTGCTTCTAAGCAGACGATTGCTAGTTGGATGTGTAGTACAATTCAGCTTGCACATTATGTGGCAGGCCTGCCACAGCCAAAATGTGTAAATGCCCACTCCACAAGGAAGGTGGGCTCATCTTGGGCGGCTGCCCGAGGGGTCTCGGCTTTACAACTTTGCCGAGCTGCTACTTGGTCAGGGGCACACCCTGGCTGAGGAGGACCTGAAGTTCTCTCATTCGGTGTTGCAGAGTCATCCGCACTCTCCCGCCCGTTTGGGAGCTTTGGTATAATCCCCATGGTCCTTACGGAGTCCCCAGCATCCACTAGGACGTCAGAGAAAATAAGAATTTACTTACCGATAATTCTATTTCTCGTAGTCCGTAGTGGATGCTGGGCGCCCATCCCAAGTGCGGATTGTCTGCAATACTTGTACATAGTTATTGTTACAAAAATCGGGTTATTATTGTTGTGAGCCATCTTTTCAGAGGCTCCGCTGTTATCATGCTGTTAACTGGGTTCAGATCACAGGTTATACAGTGTGATTGGTGTGGCTGGTATGAGTCTTACCCGGGATTCAAAATCCTTCCTTATTGTGTACGCTCGTCCGGGCACAGTATCCTAACTGAGGCTTGGAGGAGGGTCATAGGGGGAGGAGCCAGTGCACACCACCTGATCCTAAAGCTTTTACTTTTGTGCCCTGTCTCCTGCGGAGCCGCTAATCCCCATGGTCCTTACGGAGTCCCCAGCATCCACTACGGACTACGAGAAATAGAATTATCGGTAAGTAAATTCTTATTATCTACCTGTCCGGCTGCAGTACTAGTGATATTATATATACATACATATATATATTGATTTCATATCATTATCATCCAGTCTATATTAGCAGCAGACACAGTACGGTAGTCCACGGCTGTAGCTACCTCTGTGTCGGCACTCGGCAGTCCATCCATAATTGTATACCACCTACCCGTGGTTTTTTTTTTTTCTTTCTTCTTTTTACATACTACTATAGTATAGTAGCTTACTGTAGCAGTCTGCGGTGCTGCTGAGCTGACAGTGTCCAGCAGGTCCGTCATCAGTCATCATTACCTAATAAATATATTATCTACCTGTCCGGCTGCAGTACTAGTGATTTTATATATACATACATATATATATTGATTTCATATCATTATCATCCAGTCTATATTAGCAGCAGACACAGTACGGTAGTCCACGGCTGTAGCTACCTCTGTGTCGGCACTCGGCAGTCCATCCATAAGTATACTAGTATCCATCCATCTCCATTGTTTACCTGAGGTGCCTTTTAGTTGTGCCTATTAAAATATGGAGAATAAAAATGTTGAGGTTCCAAAATTAGGGAAAGATCAAGATCCACTTCCACCTCGTGCTGAAGCTGCTGCCACTAGTCATGGCCGAGACGATGAAATGCCAGCAACGTCGTCTGCCAAGGCCGATGCCCAATGTCATAGTACAGAGCATGTCAAATCCAAAACACCAAATATCAGTAAAAAAAGGACTCCAAAACCTAAAATAAAATTGTCGGAGGAGAAGCGTAAACTTGCCAATATGCCATTTACCACACAGAGTGGCAAGGAACGGCTGAGGCCCTGGCCTATGTTCATGGCTAGTGGTTCAGCTTCACATGAGGATGGAAGCACTCAGCCTCTCGCTAGAAAAATGAAAAGACTCAAGCTGGCAAAAGCAGTAGCACCGCAAAGAACTGTGCGTTCTTCGAAATCCCAAATCCACAAGGAGAGTCCGACTCCAATTGTGTCGGTTGCGATGCCTGACCTTCCCAACACTGGACGTGAAGAGCATGCGCCTTCCACCATTTGCACGCCCCTGCAAGTGCTGGAAGGAGCACCCGCAGTCCAGTTCCTGATAGTCAGATTGAAGATGTCAGTGTTGAAGTACACCAGGATGAGGAGGATATGGGTGTTGCTGGCGCTGGGGAGGAAATTGACCAGGAGGATTCTGATGGTGAGGTGGTTTGTTTAAGTCAGGCACCCGGGGAGACACCTGTTGTCCGTGGGAGGAATATGGCCACTGACATGCCTGGTGAAAATACAAAAAAAATCAGCTCTTCGGTGTGGAAGTATTTCAACAGAAATGCGGACAACAGGTGTCAAGCCGTGTGTTGCCTTTGTCAAGCTGTAATAAGTAGGGGTAAGGACGTTAACCACCTCGGAACATCCTCCCTTATACGTCACCTGCAGCGCATTCATAATAAGTCAGTGACAAGTTCAAAAACTTTGGGTGACAGCGGAAGCAGTCCACTGACCAGTAAATACCTTCCTCTTGTAACCAAGCTCACGCAAACCACCCCACCAACTCCCTCAGTGTCAATTTCCTCCTTCCCCAGGAATGCCAATAGTCCTGCAGGCCATGTCACTGGCAATTCTGACGATTCCTCTCCTGCCTGGGATTCCTCCGATGCATCCTTGCGTGTAACACCTACTGCTGCTGGCGCTGCTGTTGTTGCTGCTGGGAGTCGATGGTCATCCCAGAGGGGAAGTCGTAAGACCACTTTTACTACTTCCACCAAGCAATTGACTGTCCAACAGTCCTTTGCGAGGAAGATGAAATATCACAGCAGTCATCCTACTGCAAAGCGGATAACTGAGGCCTTGGCATCCTGGGTGGTGAGAAACGTGGTTCCGGTATCCATCATTACTGCAGAGCCAACTAGAGACTTGTTGGAGGTACTGTGTCCCCGGTACCAAATACCATCTAGGTTCCATTTCTCTAGGCAGGCGATACCGAAAATGTACACAGACCTCAGAAAAAGAGTCACCAGTGTCCTAAAAAATGCAGCTGTACCCAATGTCCACTTAACCACGGACATGTGGACAAGTGGAGCAGGGCAGGGTCAGGACTATATGACTGTGACAGCCCACTGGGTAGATGTATGGACTCCCGCCGCAAGAACAGCAGCGGCGGCACCAGTAGCAGCATCTCGCAAACGCCAGCTCTTTCCTAGGCAGGCTACGCTTTGTATCACCGCTTTCCAGAATACGCACACAGCTGAAAACCTCTTACGGCAACTGAGGAAGATCATCGCGGAATGGCTTACCCCAATTGGACTCTCCTGTGGATTTGTGGCATCGGACAACGCCAGCAATATTGTGTGTGCATTAAATATGGGCAAATTCCAGCACGTCCCATGTTTTGCACATACCTTGAATTTGGTGGTGCAGAATTTTTAAAAAAACGACAGGGGCGTGCAAGAGATGCTGTTGGTGGCCAGAAGAATTGCGGGACACTTTCGGCGTACAGGCACCACGTACAGAAGACTGGAGCACCACCAAAAACTACTGAACCTGCCCTGCCATCATCTGAAGCAAGAAGTGGTAACGAGGTGGAATTCAACCCTCTATATGCTTCAGAGGTTGGAGGAGCAGCAAAAGGCCATTCAAGCCTATACAATTGAGCACGATATAGGAGGTGGAATGCACCTGTCTCAAGCGCAGTGGAGAATGATTTCAACGTTGTGCAAGGTTCTGATGCCCTTTGAACTTGCCACACGTGAAGTCAGTTCAGACACTGCCAGCCTGAGTCAGGTCATTCCCCTCATCAGGCTTTTGCAGAAGAAGCTGGAGACATTGAAGGAGGAGCTAACACGGAGCGATTCCGCTAGGCATGTGGGACTTGTGGATGGAGCCCTTAATTCGCTTAACAAGGATTCACGGGTGGTCAATCTGTTGAAATCAGAGCACTACATTTTGGCCACCGTGCTCGATCCTAGATTTAAAGCCTACCTTGGATCTCTCTTTCCGGCAGACACAAGTCTGCTGGGGTTGAAAGACCTGCTGGTGAGAAAATTGTCAAGTCAAGCGGAACGCGACCTGTCAACATCTCCTCCTTCACATTCTCCCGCAACTGGGGGTGCGAGGAAAAGGCTCAGAATTCCGAGCCCACCCGCTGGCGGTGATGCAGGGCAGTCTGGAGCGACTGCTGATGCTGACATCTGGTCCGGACTGAAGGACCTGACAACGATTACGGACATGTCGTCTACTGTCACTGCATATGATTCTCTCAACATTGAAAGAATGGTGGAGGATTATATGAGTGACCGCATCCAAGTAGGCACGTCACACAGTCCGTACTTATACTGGCAGGAAAAAGAGGCAATTTGGAGGCCCTTGCACAAACTGGCTTTATTCTACCTAAGTTGCCCTCCCACAAGTGTGTACTCCGAAAGAGTGTTTAGTGCCGCCGCTCACCTTGTCAGCAATCGGCGTACGAGGTTACATCCAGAAAATGTGGAGAAGATGATGTTCATTAAAATGAATTATAATCAATTCCTCCGTGGAGACATTGACCAGCAGCAATTGCCTCCACAAAGTACACAGGGAGCTGAGATGGTGGATTCCAGTGGGGACGAATTGATAATCTGTGAGGAGGGGGATGTACACGGTGATATATCGGAGGATGATGATGAGGTGGACATCTTGCCTCTGTAGAGCCAGTTTGTGCAAGGAGAGATTAATTGCTTCTTTTTTGGTGGGGGTCCAAACCAACCCGTCATTTCAGTCACAGTCGTGTGGCAGACCCTGTCACTGAAATGATGGGTTGGTTAAAGTGTGCATGTCCTGTTTATACAACATAAGGGTGGGTGGGAGGGCCCAAGGACAATTCCATCTTGCACCTCTTTTTTCTTTAATTTTTCTTTGCGTCATGTGCTGTTTGTGGAATGTTTTTTGGAAGGGCCATCCTGCGTGACACTGCAGTGCCACTCCTAGATGGGCCCGGTGTTTGTGTCGGCCACTAGGGTCGCTTATCTTACTCACACAGCTACCTCATTGCGCCTCTTTTTTTCTTTGCGTCATGTGCTGTTTGGGGAGGGTTTTTTGGAAGGGACATCCTGCGTGACACTGCAGTGCCACTCCTAGATGGGCCCGGTGTTTGTGTCGGCCACTAGGGTCGCTTATCTTACTCACACAGCTACCTCATTGCGCCTCTTTTTTTCTTTGCGTCATGTGCTGTTTGGGGAGGGTTTTTTGGAAGGGACATCCTGCGTGACACTGCAGTGCCACTCCTAGATGGGCCCGGTGTTTGTGTCGGCCACTAGGGTCGCTTATCTTACTCACACAGCTACCTCATTGCGCCTCTTTTTTTCTTTGCATCATGTGCTGTTTGGGGAGGGTTTTTTGGAAGGGACATCCTGCGTGATACTGCAGTGCCACTCCTAGATGGGCCCGGTGTTTGTGTCGGCCACTAGGGTCGCTTATCTTACTCACACAGCTACCTCGTTGCGCCTCTTTTTTTCTTTGCGTCATGTGCTGTTTGGGGAGGGTTTTTTGGAAGGGACATCCTGCGTGACACTGCAGTGCCACTCCTAGATGGGCCCGGTGTTTGTGTCGGCCACTAGGGTCGCTTAGCTTAGTCATCCAGCGACCTAGGTGCAAATTTTAGGACTAAAAATAATATTGTGAGGTGTGAGGTATTCAGAATAGACTGAAAATGAGTGTAAATTATGGTTTTTGAGGTTAATAATACTTTGGGATCAAAATGACCCCCAAATTCTATGATTTAAGCTGTTTTTTAGTGTTTTTTAAAAAAAACACCCGAATCCAAAACACACCCGAATCCGACAAAAAAAATTCGGTGAGGTTTTGTCAAAACGCGGTCGAACCCAAAACATGGCCGCGGAACCGAACCCAAAACCAAAACACAAAACCCGAAAAATTTCAAGTGCACATCACTAGTATTTATACTCCCATAAAACATCAGACATACACCCTACAACTCTCTGAGTACTAATGATTCTTACTACTGTATGTGTTCTAGTTAACTTGCAATCACATGGTCACTTTTTCTTGACAACAGCTGTAACATTCCAGGCAGGATTTGTGGTATGTACAGAGGGAAAAGGTAGCAGGTGCACAATCTCACTAGCTCAACCTGTAGTAACCAGAGGCACTTAGCATATTCCTGGCCAGGGCTATGAGCTTACCCACCGCATCAAGGTAGCCTCTCATTGGGTAAGTCCCTAACACTAACTATAGGGGTTCAGGTCCGGGGGGCAGGACACCCCAGAGCCACCCAGCCAGACAACCCCAGGGCATCGCAGGAGTGATAAAATATAGGGTTAAAGAGGTAGGAGCAGCTGTTGCTGCATGTGTGAATAATGTGAGGATTAAAAGAAAATTATGTGAAGGTGTTACATATATATAAAACAAACTATAAGGGCCATGGAGTGATGAAATAGTGTTAAATTGCGATGCCCCAGGGGTACCCAGCCACGGCAGGCACAGAGAGCCCCGCACCCCAGAGAATTCCCCCCATTATGGACTGCCATAGTAAAAATGTAAGAGTCTTACCTCAGTGTGCTCATTCCAAATGTAATGGCTATAGTGTTGGACTATTTAAAAATCAGAGGGGTGGGTGGGGCAGGGTGCTAAATTAGGGTGAAGGTGTCTCCTACCTTCAGAAATGTATGAATACATCAGTTACAGAGGGAAAAGGGGGCCCTAATTTGCACACCTTAATTAGGTAGTGAGGTGCTACTCTGCTTGAGACTTAGTAAAGTGTACAGAGGGAAAAGGTAGCAGGTGCACAATCTCACTAGCTCAACCTGTAGTATTTGTGGTATACAAGTCAAAAGGCAGGTTGATTTCACACAAGATATTTTCTTGTGTAAAATGTAAATCTGGAAAAGATTTGGTTAACCAACAGTGAGTGGGTATTCGGGGGGCGATCCTCGGAGCAGTTTCCCGATAACTGACGAAAGTGCGCATGCACAGGACCCGATGAGCAACATCACCAGTTCTAAAAAAACTCCCATTTAGTAAATTTACCCCCTTGTGTTCTAAGAAAGAAAAAAAAAACTTTAAAAAAACTTTTTTAAGGTGCTAATATATAAAACTAACAGCAGCTGCAACAGCCTAATATAAAAGAGGGTGGATGCTCACAAATGTGTTCAATGAAAGAAGAAGAAAATAGATTATATATCAAAATAAGTCACTGTGCTCATGAAACCCAGAGGTATTGGCATGGCCACAGATAATAATCAAGACACATGTATTAACATTTTTCATTCTGGGAGGTGATTCAGAGCCGAACGCAGATGTGCATCTGTACGCAGCGGCTGCATTTGGCGGGTCTGCGCTGGCGCACCGGCAGCAGTGCACATGCGCAAACATACACATTGCGGTTGCAAGGTGATTGACAATGGCCAGCATTAGGTGAGTGGCGACACAGTATTTTGTTAGTGTGGCGGGCTGAATGGGGGCATGCCAGGACTGCGTGACGTCACACGCAGCTACTCTGATTAAAAAAATTGTTAAATAGCGGATGCATCGTGAGGCGGCGCCACATCACTTGGCAGCTCCCTACATGTGACGAGGTGGACGCAAATATTTCTGTGTATGCAGCGATCTACATCCATCTCTGAATAACCCCATAGGTCACTAAGCTATACCATAGTGAAAACGCAATACAAATTCATCCAGTAGGTTTTGCGTGATGCCAAAACGGACAGACAAAAATTCAGATTTTTTTTTTACATCTCCATAGTTTAATTAAAAAAAAAAAAAAAGTTATGTAGACAAAACCCCTATAGTTTTTTTTTTTTAAATTTAAATCAAAATTTATTGAGTTTGAAAATATGACATGAAACATCACCAGGACAGAATATCAAAACAAAGTAGTAAAGACAACAAATCTGACATTGTACATTGCAATTGCAGAAATGAGTACAACAAGAAATGTTCAACATAATAATCATTAGCGGATCTTGTCAAGGGCAAGCAGGACTTTTCCCCCGGGGCTCCGCCTTCCGGAGGGCACCACACCATGGCATGATCCAATACTGCTGTGCCCTCCGCTACCCGCTGTGTCCCCCGGCTGTGTCCCCCTGTGAAGGGAACTAGACGCGTAGCGTCTAGTTCCCTTCATGGAGAGGACCTTTGCTGTGCGGTGCGCAATGACGTCATCACGCACCGCTCAGCATTTCAGCGGGGCTACTACTTTACAGGAGGCGTAACTGACCACGCCCCCTGTATGAAGCCACGCCCCTATGCACTGCCCGGGCTCAAACCGGCCCTGATAAAAATATACAATGGCAGGATAGATACAGTAGATGGAAAACAAAGCAGAAAGAGCATTGGGGGGGGGGGGGGGGGATAAAGAAATTAAGTGGAACCTGAGGGTGGAAGAGGGTATAAGACAACGAGTAAGAAAATAAGGGGTACATTTACTAAGCTGTGGTAAGAGCGGAGAAGTGAGCCAGGGGAGAAGTGCCCATGGCAACCAATCAGCACTGAAGTAACATCTATAATTTGCATACTATAAAATGATACAGAGCTGCTGATTGGTTGATGGGGAAATTTCTCCACTGGCTCACTTCTCCACTCTTATCACTGCTTAGTAAATGTACCCCTAAGAGTGATAGGAAAGAAGCAAGAAGGCAGTAAATTATATGATGGTGAGAGTATCAGTAGGTTACATATTGTGGTGAGAATTTATCCTGAAATAGAATGTAAAAGATACCATTTAGTGTTTATGAATGGTTGTAGGATATCCGAGACAGTGTTGGGGTGGGGAGAGTATTGAAATAAGTTTTCTATTTTGTGAAGAACTTTGAAACCCCTAATTCAACATCTGATTACAGTAAAGATCTTTTATCAAAGTACATCAATTGGAGTAGTTTTTGTTTGACTTCATTGAGGGTTGGAAAAGTACGAGATGTCCAATGAAGTAAAATAACCTTTTTCGCTACAGTCATGATCGTGACTAGTAAAGAAATAGAGACATTTTGCAAATGAAGCAGCTGCCAATTACCAAAGTGGAGAAAAACACATGCAATGATATCAGGAGAGAAAGACACTTTGAAAATGGTATTAATATATGCTATAACCTTGTACTAGAATCGTTTTATGGTACCACACTCCCATATACAGTGCATAAAGGAAGCAGAGGAGTGGTGACATTTTTGACAGGCCCCTGTTTCCTCAGCCACCCAATATTTCCTTTGGGCCAGGGAAATACTTGTAGGCCCTATGAAGAAAACGAAGGTGAACTTCCTGTAGGTAGGCTGACTGTAGGTAACAAAAGGCCTTATCAATATGGTTTTGCACAGAGGTGAGTGAGGAGATAGTTGGGATTGTAAAATCCCAAGGGTTTATGATGGATTCTCAACGTCTATCTAAGTCTAGGGAGAGAAGTTGAGACTATAGATACTTTGTACGATAATGGCGTAGTAAGCGATGATCTCAAAAGGGCGTTTATGAAATCCATTTACCTAATAGGACATTGCGTAGAATCAAGGGATAATACTAGAGATGTGCAGCGCACTTTTCGTGTTTTGTGCTTTGGTTTTGGATCTGGATCCTCGCTCGTGTTTTGGATCTGGATTGGTTTTGCCAAAACCACCCATTTTGGTTTTGGATCTGGATGATTTAAAAAAAAACCACAAAAATAGCTAAAATCACAGAATTTGGGGGTAATTTTGATCCTACAGTATTATTAACCTCAATAACATTAATCTCCACTCATTTCCAGTCTATTATGAACATCTCACACCTCACAATATTGTTTTTAGGCCAAAAGGTTGCACCGAGGTAGCTGGATGACTTTGCTAAATGACACAAGTGTGCGGCACAAACACCTGGCCCATCTAGGAGTGGCACTGCAGTGGCAGACTGGATGGCACTTTTAAAAACTAGGCCCCAAACAGCTCATCATGCAAAGAAGAAAAAGAGGTGCAATGAGGTAGCTGGATGACTTTGCTAAGCGACACAAGTGTGCGGCACAAACACTTGGGCTATCTAGGAGTGGTACTGCAGTGCCAACTGCAGGATGGCAAATTTTAAAAAAATAGGCCCTAAACAGCACATCATGCAAAAAAGAAAAAGAGGGGCAATGAGGTAGCTGGATGACTTTGCTAAGCGACACAAGTGTGCGGCACAAACACCTGGCTCATCTAGGAGTGGCACTGCAGTGGCAGACAGGATGGCACTTTTAAAAACTAGGCCGCAAACAGCTCATTGCGAAAAGAATAAAAATAGATGCAATGAGGTAGCTTGATGACTGTGCTAAGCAACACAAGTGTGCGGCACAAACACCTGGCCCATCTAGGGGTGGCACTGCAATGGCAGACAGGATGGCAGATTTCAAAAATAGGCCCCAAACAGCACATCATGCAAAGAAGAAAAATAGGTGCAATGAGGTTGCTGGATGACTTTGCTAAGCGACACAAGTGTGCTGCACAAAAACCTGGCCCATGTAGGAGCGGCACTGCAGTGGCAGACCAGATGACACTTTTAAAAACTAGGCCCCAAACAGCTCATTGCGCAAAGACAAAAAAGAAGTGCAATGAGGTAGCTGGATGACTTTGCTAAGCGACACAAGTGCACGGCACAAACACCTGGTCCATCTAGGAGTGGCACACAGTGGCTGAATGTCGAAAGTGGCACGCAATTTTTCAGGCAACCAACAGCATTTCCTGCACGTCCCTGTCATTTAAAAAAAAAAATCTCCACCACCAAATGAATTGTATGTGCAAAACATGGGACCTGCTGGAATTTGCCCAGATGTAACACACGCACAATATTGGTGGACTTATACGACAGTAACCCTGAATTTATACGGCTGTACCACTGGACTGGACTTATACAGCAGTACCCCTGGACTTATGCGGCAGTACCCCTGAACTTATATGGCAGTACCCCTGAATTTATACGGCAGTACCTCATAACTTATATGGCCATACCCCTGAACTTATACCACTGCATCACTGGATTGAACTTATACGGCAGTACCACTGGAGTTATACGGCAGTACCCCTGAACTTATATGGCTGCACCACTGGACTGGACTTATATGGCAGTACCACTGGACTTATACGGCAGTACCCCATGACTTATACGGTAGTACCCCATGACTTATATGGCTGCACCACTGGACTGGACTTATACGGCAGTACCACTGAATTTATACGACAGTACCCCATAACTTATATGGCAGTACCACTGGACTTATATGGCAGTACCCCTGATTTTATACGGCAGTACCCCTGAACTTATATGGCAGTATTCCTGAACTTATACGACAGTACCACTGGACTTATATGGCAGTACCCCTTAACTTATATGGCAGTACCACTGGACTTATATGGCAGTACCCCTGTACTTATACGGCTGTACCCCATAACTTATACAGCTGCACCTCTGGACTGGACTTATACGGCAGTTCCACTGGACTTATACGGCAGTACCTCTGAACTTATACGGCAGTACCCCTGAATTTATATGGCAGTACCACTGGACTTTTACGGCAGTACCCCTGAACTTATATGGCTGCACCACTGGACTGGACTTATATGGCAGTATCACAGACTTATACAGCAGTACCCCTGAACTTATACGGCAGTACCCCATAACGTCTATGGTAGTACCACTGGACTTATAAGGCAGTACCCCTGGACTTATACGGCAGTACCCCTGGACTTATATGGCAGTAACCCTGAACTTATACGACAGTACCCCATAACTTATATGGCAGTACCCCTGGACTTATATGGCAGTACCCCTGGATTTATACGGCAGTACCCCAGGACTTATACGGCAGTATCCCAGGAATTATACGGCAGTACCCTAGAATTTATATGGCAATACCCCTGGAATTATACGCAGTACCCCTGGACTTTTATGGCAGTACCACTGGATTTATATGGCAGTACCCCTGAACTTAAATGGCAGTACCCCTGGACTTATATGGCAGTACCCCTGGACTTATATGGAAGTACCACTGGACTTATACAGCAGTACCCTTGAATTTATATGGCAATACCCCTGAACTTATACGGCAGTACCACTGGACTTATGTGGCAGTACCCCAAAACTTATTTGGCAGTACCCCTGAACTTATATGGCTGCACCACTGGACTGTACTTATACGGCAATACCACTGGATTTAGATGGCAGTACCCCTGGACTTATACGGCAGTACCCCTGAACTTATACGGCAGTACCACTGGACTTATACGGCAGTACCCTGAATTTATACAGCAGTACCCCTGAACTTATACAGTAGTACCCGACTTATATGGCAGTACCACTGGACTTATATGGCTATACCCCACAACTTATATGGCAGTACCCCTGAACTTATGTGGCTACACCACTGGACTGGACTTATACGGCAGTACCACTGGACTTATATGGCAGTACCCCTGGACTTATATGGCAGTACCCCATAACTTATACAGCAGTACCACTGGACTTATATGGCAGTATCCCTGAATTTATATGGCAGTATCCCTGAACTTATATAGCAGTACCCCTGACTTATACGGCAGTACCACTGGACTTATATGGCAATACCCCATAATTTATACGGCAGTACCCCTGAACTTATATGGCAGTACCACTGGACTTATACGGCAGTACCCCTGAACTTATATGGCAGTACCACTGAACTTATACAGCTGCACCACTGGACTGGACTTATACAACATTACCACTGGACTTATACAGCAGTACCCCTGGATTTATACGCCAGTACCACTGGACTTATACGGCAGTACCCCTGAACTTTTACAGCAGTACCCCTGAACTTATATGGCTGCACCACTGGACTGGACTTATATGGTAGTACCATTGGACTTATACGGCAGTACCCCTGAACTTATACGACAGCACCACTGGTCTTATACAGTAGTACCACTAGTCTTACACGGTAGTACCACTGGACTTATACGGCTGCACCACTGGACTTATATGGCAGTACCCCTGAACTTATTCAGCAATACCACTGGACTTATACGGCAGTACCCCTGAACTTAAATGGCTGCACCACTGGACTGGACTTATACAGCAGTACCACTCGACTTATACGGTAGTACCACTGGATGTATACATCAGTACCCCTAAACTTATACGGCTGTACCCCTAAACTTATATGGCTGCACCACTGGACTGGACTTATACGGCAGTACCCCTGGACTTTTATGGCAGCAGTACTGGACTTATGGCAGCACAGGACACCACCACTGGACTTATGGCAGCACAGGACACCACCACTGGACTTATGGCAGCACAGGACACCACCACTGGACTGATGCAGCACAAGACACCACCACTGGACTGATGCAGCACAAGACAGCACTGGAATGACACATAAGAGCAGGTCGCCAATCCCATGCTCCACATGACTTTCCCGCACAGACACTGAGGAGAAACGTCCTCTTGCTACACTCTCCAGGACTGGAGTGAAGATGGTGGCGGCGCGCAGCTCCTTATATGGAATCCAAAACCCGCGAGAATCCGACCACGGGATGATGACATTTTACCTTGTTCTGGTTTCCGATTCTGGCGGAAAAACTTAAGCTGGACTCGGATCCGGGCTCAGGACATGATGTTCAGTAGGGTTTGGTTCTCAGAAAACCAAACCTGCTCGTCTCTAGATAATACATAATGGCGGGTTTGTAAATATATAAAGAACTCTGTATTAGGAAGAGCAGACTGATCTTTAAGGTCAGTAAAGAGTGCCCCCAGGGTCAAAGACTTTGGATATATTGGAGAAGCCCTTTTCCTTCCAACAAGAAAGAGAATATTAGTCAAAGATGAAGGAAAGGCAGGGTTGCCCTAAAGTGGGATGTACTCTGTGGAGAGCTGGAATGATTTCTCATGAGTTTTTTTTAGTAATAGCAAGCCAAGCAAAGCAGGTATCATAGAATAAGACATTGTCAAGTATAGTTTTAGGGATATCAGCCTATTTTGTGTGAAGTACAGCTGCTGGGGAGAATGGATGAACTAATGCCTGATCTAAAGTAGGGTAAGTGTATGTCCAGAAACCAGTCTCGTATATACCTGAAGCAAACTGTCAGGGTAAAATAATGAAGATTGAGAGCCCTCATGATCTAGGAAGTTGTAATTTGCTTAGAGAAATCCTAGATTTTTTACCTTGCCAAAGAAGCGAGTTATAGATTTGTCGAAATGAAGTAAATCTGATTTGTGTAAGCCTATAGGCAGCATTTGTATAAAATAAAATATCTTCGGACAGATTATACTTTTGATAACAGCTAGACGGCCCAATAATGAAAAAGGTAGAGACGACCAAGCATCGAGTAGCGTAGATATTTTGGTGATAATAGAGGAAAAATTGGCTTTGTACAATGTGGTGATGGAAGAAGTGATGTGTATACCTAAATATTTACTATTATTTGAGACCAATTTGAAGGGAAAAGAGAGGGGTCTAAGATGGGAGAATTAGAAAGGTGAGTGATTGGAAGCAATTCTGATTTCTCCACATTTATTTTATATCCCGAGAATTGACCGAAGGAAGATATCAGGTTCATAATCTCAGGAATACTAGAAGATGGGTTAGAGAGGAAAAGCAGCATGTCATCTGCAAATAGAGAGATATTTAGTACAATATCTCTGACTTAAATTCTCGTAATAGAAGGTGTGTTGCATATCTCTATCACCAGAGGTTCTATTGCCACTGCAAATTGTAAAGGGGAAAGTAGGCATCCTTGTCTTTGTGGAACCGATGTTCAATGACAAATAGATATGTGTCACTCATGGTCTGTAGCAAATTATCACATTGAGTTGTAGCTGTGATGTAAGAGGTTTTATTATTGGGTGTGGGGTGGAGTTTAAAGGGGAATCGTGATACAATGCCTTGAGCAAATCCACAAACACGGGAGGAAAACCAAAGTGTATTAAGTATTGGAAGAGGTGAGGCCACAATATTAAATCAAAAGCCTTTTTGGCATCCAAGGCTAATATACCGGGTGTGGTATGGAAGGTAGATAGTAACTAGATCGACAGTGTCTAGTTCGACCACTAATGATCGACAGTAACTGGGTCGACAGGGTCTCTAGGTCGACAGGGTTTTTAGGTCGACATGGTCTAGGTTGACAGGTCAAAAGGTCGACATGAGGTTTTTTTAAAAAAATGGTGTCGTTTTCATCGTAAAGTGACAGGGAACCAAAATTAGTGCACCGTGTCCCCTTGCATGGCTCGCTTCGCTCGCCATGCTTCGGGCAAGGTGCCTTGCTCCACTACCGCTTTGCTCGGCGCAGGTTGCAGTTCCAATCGTAGTCCACGTGGACCGTTAAGTATGAAAAGGTTCAAAAAAAGAAAAAAATTGTGAAAAACTCATGTCGACCTTTTTACCTGTCGACCTAGAACATGTCATCCTAGAGGCCCTGTCAACATAAAAACCCTGTCAACCTAGTTAGTGTTGACCAATAGTGGTCGACCTAGATAGTGTCAGCCTAGTTACTGTCGACCTAGAGACCGGTTCCCAATATAACATTATCAGAAGTAGACGGGGGAGTTTGAAAGGTGTTGGATAACTGAGAGGACTCGCCTAACATTAATTGGGGAATTGCGACCCGTTTTGAATCCAGTTTGATCAGTGTGTATAATGTAGGGGAGGATATATTTAAGGTGATTGGCAAGGATTTTAGTCAAGATTTTGTAGTCGAGATTCAACAGAGAAATAGGTCGAGGTTTAGGAATGAGCTTATTTATAGGCGTGTTAAAGTGTAGGAGAAATGAAGAGCTAGAAAGCATAGAAGTGTGGCCAGGGGCACAAGAACGTGTTGTTCTTGGGGGGACATATATAAAAAAAATGTTGGTGCCCTCCCCCCACGATTATCCCACCCCACCCGGGGAGCACTTACTCCCCAGATCAACGTGGAGAATCTGATTCAAAACTCCGGCACCGCAGCGTACTGCCCCGTCTTCTCCTGCCCTAGCTGGCTCTCAGATGCATTACCGGGAGGAGGCGAGGATGTCCCAGCAGGCTCAGCATGGCCACACGTCCTCCTAATAATGCCTCTGTGAGAGATGCTTGGACAGGACATGGGGCAGCAGGTTGCAGTGCTGGAGTTTTGAAGTCACAGTCTCCATGGTGATCTGGGGGTAAGCGCTCCACCTCCCCATGCCTGCGCCTCTGTCATGTTTGGGAGGGGGGGGGGGCGTGCTGCACCGCTGCTCCCCCCTATTCCGACACCTATGAGTGTGGCTAAAACAAGGTGGTTCTAGATCTGGGGAAGAGGAATCTGAAGTAAATTCTGAAGTAAATCCATCAGGGCCTGGGTCTTTTAAAGGTTTGAGGTGACGGATAGTACTAGAAACTTTGTCGTAAGAAACAGGGTTAGTTAAGGTTTCTAAAAGAAGAGGGGACTTAAGCAAAGCAGGAGAAAAATGGGCGAAAAAAATCTGAGGCAGGTAGGGAAAAATTGGGGCTAACAGCAGCCTGAGCAGGGAGGGATGAGGCGGCAGCATTAGAGGATGAATAGGAGTATAAGGATTCGTAGAAGGAGTTTTTTAATTGGGCTATTTTGACATTATCTTTAGTGAGAGAACCTCCTGACAATTTAAGAGAATGCACAATCATGGGTGGGCCGGATTCCTTAAGAAGAGAGATGAGCAATTTACCCATTTTATTTCCAAATTTGTGGAACCGATGTTCAATGACAAATAGATATTTGTCACTCATGGTCTGTAGCAAATTATCAAATTGAGTTGTAGCTGTGATGTAAGAGGTTTTATTATCGGGTGTGGGGTGGAGTTTAAAGGGGAATCGTGATACAATGCCTTGAGCAAATTCACAAACATGGGAGGAAAACCAAAGTGTATTAAGGATTGGAAGAGGTGAGGCCACAATATTAAATCAAAAGCCTTTTTGGCATCCAAGGCTTATATAACCGGTGTGGTATGGAAGGTAGATAGTAACTAGGTCGACAGTGTCTAGTTCGACCACTAATGGTCGACAGTAACTGAGTCGACAGGGTCTCTAGGTCGACAGGGTTTTTAGGTCGACATGGTCTAGGTCGACAGGTCAAAAGGTCGACATGAGTTAAAAAAAAAAATGGTGTCGTTTTCATTGTAAAGTGACAGGGAACCCCAGTTAGTGCACCGTGTCCCCTTGCATGGCGAGCGAGCTTCGGGCAAGGTGCCTTGCTCCACTACCGCTTTGCTTGGCACAGGTTGCAGTTCCAATCGTAGTCCACGTGGACTGTTAAGTATGAAAAGGTTCAAAAAAATAAAAAAATTGTGAAAAACTCATGTCGACCTTTTGACCTGTCGACCTAGAACATGTCATCCTAGAGACCATGTCAACATAAAAACCCTGTCAACCTAGTTACTGTTGACCAGTAGTGGTCGACCTAGATAGTGTCAGCCTAGTTACTGTTGAAATTATATGAATCTGATAATTATTGCTGAAGGGATAAATTGTGTACTTTTTCCGTGTTTCTGAGGTATAGGAGATTATGGTGCCCCTAAGGACTGATTTTGTTGTTTTCCAGAATAAGATGGGGTCAGATGTCGCATGCTGTTCATTATTGAGAGCATAATCATTTCAGGCTGTTTTTAGTTTATCACGTAAAAGTTGAGAATCTGAAATGCCAGTAGGGAAGCACCAAGGTTTGCTAAAGTGTGAAGGGGGTTTTAAAGAGAGCGAGAACCAAATGAGTGCACGGTCAGAAATTGCTATAGGTTCGATGGAGGCTTCAGACATTTTAGTTAGAAAATGGAAGGCAATGAAGATAAAATTAATTTGTGAAAGGATGTTGTGTGCAGCAGACAGACATGTAAATTCCCGTTCTGTGGGGTGCAATGCTCTCCATACATCCACAATCTGGGGCTGATTAGAAAAAGTTGAAATCCCTAATTTAGGGGTAGAGGAGGCATTACTGGAGGGATTAGACCTGTCCAAATAAGGTGAGGAGACTATATTAAAGTCACCATATACTGTATAATGAGATTATCACATTGTATAGGGGTGAGCAACAACAATAAAGAGGAGAAAAATAATTTCTTGTAGGAATTGGGATCATATACTGTACATTAAACAGTACAAAGGGCGTGTCTGCTAGTAACACAGAGACAAGAACAAAGCGACCTTCCGGGTCCAAATTAACATTGGTAGGGGACAAAGAGAGAGATTTCCTGGATAAGATTACCACTCATCTGGATTTAGAATTGTAGGGGGACATCACAAAAACCTCCCAACCCAACATAGCAAGCTTAGCAGTTTCCAGGGTAGTAAGGTGGGTTTCTTATAAAAAGGCTAAATCTAAACATTGTTTGAAGAGGTAATGTGTAATTTTGCGGCGCTTTGCTGGGGAGTGTATACCGCCTACATTTATTGAACCAATCTTCACGTCAACGGGAGCAATAGCAAGTGAAGGGGAAGGATCACAGCAATTAAAAACCTCAGTTCACTCTTCAGGTACACTGGAAATAACACATAGAAAAAGGGAAAGAAAAACAAGGAGGGTAGAGAACATCAAAATGCAGGAGAACATGTAAATGCAGCTGCCAGAAGCAGTATATGAAAGAGAAAAAGGACTTCTGGTGAAGAACAGAGACATTTTGTAAAAACATTATATCTAGAATATGCATCCGGAAGAGCTCACTAGGAGAGCCCTTATATATAAAGAAAAAAAAACAGCTCTGAAGTGGTGTATTCATAAGGGAATCAGGGGTTAAACTGTTAAGTACATTATCATTAAGTATATCATTCAAGTTATGTAAAGAGCATTAATGATTGTAGAAAATACTTGAATAACAATATGAAACAGAAGAACATTATGACCGCAACAACCAGTAATATCAAAAAGAAGGCAATACAAAAACCATTATATGAACCAGTGACATGCAAATGACATGAGCAGAAGATAGTCTGTAGACTTGGTAGGAGAAAAAAAAAGTGCAGTCATATGAATAAGCATCAACGGAGCAAGCTGCAAAGTCAAGAAACAAAGGTCAAGTGTCAGCAATATCCTGGGCTTGGGATTGATCTTGCTCTCGAAGATAAGCATCTGCATCAGAGACATAATTGAAATCAACAAATTAATTACCTGAGTAAAGACGTAGACGTGCTGGGTACAAAAGTGCAAACTTCTTCTTTTCCTAGCCAGGGCATGAACAAATAGGCAAAAAATCCTTCCTGGCTCTGGTCATCTCAACTGTGAAGTCTTGAAAAAGGAGTAGTTTTGTAATCTCCCACTTAATGGGGCATTGTTTTTTGGAAGCTGTCCAGAGTGCCACTTTATGCAAATAATTCAAGCATCTGAAAATCACCATCCTGGGACGTAGATCAGATGATTTACGGACATGCCTATACGGTGAATGCGTTCAATAATGAGATCTTTGCATTCATCTGAGATTCCTAGAATGGACGGCAAGGTAACACAAGCAAATGTATGTGTTAGGCGCAGCGGGTCTCGTCGCCGACCGGCCGTTACTAGGCAACGGGGCCATTCGCCGTGCCTCCCTCTGCTCCCCGCACAGCGTCTGGCAACAGGAGGATGCTGTGCGTGGAGAGCCGCCAGCTCCTTATCAACGGGGACGCCAGAGGCGGACCGCGTTCCCCGTTGTCCTGCAATTAGAGTCACCTGTCAGTGCTGGGTCGTGCAGCAGAGCAGCTGCACGACATCTGTAATTTGGGTTCCCTTCAGTTATTGGAGGAGATCCCTCTTATATTCTCCCTCAGTGCCTAACACAGATGCCGGTGATAGCTTTCTGTGAGCTGTTCCTGCTCTGGAGAATTCCATGTCTGGTGTTCTGTGGTCCGGTCTATCTTGTTCCTGTGGTACTGAGTACTGGTGTTCTGAAGCCAATATTTGGAGTCCGTCCTGCCTTCCTGTTGGTAGAAACCTGTGTCCGAGATCTCCAGGTTCCGGTTCACCTATGGTTGTTTCCCCGGTGTTGTGAGTAGCGGCCTTGGCCGTAGTATTTCTGTTATACTTGTTGCCAGTGTTTTGCGGAGGTACTCCGCCATAGCTGTCCTCCCTGGTACATGGCGGTGCCGTGTAGGGTGTGGGTAGTGTTATCTTTATTGCCTTTTCCCATTGGCGGCCATGCTGTACATACATTTAGTTTTTAGTTCTGAAGTAGCCCCTAGCTCTGTGTTTTGTTTAGTTAGAGGTCCCCTTGTACTCATCCTGTCTCAGTTTACGCCTTGTCTCATATTAAGACTGGGGGGCATCGGATTTGGGCAGACTTAATCCGCCCTTCAAACGCGGCTGCCGTGGGCTCAAGAACACATAGTCTCGCAGGCATAGACTGACCACGCGGGTGGAGCAACGGAGTTAGGGTTCTAGGGGTTACTGCTATACTTCGTCCTTATTTCAGCGTCACGTTCCTGTGCTCGGGACTTACCCACATAGTATCTTACGTTCGGAGCACAAAGAACGTAACATTAACACGGGCCAAAAAACAAAACGAAAACAAATCTGTTATTTAAACCAGGGTGGCCTTGAAATTCGGTCCTCATGAATCCGGCAGTACTAGGGCAGAATCCCAGCCTGCTTTTGGCGAATCAGATTCGGGAACTCACTCAGATGGTTCAGGATCTTACCCTTCGGGTGAGGTCGCAGGAAGATCTTTTACGAGCCTCCCCGGGTATGATTCCTGAACCTAAGATGCACCTTCCTGATTGCTTTTCGGGTAACCAAAAAGATTTCTTTAATTTTAAGGAGGGTTGTAAACTGAGTCTCAGCGGATAGGCTTTTGGGCTGAAATCCGATGATGCAGCCTTGTTAACAGTAGATGCCTTCTTTAAGTCGTTAGGCCTTTTATATGATGACCCAGATAGGGAAGCGTCGGCTGAGAGCCACCTACGTGCACTTAAACAGGGTAAAAATCCAGCTGAGGCGTATTGTACAGAGTTTTGCCGTTGGTCGAACAACTGTGGCTGGAATGATCCTGCCCTGCGCAGTCAGTTTCGCCTCGATCTGTCAGAAGTAATCAAGGATAGTCTCATTCAGTATCCAGCTCCAGAGACTTTAGATAAGCTCATGGAGCCTGCTATCAAAATTGATCGTCGTCTCCGAGAGCGGAGGGCTGAAAGAGGGGCATATTTCAGGTCTAGTCCATGTGTGTATGCTCTCCCTGAGGACGTCGAGGAGCCCATGCAAGTGGGTGTCTCCCGGCTATCTCCAGAAGAAAGAGCCAGAAGGTTAAATTCAGGGCTCTGCTTATATTGGGTTGGCAAGGGACATGTTGCGCGTAACTGCCTAAATAAACAGGGAAACGCTCTGACCAAGTGAATGATGAGGGGCTCACTTGGGTCTGCAATTAATCTCCTCAAATGATTTCTTGTTAGTTCCTGTAAAAATTTCTTCTGGAAGTCTCAGTTCATTTGTTTCAGCCTTCATTGATAGCGGAGCTGCCGGGAACTTTATGGATCTTGCTTGGGCTCAGGCTTTGGGAGTTCCGCAGCTTCAATTAGATAGACCTATCACTATGCACGGACTAGATGGTGGGTGGTCCACTCTCTAATGGGGTAATTACTCATCGGACCCCTCCAGTACAACTGACAGTGGGGGCATTACATTCCGAAAAATTGAGTTTTATCTCACCCATTGTCCAGCTGTGCCTGTCGTCTTAGGTCACCCCTGGCTTGTCCTTCACAATCCCATCATAGATTGGCGATCTGGGGAAATTTCTCAGTGGAGTTCCTTCTGTGTTAAAGGATGTATTTCTCGTACAGTCCGGGTTGCGGCTGTCACTCCGGAACTCATACTTTCAGTATATCAGGATTTTGCTGATGTTTTCTCTAAAGGTAACGCCGATATCCTGCCACCCCACCGGTCATATGACTGCACCATTGACCTTGTCCCTGGTGCCACTCTGCCAAAAGGGAGACTTTATGCACTATCTGGCCCCGAGACTAAGGCCATGGATGATTATGTACAGGAGAGCCTGAAGAAGGGGTTTATTAGGACCTCGAAATCTCCCCTAAGTGCAGGGGGTTTTTTTGTTGAGAAAAAAGACGGATCTCTACGACTGTGCATAGACTACCGGGCCTTGAATAAGATTTCTATTAAAAACACCTACCCCTTGCCGTTGATTTCGGTGTTGTTGTTTTTTAATAAAGTAATTTTTATTCAGCAGTCTGGAGAATAAGGTACAGACATTGCAGAGCATCATCATATCACAAAAAATAAATCAATTAGCTTGAGGCAGAACCTCATTTTTGAAATAAGTTCACAGTTGAGGGATATCAGAACATGACCATGAGGGAATGTACACAAAATTTCCTGTTGTTCAGATCATTTGGGTCTGCAAGATCCGTAGCCATATATATAAATCCTCATTTACTTTTATATTAACGCCCTTAAACTAACCAATAATAAACATGAAATTAAAAGAAAAAAAATAAAATACAAAAAACAGAAGCAAGGTGAGAAGGGATATTCTGATTCCGGACCACAGTAATCATGCAATTAAGTAGACGACCCTGCAGGGCTCAACCGCCAAACATCTCAAATATGTCATTAAGCAGTAAATTTCTGGTAAGTTAGCACTTCAGTGCCCTCTATAGTTGCGGGATCGGGTGAGAATGGGGGGAGTCAAGCCATGGAGACCAGACCCTTTCAAATTTGGCTGATGCGTTTTGTTTCATATATACATATCTTTCCTTAATTATTGTATCATTAATTAGGGCCTTAAGCGCAGAAACCAAGGGGGCTCTAGGGGCCATCCATATCCTCTCAATGCAAACCTTAGCCAAGGCACATATACTGCAAGCATAGAGACCCATCGAAACAGACAGAGAAGTAGAGCATCCCATCCCCAGAATACAGAATTGAGGGGTAAGCAGTCCGCCAGTCACTCCCGTACTCTCCAGAATTGACCTGACCCCCAACCAGAACACCCTCAACCTCGGGCAATCCCACACTAGATGCCAAAATGTTCCCACCGCCCCCCCCCCCCCCCGCACTTAGGACAAAGGCCAGATCCGCCCATACCATATACGTCCTGTGTAAAATGAAGAATTGAATTTGCTGATATCTGAGAGATTTGGTAACTTTGGCAGGGTATTCCAGAGCAAGGGTCCAGTCCTCCTCAGTTATTAAACCCATATCCTCCTCCCACCTTTCACGGAGACGTGTCAGAGGGTCCGCATGGAGCTTAGTAAGCAAATATCCATACGCAAAGGAGACCATCTTAGCTCGACACAAAGTAGCCACAAAGGTCTTGATGGGAAATGGGAGGATTCGTGGGGGGGACTCAGCAAACTGGGGCATTTAGCATATTCCTGGCCATGGCTATGAGCTTACTTATGCTAAATGCCTCTGGTTACTACAGGTTTAGCTAGTGTGAGATTGTGCACCTGCTACTTTTCCTCTTTGTACACTTTACTAAGTCTCACGCAGAGTAGCACCTCACTACCTAATTAAGGTGTGCAAATTAGGGCCCTTTTTCCTTTTAATCCACTAGTTACTAAGAGATTAGAAATGGGAGAGATCAGCATTCATCCAGTTCCCAGAGTGAAGAGACAGTTCACAAGGCACAAGAGAATCTCAACAGGCAGCTCTTCATGTGTCCAGGCGCGGGCAGCAGCCTACATAAGCAGCTTCTAAGATGGCCACCGTGCCCCTTCCCCCAGAGTACCTGAATTTTCGTCGGCTATCCGGGCCCCAAGCCACAGCCCGACAGGCAGAAGAGAAGTTATCCCCTGTGTGCAGTCCCTCCGTGGCGTCCGGCGGCAGCAGCAGCCTGCCTCTCGAGCTCCGGACGACTCGCGGTCGAGGTCGCCGAAATCGAGGCCGGGGATCCGGAGGAGGTGTAGGCCGCAGGGCCGGAGGTCGGTAAATGCCACTCCACGGGTCCCGGAGAGTGCGGAAAAAGGTGCCCGCCGGTGCCCACAGCTTGTGGTGAAGATTCCGGCCGGGCAGAGACACCAGAAGGGGTTAGGATTAGTTGCAGGAGTTTGGTGGCCGGGGAGCTCCCGAGTTCTGCTGCTTACTCCTCAGCCATCGTAGCCACACACCCCGATTTCGGTGTTGTTTGATCAGCTCCGCACTGCGGTTATTTTCTACAAAATCGATCTCAGAGGAGCCTACACCCTCATCTGAATAAGATCTGGGGATGAGTGGAAGACGGCTTTCAGTACACAGTCCGGACATTACGAATATCTTGTGATGCCGTTCGTTCTGTCTAATGCTCCTGCAGTGTTTCAGGATCTTATTAACGATGTCCTTCGCGACTTCTTAGGGAAGTTCGTGGTCGTTTATTTGGACGACATTTTAATTTATTCAGAGTTTCCAGAACAGCATGTTGTCCATGTGCGACAAGTGCTTCAAAGGTTACAGGAGAATCGTTTGTACGCCAAATTGGAGAAATTTGATTTCCACATCACTGAGGTGTCCTTTTTAGGATATATTATTTCTCCAAAGGGATTTTTTTATGAAACCTAAGAAACTCCAGGCTATACTAAGTTGGACGCAACCCACTAACTTAAAGGCTATTCAGCGATTTTTGGGTTTTGCAAATTATTATAGACGTTTACTCATGCCTTTTCAGATTTAGTTGCTCCTATTGTGGCGTTAACAAGAAAAGGAGCTGATACTTCCTACTGGTCGCCTCAAGCCGCGTCTGCCTTCCGGGCCCTCAAACAGGCCTTTGTCTCAGTTCCAGTTCTTAAACACCGCAACCCTGATCTTCCCTTTATTGTCGAGGTGGACGCCTCAGAGGTTGGAGTGGGAGCCATTGTTTCTCAGGAAGACCCCAAGTATCTGGTGTTACACCCTTGTGCCTTTATGTCCAGGAAATTCGCTTCTGCTGAATCCAACTATGATGTTGGTAATCAAGAATTGCTGGCAGTCAAATGGGCTTTTGAGGAATGGAGGCACTGGCTTGAAGGAGCTAAGCATACCATTATGGTATTCACTGACCACAAAAATCTACAGTATATTGAATCTGCTAAATGGCTTAATGCTTGGCAGGCGCGTTGGGTGCTGTTCACCTACAGGCCCGGTTCTAAGAACACCAAGGCTGATGCCCTGTCACTGTGTTTTCTTCCTGCTTACAATAACCACTCTTCCGCACTCCCATTGTTTCAACATCCGTCATCGGGGCCGGCCTCACACAGGATTCGTTCACACAACTTGTCCAGGTTCAGCAGCAGACTCCCAGTAATACTCCTGTTGGTCGTCTCTTCGTTCCCGAGTTCTTGAGAGGCAGTGTCCTTGCAGAGTTTCATGATAAGGTTGCTGGCCATCCTGGTATTGCTAAAACCTTGGAGTTAATCTCTCGCTCGGTGTGGTGGCTTAATCTTTCTAAGGATGTTAGGGAATTTGTCCTTTCCTGTCAAGATTGTGCTAAGCACAAAGTGTCCCGATTCTTGCCGGTCGGGCAATTCATGCCTCTTGCAATTCCACTCAGGCCATGGTCACACATTTCCATGGATTTCGTGGTGGATCTTCCTCTTTCATCTGGGTTCCAGGGGATTTGGGTAGTAGTGGGACCATTTTATCAAGATGGCCCACTTCATTGCCTTACCCCAGTTACCTTCCGCTCAAATTTGCCTGTTCTGTTCCTCCGCCATGTCCGCCGTTTTTGGAAACGTTTTTGTTCCTTGTTAAACATGAAACTCTGTTTAACTTCTGGATACCATCCACAGTCTAACGGCAGACAGAACGTGTGAATCAATCACTAAAACAATATTTACATCTCTATACTGCCAAACTTTAGAATGATTGGTCAGATTTTCTTCCTCTGGCCGAGTTTGCCTATAATAGCTCTTGTCATTCATCCACCAAGGAGTCTCCGTTCTTTTCGGTCCTGGGTTTTCACTCTAGAGCTAAGTCCTTTACTCCTCATTATCCAGCTTCTTCTTTGACCTTAACCTCCCGTCTCAGAGTTATTTGGAGGAAGGTACACCTTGCCCTTAAGAAAGCTGCTTTCCGAGAGAATTTTTTTTCAAATAGATTCCGACACCCATGCACCTTTAAGGTAGGAGATAAGGTGTGGTTGTCGACCCGCAAAGTCAAGCTCCAACAGCCTTCGGCTAGATTGGGACCTAGATTTATCGGACCATTTCTGATTATCAAAAAGGTTAATTCAGTGGCTTTTCGGTTACAGTTGCCAAAGTCACTTAAAATTAGCAACACTTTCCATTGTTCTCTATTGAAGCCATATGTTCTTTCCAGGAGATTTCCTCAGAAAATTTTCCAGTGTAGACCTCCGGTGGATGTTCAGGGTCAACAAGAATTCCTAGTGGAGAAGATCTTAGATTCTGAATTTTCTTGTGGTCAGCTCTATGTTTTGGTTCATTGGAAAGGGTACGGCGCAGAGGAAAGGTCTTGGGTCCTGGACGATTTGCATGCCCCTAGGCTTAAGAGGTTGCTCTTTCAGGAATTTCCTCATAAACCCGGATATAGAGGTTCTTTAACCCCTCCTCAAGGGGATGTACTGTTAGGCGCGGTGGGTCTCGTCACTGCCCGGCCGTTGCTAGGCAACGGGACCAGCGTGTCACGTCTACCGCGCCTCCCTCTGCTCCCCGTACAGTGCCTGGCAACAAGAGGACACTGTGCGCGGAGAGCTGCCGGCTCCTCAGCAAAGGGGACGCCGGAGGCAGACCGCGTTCCCCATTGTCCTGCAATTAGAGTCACCTGTCAGTGCTGGGTCGTGCAGTAGAGCAGCTGCACGACATCTCTAATTTGGGTTCCCTTCAGTTATTGGAGGAAATCCCTCTTATATTCTCCCTCAGTGCCTAACACAGACGCCGGTGATAGCTTCCGGTGAGCTGTTCCTGCTCTGGAGAATTCCCTGTCTGGTGTTCTGTGGTCCGGTCTACCTTGTTCCTGTGGTACTGAGTCCTGGTGTTTCGGAAGCCAATCATTGGAGTCCTTCCTGCCTTCCTGTTGGTAGAAACTTGTGTCCGAGATCTAGCGGTTCCGGTTCACCTATGGTTGTTTCCCCGGTGTTGTGAGTAGCGGCCTTGGCCGTAGTATTTCTGTTATACTTGTTGCCACTGTTTTTGCGGAGGTGCTCCGCCATAGCTGTTCACCCCGGTACATGATGGTGCCATGTAGGGTGTGGACAGTGTTACCTTTATTGCCTTTTCCCATTGGCGGCCGTGCCGCACATACATTTAGTTTTTAGTTCTGAAGTAGTCCCTAGCTCTGTGTTTTGTTTAGTTAGCGGTCCCCTTGTACTCATCCCATCTCAGTTTACGCCTTGTCTCATATTAAGACCGGGGGGCATCGGATTTGGGCAGACTTAATCCGCCCTTCAAACGCGGCTGCCGTGGGTCCAAGAACACATAGTCTCGCAGGCGTAGACTGACCACGCGGGTGGAACAAGGAGTTAGGGTCCTAGGGGTTACTGCTATACTTCGCCCTTATTTAAGCGTCATGTTCCTGTGCTCGGGACTTACCCACACAGTATCTTACATTCGGAGCACAAAGAACCTAACAGTATGGAGAGCTTGATCCTTAACTGATCCTGGAAGGCCTACAATTCTAATGCTGTTCCAATTACATCTATTTTCTATGTCATCCAGCTTATTCCAAAGTTATTTTTCTTTTCAAGCCTGACCGTAGCCATTTGAACTGTAGCCATATCATGAGAAAGTCTGCCAATATTATTCTCATCACTGACTCTGTGCAACAGATGTTGTAAATGCGAAGTTATGTCAGAGACTGCTTGCGTAAGGAGTGGACTAACTGTTGACTTAATGGCGTCTACCATGTCTGTATAAGTAATGGGTGATTCAGTGCTTCAATGTACCTTTAGAAGATTCAGAGCGGTCTGAGGCAGGGGTAGCATTTTGGATACAGGAGATGATGGCGGTGTGTCTATGCCTGGCACCATGTTAGAAGCAGTCTGGTGCAAATCCGGTGTCGGTACGGTAGATTTAGAAGCAGGCGCCAGTGATAAATATCTTTGCATATGGGATTAGGTAATGTAGTGGAGGAAAAGCACAAAGAAATTAGAATGAATATTATATACTATGCAGCAGATCTGTAAGGCTCTTTTAGTGCAACAGGAGAGATGTTGCCTGGTCTCAGCCTGAGCTCCAGCCAGAGCATCAGGAACTAACGAGGCGTGCTGCTGGAGCTGAGTGTGCTCGGTAAACAGAGGATCAGTAAGAGCTCCTCCGTTATTTTAACCCTGCCACTGTCTCTTCATCAGGTGGGGTCATGCACAGGGCTCGGTGAGCTGGCTGGAGTCATGCTGGGTGATTTGGCACAGCAGCGGTGAGCTCCATCAGAGGAATCCGGCAGCAGGTGGATGGACGTGGCAGAGGTAAACACCAGCGGCAGGACCCGGCAGCGGGATCATAAGAGGGGGAAGGTTGGTCACTGCAGAGGGTGTTTGTTTGGAATCCCAGGTGGGCTTTGTAATAGATATATGTGGAGGGCTCTCCATGTTACGCACACCAAAGAACCCCTACCACCGGGTTTATCGGGGAACTGCGAGAAGAAAGAGCGTATCAGTCTGGGGGCATGAAGATCACAACTGCGCACCCACGACCGCTCCTCCGGGCCATACCCCTTCCAGTGCACTAAAAATGACAGCCGACCCCGAACCATCTTGGAGTCAAGAACCCTTTCAACCACAAACTCCCTCTGACCCCGTATCAGAAGAGGAGAAGGTCTTCCACTGGAAGAAGGATTACTAACCACCAGTTTTAAAAGGGAACAATGAAATGTTTTATTGATACCCAATGAACGGGGCAGATCTAACTGAAATGCCACCGGATTGATAACCCTGGTGATCTTATAAGGGCCGATGAACCGGGGGCCTAACTTATGAGATGGCTGTCTCAACTTCAAATTCTTGGTGGACAACCAGATGAAGTCTCCTAATTTGAAGCTGCAGGGTCTTCTCCGCTTATCAAAAACCCTTTTGGTCACTAATGACACAGACACAAGGGCTTTCTTCACTTTCCACCAAATACCCCTAAGGGCCGAAACCACAGAGGAACCACCAGGCGTGGAATCCAGGGGGTCAAAAGAATTGGCCTTAGGATGATACCCATACACACAAAGGAAGGGAGAGATCCCTGTAGCAGAGTGAGCCGCGTTGTTATAGGCAAACTCCGCCATGGACAGATGAGCAACCCAGTCAGTATGACACTTGGAGACATAACACCTGAGGAACTGCTCCAAGGACTGGTTCACCCTCTCAGTCTGCCTATTAGACTGTGGATGGTAGCCTGACGACAAACTCACAGAAATCTGGAGATCAGAACAAAATGCCCTCCAGAATTTGGCCACAAACTGGGATCCACGGTCAGAGACCACATCAAGTGGCAACCCGTGGAGGCGCACAACATGCTGCATAAATAACTCAGACAGGCGTCTGGCCGATGGCAACCCAACCAGTGGAACGAAATGCGCCATCTTCGAAAACCTGTCAACGACAACCCAAATGGCTGTCATCCCCGAGGATTTGGGCAAGTCCACCACAAAATCCATGGAAATGTGGGTCCATGGCTTAGATGGAATAGAGAGTGGATATAATGGGCCGACAGGAACCCCTCTAGGAGTTTTATTTCAGCAACAAACGTCACATGCCCGAACCCACTGATCCACATCCCTAGCCACCGAGGGCCACCACACTGCCCTTGACAGCAACTCCTGCCGACCTCTTGGCATGGAATTCCAGGAACACTCGCTGTCTTAACCTAGGAGGCACAAACAAGAGACCTACCGGAAGGTCTGGAGGAGCCTGCTCCTGTGCTCTAAGGACTAATGACAAGAGGTCCTGGGTAATGCCCACTTTAATACATAATGGGGACACAATGGGCAATGGCTCCTCGGTGGTCTCTTGGACTGGAGCAAAACTCTGTGAGAGCGCATCAGCCTTGATGTTTTTTGACCCAGGGTGATATGTTATCAAAAAATTAAAGCGAGCAAAAAACAAAGCCCATCATGCCTGCCTGGCATTGAGCCGCTTCGCTGACTCTAAATATGCCAGATTCTTATGGTTGGTGAGATATGAGACCACAAACTTAGCCCCCTCAAGCCAGTGTCTCCACTCCCTGAGTGCATCCTTTACAGCCAACAATTCCCGGTTACCCACATCATAATTCATCTCAGCAGACGAAAATTTACGGGAAAAGTAAGCACAGGGATGAAGGCGATTATCAGACACCCCCATCTGAGAGAGCACTGCCCCAATACCTATCTCAGAGGCATCCACTTCTACCACAAAAGGACGCTCTGGATCTGGGTGTCGCAGCACCTTGGCCGAGACAAATGCCCTTTTGAGACGGGCAAAGGCCGCTTTGGCCTCACAAGACCAGTGAGCAACATCCGCCCCTTTCTTAGTGAGTGCCACCAAGGGGGCCACTATAGACGAAAATCCAGCGATAAACCGTCTATAAAAATTTGCAAAGCCCAGAAAACGCTGAAGATAATATACCCTAGAAATGCGATTTGCTGGACTTCAAATTCGCACTTCTCCAGCTTCGCCCCAAGCTGGTGGTCTCTGAGTTCCTGGAGGACTAAGCGTACATGCTTCCGATGTTCCTCCAGGGAATGGGAGAAGATTAGGATGTCATCTAGATAAACAACTAAGAATATATCCAAATATTCCCTGAGCACATCGTTCATGAATTCCTGGAAGACTGCCGGGGCATTAGAGAGCCCAAAAGGCATCACCAAATATTCATAATGCCCTGAGTGGGTATTAAAGGTAGTGTTCCATTCATCCCCCTCTCTTATTCGGATTAGATTGTAAGCACCGCGTAGGTCAAGCTTAGAAAAAATGGTGGCAGTACGAAGCTGGTCAAACAAAACCTAAATGAGAGGCAGTGGGTACGAGTTTTGAATCGTGATACGGTTCAATTCCCTGAAGTCGATGCAGGGTCGCAACGAACCGTCCTTTTTACCCACGAAGAACCCTGACCCAACTGGGGACTGTGAGGGTCTGATAAATCCCTTAGCCAAGTTCTCCTGAATGTACTGTGCCATAGCCTGAGTCTCAGGACGTGACAGGGAGTACAACCTGCTCTTGGGAAGCTTAGCATCCGGCAACAAATCAATGGCACCGTCATAGGGGCGATGGGGAGGTAGTACCTCCGCAACTTTTTTGGAGAACACATCCGCAAAATCTGCATAACATCCTGGCAATCCTGGCAAACTTAGCTGCGAGAGCCTGACTGGAAGGCTCAAGCAACTCCTGAAACAATCACTACCCCAACTAAGAATCTCCCCAGAGACCCAGTCAAATTGAGGGTTATGGGCCCTTAACCAGGGTAACCCCAAAACCAATAGGGCAAAAGAACAGACAGTCACATAGAAAGACAATTTTTCAGAGTGTGTGCCTCCAATAAACAAAGGAATTTGGCAGGTGCAGGAGGTAATTTTACCCTGGGACAATGGTTCCCCGTTTAAGCCACAGATCTCAATCTCTGATGCCAAAGGTACTGAGGGACTCTGTTCCAGGGCGAATTGACGGTCCATGAAAACCCCATCGGCCCCACTGTCAACAAAGGCCTCAGTCTTGACAGTTTGACCAAGGATCTCCAAAGTCACCGGAATGAGAAAAGTATTTTTGGGAAATTCTGACTTCTGGCCTGACAGGATATTTCCCATCACCCTCAGGCCCTGAAGTTTTCCGGCTTTTCTGGGAATGATACTACAACATGACCTTTATTCCCACAGTACAAACACAAACCCTGCTGTCTCCTCCGCGTCTTCTCACACGAGGAGAGGCGGGTAGCCCCAATCTGCATAGGCTGCTCGGGGTGTTTATTTTAATGGACATCTCATTAAATTGTCGAGTCAGGACCTGCACCTGATCGATGTTAGGGTCTCCTGCCCTGTGCTGCCACATCGTCATGGCAACCGGGAGACAAGTGCTAGCGGAGTAACCTGAGCGCAGCTGATACTCCGGTTCGGGTCTTTTGCTGTGCAGTGGTTACAGGCTCTGTGCACGGCAGGGGATCCGGTGCTGTTTTTTTTATGCTCACAGTCTGTGAGGTCTGAGTGGGGCGTGGACAGCACCTGCTTTATAAGGCCTCTTCTCAGGTTAAGCAGATGCTGCTGAATCTTTGTTGGTTAGTCAGTTCCTGAAAGTTAGCCAGTACTGTGTAGCTTTGTATTTGTTGTTGCTTACTGCAAATAGGCCTGGGGATTTGGTACTACACTCTGCCAATCCAGACCTAGCAGTAAGACTGGAGTCAGTCGTTTAGCTTGCTGGGGTTCTTTTACTACTCTGTGAACTTAGCAAGTTTGCGGCTGTATTCTAAGACTTGCCTGTCTAAATCCTGTCTCACTGTGCAAGGTGTCAGGTGTCAGTTTAGTGGCAGTAAGCTGAACCTGTGCACTGCAAGTGAGAATTAGGATTGTGGAGACTCTCCTTGTGTCTATCATTCCATCTCTGACCAAGGAGTTTACTGCCACACCCGTTGGTAACCCTTTAGGGTTTTGCTGTTGCCCTTAGCAACAGCATTTCGGGTTCTCTACGTATAAAAACACAACATCTTGCTTTTCCCATCTGAGCATTACTAATACTAGGGAGACACCCAGTTCCTTAGCCTCTGGGCTTCTCTGTTCACTTTGTGTGTATTTTGTTACCCTATCACCTTCTGTGTACGTAATGTCATATTCCCCAGTCTGTCTGTGAGTTCATTTGTTTTGCATACCTATCCGTTCAGACACCAGTACATTCCTGCAGGCACTGGTGTGCATAACAGTTCAAACACCAGTACATTCCTGCAGTCACTGGAGTGCATAACAGTTCTGACACCAGTACATTCCTGCAGGCACTGGTGTGCATAACAATCGACCACCTGTTGCAAAGTATTTTGAGGGGTATGCTCCATATTCCCACAAAATTTCATCAGGAGTATGGCTGCTGAATATGTTACGCACACCAGTGCTAACAGGAGTATCCCGGTGTATGAACAGAGACAGATGCGAAGCAAACAAACTCACAGACAGTATAACATAACATACATAGGAGGTGATGGAATAACTAATAAACACAAAGTGAACGGAGAAGCCCAAAGGCTCAGGAACTGGGTGTCTCCCTAGTGTCAGGAATGCTCAGATGGAATAGAGCGGACAATGAAGCGAGATGTAGTGATTTAACATGTGGAGCACCCGAAATGATGTTGCTAAGAGCAACAGAAAAAACCCCAAAGGGTTACCAACGGGTGTGGGAATAAACTCCTTGGTCAGAGATAGAAATATAGACACAAGGAGAGTATCCACAATCCTAACCCCCACTTGCAGGGCACAGGTTCAGCTTACTGCCACTAAACTGACACCTGGACACCCTGCACAGTGAGGGAGGATTAAGCAAGCAGGTCTGAGAGGACAGACGCAAACCTGCTGGGTTCACAGAATAGCAAAAGAACCCCAGCAGGTTAAACAACTGACTCCAGTCTTACTGCTAGGTCCGGATTGGCAGAATGAAGTACCGAATCCCAAGGCCTATTTGCAGTAAGCAACAAGTAAATACAAAGTCACACAGTACTAGCTAACTCTCTGGAACTGACTAACAAACAAAGTGTTAGGCGCCGGGGTCCGCTCGTCGGTGCGGCCCGGCGCCTAGCAACCAGGGACGCCGTACGCGGACAGCCGCCGGCTCCCTGGCAACGCTGGACGCCGGGCGCGCTGAGCCGCACGGACCCTAGCAATGGGGACGCCACTGGCGGACCGTGTTCCCCGTTGCTAGGCTTTAAGAGTTAATGTATTCTCCTGCTCTCTGGCCATGCAGCAAGGCAGCTGCACGGCATTTATTCTAATCAGCCTTTTGGCAGCTGGTTGTAGGACTCCTTGTTAAATACACTCCCAGGGCTTCTCACAGACGCCGGTAATAGCTTCCTGCATGCTGTTTCTGTTTGCTGAGAGTCTGTTCCAGTCTTGCTGTATCCGGTCATTCCAGTATTCGGAAGTCCTGAACTCGGAAGTTTGTCATCTTATTCCTGGAGTCCTGACTAATCACCATATAACATCCAGTGGTGTTCGTGAGTCGCGGCCTTGCCGTGTGTTGCGGCTTGTCCGCTTTATTATTTATTATTTGTGTTTTGGAGCATTTTGCGGAGGGTTCCGCTTCCACAGGTCCACTCTGGTATCCGGCGGTGCTGGGTAGGAGTATTGGACAAGTGGATTTTGGTTGTCCTTTTCCCTGGCGGGTTTCTGCACATACTTCTGTTTTTGTTAGTTAGCTTGTTGCCCCTGGCCTGTTGTCAGTCAGAAGTATTCTTGTTATCATCCTGCCTCAGATTTCCCTTTGTCTCTCACTAAGACCGGGGGGCACCGGAGTTGGGCAGACATAATCCGCCCTTCAAACGTGGCTGCCAGGGGCTCAAGAAACCATAGTCTCGCAGGGGATTTTCCGATAGCACGGGTGAGACAATAGAGTTAGGGCGCCAGGGGCAACTAGTCTTCCCTGCTCCCGTTACCTGCATTCCATTCCAGCGCTCTGGTCCTTGTCATAAAATCTCCTCCGGTCAGGAGTGCTGGAATCATAACATTATTACCGGCCATACCAAAACTTAAAATTAAACGGAGTTTAATTTTTTCTTATTCAGTTTTTGTAAGAAATTGTCGGCCTCATGAATCCAACAGGGTTAGGACCAAACCCTGGTCAGCTCTTAGTCAGTCAGATTCAAGAACTTAATCAGATGGTTCAGGATCTTTCCCTTCGGGTGAAGTCGCAGGAAGATCTTTTACGAACTTCCCCGAGGGTAGTTCCTGAACCAAAAATGCATTTGCCTGACCGTTTTTCTGGGGATAGAAAGGAGTTTTTTAATTTTAAAGAATCCTGTAAACTTTATTTTCGTTTAAGACCGATCTCCTCGGGTACTGAATCTCAGCGGGTCGGGATTATTATTTCTTTGCTCCAGGGGGATCCCCAGACTTGGGCATTTGGTTTAAAAGCAGATGATCCGGTGTTGTTGTCAGTAGACGCTTTTTTTGGGTCTTTAGGACTGTTATATGACGACCCTGATAGAGAGGCATCCGCTGAAGGTCAGTTGCGCGCTCTCAGACAGGGTAGGAATCCCGCAGAGGTTTATTGTACGGAGTTTCGCCGGTGGTCGAACGACTGTGGCTGGAATGACCCAGCCCTGCGCAGTCAGTTTTGCCTCGGCTTATCAGAATCTATTAAAGACAGTCTCCTCCAGTATCCCGCTCCTGAGACTCTCGATAAACTCATGGAGCTTTCTATTAAGATTGATCGTCGTCTCAGAGAGCGGAAGGCTGAAAAAGGAGCATCGGTCAGGTCATCTCCGTGTGTATATTCCATCCCTGAGGACATAGAGGAGCCCATGCAGATGGGTCTCTCCCGGTTGTCTCATGAAGAGAGAGCCAGAAGGCAAAACTCTGGTCTTTGTTTGTACTGTGGGGGTAAGGGACATTTTGCTCGTAATTGTCCGAATAAGTCGGGAAACGCCTTGACCAGGTGAATTGTGAGGGGGTTCACCTAGGTCTGCAGCTTATCTCCTCGCATAACTCCCTTTTAGTCCCAGCTAAGGTTTCCTTTGGCAGCCTCAGTTCCTCGGTGTCAGCTTTTGTCGACAGTGGAGCCGCAGGAAACTTTATGGATTTAACTTGGGCCAAGGCCTTAGTCATTCCTCAGTTATCTTTGGGTAGGAGTGTCACCATGCATGGTTTAGATGGGAGTCCACTGTCCAATGGGGTTATTTCCCTCTGTACACCCCCTGTACTACTTACGGTAGGAGCTCTTCATTCTGAAAAGATCGAGTTCTTCCTTACCCATTGCCCAGCAGTTCCAGTGGTTCTGGGTCACCCTTGGCTGGCCTTTCACAATCCCACCATTGATTGGCGGTCAGGGGAGATTTCTCAATGGGGTGCCTTCTGTGATAAGGAATGTATTTCGTTTCTAGTCAGAATAGCTGCTGCAATTCCTGAACTCATTCCTGTGGAGTACCAGGAGTTTGCTGATGTGTTCTCCAAGGGCAATGCAGACATTCTGCCTCCCCATCGGCCTTATGATTGCGCCATTGAGCTAATTCCTGGTGCCGCATTGCCAAAGGGAAGGTTATATGCTTTATCCGGGCCAGAAACTGCGGCCATGAATGACTATGTTAAAGAGAGCCTAGGGAAAGGATTTATTAGGTCATCTAAATCTCCTTTAAGTGCAGGCTTCTTCTTTGTGGAGAAAAAGGATGGCTCGCTCAGACCTTGCATTGACTATAGAGCCTTAAATAAAATCTCAGTTAAAAATACTTATCCTCTGCCGCTGATTTCTGTCCTCTTTGATCAGCTGCGTTCGGCTGTGATTTTCTCCAAAATCGATCTAAGAGGAGCGTATAACCTCATCCGAATCAGGTCCGGAGATGAGTGGAAGACAGCCTTCAGTACTCAGTCGGGTCACTACGAGTACCTAGTGATGCCGTTCGGCTTGTCTAACGCTCCAGCAGTTTTCCAGGACCTCATTAACGATGTGCTCCGTGACTTCCTAAGGAAATTTGTGGTCGTTTACTTAGACGACATCCTGATTTATTCTGACTCTATTGAACAACATGTTACCCAGGTGCGTCGGGTTCTTCAAAAGTTACGTGAGAATCATCTATATGCCAAACTGGAGAAATGCGAGTTTCATGTCACGGAGGTATCTTTTTTAGGATACATTATTTCCCCTCGGGGATTTTTCATGGAACCAAAGAAGCTTCAGGCCATCCTTAGTTGGGCGCAACCCACCAATTTAAAAGCAATTCAGCGCTTTTTAGGGTTTGCAAATTATTACAGGAGGTTCATTCATTCCTTCTCCGACCTGGTTGCTCCCATTGTGGCCCTGACAAAGAAAGGAGCGGATCCTACCAACTGGTCGCGTGAAGCGGAGTTGTCCTTTCGGGCCTTGAAACAAGCCTTTGTCTCGGCTCAAGTCCTTAGACATCCCAATCCAGGATTGCCCTTCATTGTGGAGGTTGATGCCTCGGAGGTTGGAGTAGGGGCTATACTATCTCAAAAGGATCCAGAGTCTCAGGAACTACATCCTTGTGCCTTTATGTCTAGGAAATTCTCCTCCGCTGAATCCAACTATGACGTTGGTAACCGGGAACTACTGGCAATAAAATGGGCTTTCGAGGAGTGGAGGCATTGGCTGGAGGGAGCAACACATACCATTTCAGTATTGACTGACCATAAGAATCTGCAATACATCGAATCAGCTAAGCGGCTGAATGCCCGGCAGGCTCGTTGGGCTTTGTTCTTTACTCGTTTCAAGTTTATTATAACTTTCAGGCCAGGTTCCAAGAATACCAAGGCAGATGCTCTGTCACGCAGTTTTCTTCCGGTTCATGATAACAGTCCTGTTACTCCCATACTTCCATCTTCAGTCATTTGGGCAGGCCTCACACAAGATTTTTTTACCCAGTTAAAACAGCTTCAACACCAAGCTCCTGGAAATTCTCCTGCTGGTCGTCTTTACGTCCCTGAGTTCCTGAGAGCTAAGGTTTTGACTGAGTTCCATGATAACAAAGTTTCCGGGCATCCAGGGATCTCTAAGACATTGGAGTTAGTCTCCCGCTCAGTATGGTGGCCTGGTCTTTCTAAAGACGTTAAGGAGTTTGTTTCTTCATGTCAGGTTTGTGCACAGCATAAGGTTCCCCGTTCCTTGCCTATCAGGCAACTTATGCCCTTGAAAGTCCCTCTCAGGCCATGGTCTCATATTTCCATGGATTTTGTGGTGGACCTTCCCCTTTCAGCTGGATGCAGAGTCATTTGGGTGGTAGTAGACCGTTTTAGCAAGATGGCTCATTTCATTGCCCTTCCCCGACTGCCATCTGCCCAAGGATTGGCAGTGTTGTTTCTCCGCCATATTTTCAGACTTCATGGGTTGCCCACTGATATTGTTTCTGATCGGGGTCCACAATTCGTTGCACAATTCTGGAAGTGTTTTTGTGCTTCATTAAAGATGAGATTGTCATTCCCACAGTCCAACGGGCAAACAGAGCGAGTTAACCAATCATTGAAACAGTATTTGCGTTTGTACTCAGCCAAACTCCAGAATGATTGGTCCGAGTTTCTTCCATTGGCGGAGTTTGCTTACAATAATTCTTGTCATTCCTCCACCAACGTGTCTCCATTCTTTTCAGTTTTTGGTTTTCACCCCAGAGCTAATTCTTTTTTTCAACATTCCTTAGTTTCCTCGCTAACCTTAACCTCCTATCTCAGAGCCATTTGGAAAAAAGTGCACCTTGCTTTCAGAAAAGCGGCCTTTCGTGAGAAAAAAATTTCTGACCGGCTCCGACGTCCTTGCAATTTTAAGGTGGGAGATAGGGTATGGTTGTCGACTCGTAACATTAGACTTCGACAATCTTCAGCTAGGTTGGGACCCAAATTTATTGGACCATTTCATATCATTAAAAAAGTTAACCCAGTTGCTTTCCGGTTACGTTTACCAAAATCTCTTCCGATTGGTAATACGTTTCATTGCTCCCTGTTGAAGCCATACATTTCTTCCAATAAATTTCCTCGGAAGATCTCTCAGGGAAGATCTCCAGTGGATGTACAGGGACAACAGGAGTTCCTGGTGTTGAAGGTTCTCGATTCCAAGTTGTCCAGGGGCCGGCTTTATTTTCTGGTTCACTGGAGAGGTTATGGTCCAGAGGAAAGGTCCTGGGTCCTGGATAAGGATCTTCATGCCCCAAGGCTCAAGAGGGCATTTTTTCGGGAGTTTCCTTGGAAGCCTGGCTTTAGGGGTTCCTTGACCCCTCCTCAAGGGGGGGGGGTACTGTTAGGCGCCGGGGTCCGCTCGTCGGTGTGGCCCGGTGCCTAGCAACCAGGGACGCCATACGCGGACAGCCGCCGGCTCCCTGGCAACGCTGGACGCCGGGCGCGCTGAGCCGCACGGACCCTAGCAACGGGGACGCCACTGGCGGACCGTGTTCCCCGTTGCTAGGCTTTAAGAGTTAATGTATTCTCCTGCTCTCTGGCCATGCAGCAAGGCAGCTGCACGGCATTTATTCTAATCAGCCTTTTGGCAGCTGATTGGAGGACTCCTTGTTAAATACACTCCCAGGGCTTCTCACAGACGCCGGTAATAGCTTCCTGCATGCTGTTTCTGTTTGCTGAGAGTCTGTTCCAGTCTTGCTGTATCCGGTCATTCTAGTATTCGGAAGTCCTGAACTCGGAAGTTTGTCATCTTATTCCTGGAGTCCTGACTAATCACCATATAACATCCAGTGGTGTTCGTGAGTCGCGGCCTTGCCGTGTGTTGCGGCTTGTCCGCTTTATTATTTATTATTTGTGTTTTGGAGCATTTTGCGGAGGGTTCCGCTTCCACAGGTCCACTCTGGTATCCGGCGGTGCTGGGTAGGAGTATTGGACAAGTGGATTTTGGTTGTCCTTTTCCCTGGCAGGTTTCCGCACATACTTCTGTTTTTGTTAGTTAGCTTGTTGCCCCTGGCCTGTTGTCAGTCAGAGGTCCTCTTGTTATTATCCTGCCTCGGATTTCCCTTTGTCTCTCACTAAGACCGGGGGGCACCGGAGTTGGGCAGACATAATCCGCCCTTCAAACGTGGCTGCCAGGGGCTCAAGAAACCATAGTCTCGCAGGGGATTTCCGATAGCACGGGTGAGACAATAGAGTTAGGGCGCCAGGGGCAACTAGTCTTCCCTGCTCCCGTTACCTGCATTCCATTCCAGCGCTCTGGTCCTTGTCATAAAATCTCCTCTGGTCAGGAGTGCTGGAATCATAACACAAAGATTCAGCAGCATTTGCCTAGCCTGAGAGGATGGTTTATATAGCAGGTGCTGTCCACGCCCCACTCAGACCTCACAGACTGTGAGCACAAAACCAGCGCCGGATTCCCTGCCGTGCACAGAGCCTGTAACCACTACACAGTAAAAACCCGGACCGGAGTATCAGCTGCGCTCAGGTTACTTCGCTAACACTTGCCTCCCGGTTGCCATGGCGACGTGGCAGCACAGAGCACGAGATCCTAACACTCCAGGAGCTTCACTGCGGGAGCTCAACGCATGGAGCCGGAACCGGAAGTCTCAACCCCTACAGTTTTTTTTATATATAAAGTGAACTGCTGGTATGTATCAAATAATAACTTCCTTTATCTGAAAAGACAGAAACAATTATGTATAGCCAAGCGCACTGTCACTCCAATCTATGTGCTGCCAGCAAAATAAGGCTACTCAACCTTATCAAAAGAAAAAAATCAAATATAGGACAAGAATATTGCAGCGCATATAGATTGGGCAAGAATATTTTTATTACTTCATTTCAATAAAAATCATAATAAAAATAACAACATTCAAACATCCATAACCACCTGCCGGTAATTTTAACACCTGAATGTATTATCTAAAAAACATAATATATACTCTACTTTCTGTGTGGACACTACTAAACACAGCTCTAGAGAATCACTCCCATCTAAAATATGCGTCTAAACAGACAAGGAATGTGTAGAAACTCATTCAACATTTAATCTCACTATATCACTGGATTTAATGTAACAGAATGGCGCCCTTATATACCATTTCTTATAGCTAATAAATAGCAATAAAACCTACAGTGTATGCCTTAACAGCCACACTATATTAGACAATCCGTTTAGCAATGTAGCAGTCCATTCAGCAGTTAGCAACACTGTATCACTGTGGATCTATGTAGCAATGTGGCATGCTGCACACTGATTCATCCAGCTGACAAGAGTCACTGATTTCCACAATTTTATATTTCAGTGGCCACAAAATATTAAACAGTCCGTTCAGCAATTAGGACCCATTAAAGCTGAATGGATCCTAATTGCTGAATGGACTGTTTAATATTTGAATTGAGTTTCTACACATTCCTTGTCTGTTTAGACACATATTTTAGACGGGAGTGATTCTCTAGAGCTGTGTTTAGTAGTGTCCACACAGAAAGTAGAGTATATTTTATGTTTTTTATATAACACATTCATGTGTTAAACTTACCGGCAGGTGGTTATGGATGTTTGAATGTTGTTATTTTTATTGTGATTTTTATTGAAATTAAGTAATAAAAATATTCTTGACCAATCTATATGCGCTGCAATATTCTTGTTCTATATTTAATTTTTTCCTTTATCTGAGTCTGGTAAAAAAAATAAATGTTTTATTTTATTCTGATTTAAATAACCTGTTGCTTTTAGTTATATTAAAATAACTCACATTAAAATAAACTGAATCTCTGTAAAATATACATATACACACACCCTATGAAGGTGGATCATACAGGGCAACATACAAAGGTGCAAAAAAATAAAAAAATTCAGCAAAAAATGCATAGACAATTGTACATGCATGTAAAAATTATATCATTTTTTTTGCAGTTGTCTGCAGCTTTAAGAAATAATGACTGTGTGACCGAAACTATGCTAAAAACCAAATAACTGAAAAACCTGTTTATGCACGGAACATATGCACTTGGCTTCCAGATTATGGTGGATATTCAGGTTTGTTATCAAAGCGAAAAAGCACACTAATGGGCAAAACCATGTTGCACTGCCGGTGGGGCAGATATAACATGTGAAGAGAGATTTAGATTTGGGTGGGTTATATTGTTTCTGTGTAAATACTGTCTGCTTCATTTTTTCATTGCAATTAAGATTGCAGTTTAAACGGGATCCGGTCTGAAGATCGACAGTGCCTAGGTCGACAATGTTTAGGTCGACCACTATTGGTCGACAGTCACTAGGTCGACATGGATGGAAGGTCGACAGGGTTTCTAGGTCGACATGTGCTAGGTCGACAGGTCTAAAGGTCGACATGAGTTTTTTCATTTTTTTTTTTCATTTTTTCATACTTAACGATCCATGTCGACTACGATTGGAACGGTAAAGTGTGCCGAGCGAAGCGGTAGCGGAGCGAAGGCACCATGCCCGAAGCATGGCGAGCGAAGCGAGCCATGCGAGGGGACGCGGTGCGCTAATTTGGGATCCCGGTCACTTTACGAAGAAAACGACACCAAAAAAAAAAAAAACCTCATGTCGACCTTTAGACCTGTCGACCTAGCACATGTCGACCTAGAAACCCTGTCGACCTTCCATCCATGTCGACCTAGTGACTGTCGACCAATAGTGGTCGACCTAAACATTGTCGACCTAGGCACTGTCGATAAAACGAACCACACCCGTTTAAACACACCCCACCCAAATCTTTTAATGATGTGTTAAATTTCATAAATTAGCCATAACCTAATATACTGAAGGATGGTTCCCTGTCCACAAAGGTTCACTTAGATTGTGGCTACGTAGATGGGATAGATTATATAGGGTTTTTGTGTGTTGTAGGAAATTGGTAACCTGTATTATAATTTTAACTTTGGACATAAAAGTTACATTTTAGGAGGTATTTATTTAAAAGAGTGTCACACAAAAAAAGTCTTTTTTTTTCACTTTGGAATTACAGCAAATGTGTTAAGGTTCTTCTAATTATACAGTTTTTATAAATTGCCAGCATTCCATGTAGTACTGTATTTCAATTGAAATAATAATAATAAATAAAAAAATAGTGGAAATGTGTTCTAAAGGATATAGAGATCTTTGTTTGAGAGAGCTGACAACAGAAAAAAGAAATTACAGAATCAAAGTGTAGTGTGTGTATAGTATAGTGGAGGATTAAAAGTGGAGTAACTAATGAATTGGCAAGGCTAAGGCCAGGACGGTAAGATGAATTATGGCAAGTTTCTATGATAATATGAGTTTTTAGTGATGTCTTAATGGTAGAAAACAGGAGGAGAGTCTGACAAACAGGGCGTGTTTTTATTCAAAGAGTAAAGCATTTTTTTAAATTATTATTTTCAGGTTTTGCAGCATTAAAAATACTAATTACTGCTATGACACTTGTTAAATAGGTTTCCCCATGAAAATTCAGACTTACAACAGACGGGTTGCTGCCAGCAGTAGCAGTGTTATCGTCTATGGCATTATTTTTCAACTGCTGTGCCATGGCACACTAGTGTGATGCAAGCAGTTGTCAGATGTGTCTCCGCCGCCCGCCAGAGATATCTGCCACACCACTATCAACTGAAGCAGTAACTAATATCAGGCTTGGGCAGCGTAGAGATCCTTTGCGTCCCAGCCGTAACTTACTGTAGTGTATGGTGATGCGCCGCAGCGTGACTCATAGCTCACCCATGCCCCGTGATATCGCCTTCCTGCCCCCCGCCCGCCCAGGTCTTCTCCGTGGTGTGCTCTGCTCTTCTCTACACTGACACAATGCTGGGAGGGATGCTCCGTACTGCTTCTCACTGCTCCAATGCTGAGAGTTGAGCTGTATACTTAGGTTGGAGCCAGTGTTTTTTTGTTGTTTTTTTTTGTTATTCCTGTGGAGGGCCAATTTATGGAATTACTGTTGGAGGGGAGGGGGTTCAATGTGCCGAATTACTATGTGGGGACAGTGTGTGCTATTACAATGTGGGCACCAATGTGTTTTATTACAGTGGGGGTGAAAGTATTTGTTTTATTACTGCGTGGACCAATGTGTTTTATTACAGTGGCGGTGAATGTATTTATTTTATTACTGCAGGGGCCAACTGTTTTATTACTGTTTATATTTGTTAGATATTTATATTATATTAGAATAGTGGGAGTATGGCGCCACAGGTATATGTGGGTAGAATATAAATTAAGGTTGTAATATACTATAATAGAGACACTCTTTTAAGAACGTAAAGTGTCATCTAACCCCTAAAAAATTAGGCAGGGATAAGCTGCCCTGAAATTTAAAAGTGAAAATAGGGATAAGGGTATTAGCGACCAACAGTGTCTTGTAAAGTTAAATGAGTATGAAGAATTTAGCAGGATTCATGTTTATATAAAAAATCGTAGTATATTTATTTATACAAAAAGTACTAAAAGAATGGCGGGCTAAAAGATTATAGGCATAAAAAATTGTAAGAACTACGCAAAAGTAAGAACTAGGATCACACACAATAAAAAAAGTATTCAATAAAAAGTCACTAAAAGCATAAAACTTCTAAGATAAGAGAAGATTGCTTATCTTAAAAATGGAGGGTTAATTGAGGTACGCCCAACGCATTTTGTCCATCAGACTTCATCAAGGGGTAGGGAGCTACTGAGCAGTATCTCTATTTATAGCTGATACAATTAGAGATAAGTGATTATGACATCACTTCCTGTTGAGGCTATGTATTACTAGTATTCCAGCAAACTTAAATATAGACATATGTTAGGAGTAGAGAGTGTAATGACAATTCCAAAAAGCTTAATATAGTGCAAAAACGAATGTTAGAACTTCTGTTATTGAAATAGTCCAGGGGCGCATCCGGCATAATTTCTGCCCCACTTCCTGCGTCTGCTTTATCGTGATGCGCCTGCGCGCTCTGCCCCACTTCCGGTACTCGCGTCTGGATGCAATCACTGTGCTTCCCCACTTCCTTCCAGCCAGTTCGTAGTACAGGTTATTCCACACTTCCTGTCGCAGCAGGACTCGGCAGTTCTCACTTAGTTATAGAATGGAGTGGGCTGTTAATCAACGCTGCGGGCATCTTTATGGAGCCTTGTAGTCATAGGCATATTTCTAGGACGTTTTTATGATGTAGATGCAGCACACATGAAATAAACAAAATAAGAATATAAGTTCAAGTATTGGTGTATCCTTTACACTTAATTAGTACTTCATATCAATTAGACTCATAATATTTGGGAGAAAATGCTGTTATCAATGGAAGTAAACGGAACTTTGTATATAAAGAGTACACTAGATACTGCTACTATGTATGTTGCTTAGTTAAATAATTACAATAATTTGCATATATTAAGACATAGGCTATTAAGTACTGCCTATGGAAGCCAATCCTGGGCTATTTTTTCAATCCCGGGTATCGGGATTGAAAAATGGCCAATCCCAGGATTCCCGGGATACCCAGGATTGGCTTTTACCTTTTCACACTTGACAGTGCATTCTGAGAACACAAACCAAGCATGAAGTTAAAGGAATTGTCTGTAGACCTCCGACACAGGATTGTCTTGAGGCCACAAATCTAGAGAAGGGTACAGAAAATGATCTGCTGCTTTGAAAGTCCCAATGAGCTCAGTGGCCTCCATCATCCGTAAATGGAAGAAGTTCGGAACCACCAGGACTCTTCCTAGAGTTGGCCAGCCATCTAAACTGAACAATCGGGGAAGAAGGGCCCTAGTCAGGGAGGTGACCAAGAACCCGATGGTCACTCTGTCAGAGCTACAGCATTCCTCTGTGGAGAGAGGAATACCTTCCAGAAGGACAATCATCTCTGCAGCAATCCACCAATCAGGCATGTATGGTAGAGTGGCCGGATGGAAGCCACTCCTTAGTAAAAAGCACATGGCAGCCCGCCTGGAGTTTGCCAAAATGCACCTGAAGGACTCTCAGACCATGAGAAACAAAATTCTCTGGTCTGGTGAGACAAAGATTGAACTCTTTGGCGTGAATGCCAGGCGTCATGCTTGGAGGAAAACAGGCACCACTCATCACCAGGCCAATACCATCTCTACAGTGGAGCATGGTGGTGGCAGCATCATGTTTTGGGTATGTTTTTCAGCGGCAGGAACTGGGAAACTAATCAGGATAGAGGGAAAGCTGAATGCAGCGATGTACAGAAACATCCTGGATGAAAACCTGCCCCAGAGCGCTCTTAACCTTAGCATGGGCCAACGGTTCATCTTTCAGCAGGACAACGACCCTAAGCACACAGCCAAGATATCAAAGGAGTGGCTTCAGGACAACTCTGTGAATGTCCTGGAGTGGCCCAGCCAGAGTTCAGACTTTAATCCCATTGAACATCTCTGGAGAGATCTGAAAATGGCTGTGCACTGACGCTTCCCATCCAACCTGATGGAGCCTGAGAGGTGCTGCAAAGAGGAAAGGGCAAATCTGCCTAAAGATAGGTGTGCAAAGCTTATGGCTTCATATTCAAAAAGACTTGAGGCTGTAATTGTTGCCAAAGGTGCATCAACAAAGTATTGAGCAAAAGGCTGTGAATACATATGCACATGTGATTTCTTAGTGTTTTATTTTTAATACATTTGCAAAAATCTAAAAAAAAACTTTTTTCACGTTGTCACTATGAGGTATTGTGTGTAGGATTTTGAGGTAAAAAAAATGAATTTATTCCATTTTGGAATAAGGTTGTAACATAACAAAATGTGGAAAAAGTGAAGCACTGTGAATACTTTCTGGATGCACTGTATAAATGCGAACGCCCTCACTGACTGACTGACTCCTCACTAATTCTCTTGCTTCCTAATATGTTAGGAAGCTGAAATTTAACATAGGGGTGATTCTCCAGAAAGTGAACATACTGTAAACTCCCGTGCATCAAACGCTTTTAAAAATTTAATTGCTTAGTAGCAATGCCTTACCCTATACCTTAAGAAACACTAAAATCTTGATATTTTGGGGAAGTATGTCATTTCAATTCGTGTAGCTGTCCCGTGCATCACGGAGAATCGCCCATGGGTATTCTTCAGGTGGGATATAAGAAAACTATGTAATTAGAATTTTAATAAACCTACTCTAAGGGGAAAAAAGGGGTTTGACATAATGACATCATTACCGATGCGTGGCTTGCGTTGCATGAACGATAACGCCTAAATGGACAATCGGATCAAAATTTGGATTGCACCTTCAGTGTGTAGAATTTAATAAACTACAAAAATGTACCTGTCACTTTTTACCATATCTTTCACTCACTCAATCATCATCAGGGGCGTTTTAACAGAGGAGGGGGACCGTGTGCACCTCCAGGAGTCTACTGCGCATGTGCAGGTCTCCGGAAACATGGTGGCCGCCATGTTTCAGAGACCAATTTAGCTATTGCGCATGTGCGGCTGCCATTTATCCTGCGCTTTTTCGCCGCTTGAGCAGCACTCGGCGCTGGATGCTGGAAAGGTGAGTATTAGAATATGGGTGCAGTGTGTGCAGTGTGGGCCCATGTGCACCGCACACACTGAATCCATTATAGAAACGCCAGTGCTCATCACTAATTCTCTTACTTCCCGATATGTTAGGAAGCTGAAAGTTAACATAGGTATTCTTCAGGCGGGAAATAGGAAAATGGCATAATCATAACTTTAATAAACCTCCCCTAAGGGGATGAAAAGCGGGTTGACATAATGATGTCATTACCGATGCGTGACTTGCGTTGTGTGAACGATAACGACCAGGAACAATCAGATCAAAATTTGGATTGCACCTCAAGTGTGTGGAATTTAATAAACTACAAAAATGTCACTTTTTAGCGTGTCTGCTACAGGTGCTCCTCGGGTAATGCGAAAAACCATGGATTAATATCTACTTCTATTAAGACGTCTTAAATTTACATCTCTATAGATTTACCAAATTTTTAACACTCATTTATATGTACAACCGTGAAAATCAGAAACTCCTGTGAGAAGAACGGGCAGAACAGCTAGGGGTCTATTTACTAAGCCTTGGATGGAGATAAAGTACCAGCCAATCAGCAACTACCTGGCAGGTAACAGGCTGTCTTTGAAAAATGACAGATAAGAGCTGGTTGGTTGGGACTTCATCTCCATGCACTTTATCTCCATCCAAGGCTTAGTAAATAGACCCCTAGTGTCTGATAAATTTTCATATAAAAAATGTCAGTGTTTCTCTAACATCCTAGTGGATACTGGGAATTGAAGATTACCATGGGGTATAGATCGGGTCCATTGGAGCCTTGCACTTTAAGAAATTAATAGTGTGTGCTGGCACCTCCCCTCTATGCCTCTCCTGCAGACTCAGTTTAGAAAAATGTGCCCAAGGAGTCGGGTGCATTCTGTTGCTCTCCAGAGAGTTTTCTTCAGAAATGTATTTCAGTTAATTTTTTTCAGGCACACTGGTTGGCAACCAGTCTGCCTGCGTTGTGGGACTAAGTGGGGGGAAGGGGACTTTACCAACTTCCTCAGAGTTAATGGTTCGTATCCCCACTGACAGGACACTGAGCTCCTGAGGTGATGTCTATCATACCCCTCGGGTGTGAGCCCACGCCGTCAGCATGCCGCCAACCCTAACAGATGCCGAAGCAGACGCGGTGCAATGAGTAATACGCTGGGGTCCCGGTTAGCGGGTCCCCCATGCAAATGGCAGCATGTAGGTACAGCGATCACCCAGCTACAGGCTGCAGTGTCCGCTGTATACCCACATTGGCAATATACATTAAAAATAAGATTTTACTTACCGATAAATCTATTTCTCGTAGTCCGTAGTGGATGCTGGGGACTCCGTCAGGACAGTGGCGTAACTTCATCCCTGGCGCCCGGAGGCAAGGTAGATCTTGGGTGCCCCCCACCCTCGCGAATGCCGAACTGTTATCGCTCACGTTCGCCCATGGATGCGAATCTATGTGAATTTGGACTGCTAATTTCATAGTTAGCATGACAGAAATCGGATGACCAATAGTGTAGTAGGTTTTTTTGTCCAGAAGGCAAGTTTCCTTACTATAGGCTTTCTTAGGCTGGTGGGGTGCGTACCATAATCACATCCATAAAGGGTAATGGACACATATAAGTGGGTTATCCTCTATGGGAATGCTTCTAATCCCGCATAACCCAGCAAAGGTCACCAGACATAAGTAAGACAATGATAGATATATGGGGCACACCCAACTCACACTTGAATGCGTGGAAGCACGTTCATAAAGGTTTCTCTAGGGGTCCTTGTAACTTCTTAGCTCCAATCGGTGGATGAAGTGGAAATAGGTATGTGGAGAAAAATTGGATATGAGGAACACAATGAAGGTGTATCCAAAAAAATAAAAAATGTATTCCACAGATTAATATACACAATAAAAGAAAAAATAAGCTAAAACAGCTGTGGAGCCCTGGTTATAACTGGGAGGTGTCAACCTTGAAAAATACATCAAAATGCGTTGGTGTGAGGGCTAGGACCACTTTGGAATAACTTGGGCTGCGAGTTTTGAGGTGAGAAAGTCCGGACTTTCATGTCACTTACCCATCCTTGAATTTTCATCTCTCCCAGTTATAACCAGGGGCCCCTATCATTGTGTGCCCGATATCCAGGACTAGGGTAATTTTTTTTGTCAAGGACCAAGTAACCTACCAGTATATATTTGGATTGTGGGAAGAAACCAGAGTACCCAGAGAAACCCACGCAGCATGGAGAGAATATACAAACTCCACATAGTTAGGGCCATGGTGGGAATTGAACACATGACCTCAGTGCTGTGAGGCAGTAATGCTAACCATTACACCGTCCGTACTCACTGAAACCACCGCCGGTAATCTGAGCTGGCAGTATGACTCTGACGCATACACAGTCCAAAACAAATCGCTCATTGTTTCCACCAAGCTTCTGTAAATACTATCTGCTGTAACAATGAATGGTAATGTTACCACAAAATTTTCTAAATTATAACATTTCAATGCATACTATCAGCTCAGCCTGTAGTTCATGTACAACAGCTTGTCATGCTTGTGCATATCCACCTTTACTGAATACTGGCACGTTTTAAGGCAGCAACAGGTGAGCACAACTGTATACACACAGGTTATGCACAGGGAAAAGTACAAATACACACATTGGGTGATATTCAATTGAAATATCGCACCCAATCTCCTGTCTAAAGTGACGGGAGATTGCGGGCAATATTCAATTGATCTTTTTTTATTTTAATTTTCGTGCCCATAGAGGTTGGATTTATCCACTTAAAGCAGCTAAACCCAATCAAACTCTTGGGCGCAACTCAAAAATTACTGTTTGGGTGCCCAAACATGTCACTGTTTGCGCATTTCAGCCTGCCACCCCCGGGAGGTGCGAGCTGAAATGCTGATGCCGGCCGCCATCACTCCCAAACGGAGCAACAATTGAATTACTTGTTGGGCGCCATCTAGTAGCTGCCGGCATGATAACAATTGAATGTTGTCCATTATGTCTATGTACACTGTGAGGAGTCTATATATCACTTTATTTTTATCTTAAAATAATTGGCAGAGTACACAAAAAGGTCATAGGAGATGTCTAACAGACCATGCATTAACAAATTATATATAGCTGAACTGTCCCCATTGCTGTATATAGGGGGTAATTCCAAGTTGATCGCAGCAGGAATTTTCTTAGCAGTTGGGCAAAACCATGTGCACTGCAGGGGAGGGGCAGATATAACATTTGCAGAGAGAGTTAGATTTGGGTGGGTTATTTGTTTCTGTGCAGGGTAAATACTGGCTGCTTTATTTTTACACTGCAAATTAGATTTCAGTTTGAACACACCCCACCCGAATCTAACTCTCTCTGCACATGTTATATCTGCCTCCCCTGCACTGTACATGGTTTTGCCTGACTGCTAAGAAAATTCCTGCTGCGATCAGCTTGGAATTACCCCCATAGTACAATTGATGGTTCATTTACTGTTATAACCAGGGCCGGTGCTTCCATGAAGGGGCAGCCCGCTGTGGCTGCCCCGAAGAAAACAGTGTACTCATAGGTGTGCAAACAGGGTGTACCTGGTGTGCACAGGCACACCCTAATGTAGAGACTAGAGCCGTCAGTGGTGTAAGTGTGCAGCTGGGTACACTCAGGCACCGCGGCACCTGCCGCACACTTTACACCTGTGTTCCAGTCCGCCACTACTGCTGTCACCCACTTTGCTAGGCTGCTGTGACAACGTCAACATTACTGACTGCTGCGCCCTGGGCTCATAGAGACACACAGGTGAGACAGAGTACCTTCACTCCCCACCGTCACTGCCCCCCCCCCCCCTGCCGCCGGGTTGCCCGTCGGCTGTATCTGCCGTCGGGCGGCTCGGCGGCAGATCAGCCAGTGTGTAAGGCCTATAAGGAGGGGGGGGGGGGCTAGTTTGAGTGAAGATGAAGGGTATGAGGCTGAAAGACACAAAGTAGTGGTGGTGGTGGTGGTGGGGGGGGGGGGTTTCAAACGGTTACATGCCTCATAAGAAGCATGAAGTAAGATATACACAGTGCTTACCTGACATATACATGGTACTCTGTGCAGGAAAGCATGCATGACAGACAGAAAGAAAAGCATGCATGCCAGAAGAATATGTCCATCCTTGGGCAATGTTACACTGCAGGAACCAGGTCTTGGTAGCTCCGCCCCTTGCTGGGAGTATGCCACTTGCATCTCCTGCCCCTTCTTCTGTTGATCGAGCATGGTCCCTTGAAGGAGTGGGGGATGGAGACACATGCTCTCAGAGACCCCCTGTGAGATTCCATTCTCAAGCTACTGTGCAAGCAGCTGCTGCCCCCTCGTTGTCTGGGAGGCGGAGCTTCTGCCTGTATGAGACGAGTGCCTGGCTGTGAGGGGAGGGGAGATCAGAGCAGCAGCAGCAGGAGAAGGCGGAGCGGAGCTTCTGCACTGGCTGCTAGTGAGTCACACAATTACAAGAGGAGCAGGGGGGGCAGAAATACTGAAATATCGCTGGCTGCATTAGAGCCGCAGCCATAGCAGGCATCAGATGATTGATGTGCTGGACAGCGTCACCAGTGACCTGGGCTGAAAGCTGGCGGGGACAACGGAGTAAAAGTGCCCCCTTCAGGGCTGGAGCCCGGCGGCAAAAGACTCCGTTGTCTCCTGCAGTTCCGCCCCTGCGTCAGGACCATGGGGATTAGCGGCTCCGCAGGAGACAGGGCACAAAAATAAAGCTTTTAGGATCAGGTGGTGTGCACTGGCTCCTCCCCCTATGACCCTCCTCCAAGCCTCAGTTAGGATACTGTGCCCGGACGAGCGTACACAATAAGGAAGGATTTTGAATCCCGGGTAAGACTCATACCAGCCACACCAATCACACCGTACAACTTGTGATCTGAACCCAGTTAACAGTATGATAAACGTAGGAGCCTCTGAACAGACGGCTCACAACAAATAACAACCCGATTTTTTTGTAACAATAACTATGTACAAGTATTGCAGACAATCCGCACTTGGGATGGGCGCCCAGCATCCACTACGGACTACGAGAAATAGATTTATCGGTAAGTAAAATCTTATTTTCTCTGACGTCCTAGTGGATGCTGGGGACTCCGTCAGGACCATGGGGATTATACCAAAGCTCCCAAACGGGCGGGAGAGTGCGGATGACTCTGCAGCACCGAATGAGAGAACTCCAGGTCCTCTTTAGCCAGGGTATCAAATTTGTAGAATTTTACAAACGTGTTCTCCCCCGACCACGTAGCTGCTCGGCAGAGTTGTAATACCGAGACCCCTCGGGCAGCCGCCCAGGATGAGCCCACCTTCCTTGTGGAATGGGCCTTGACAGATTTAGGCTGTGGCAGGCCTGCTACAGAATGTGCAAGTTGAATTGTGCTACAAATCCAACGAGCAATCGTCTGCTTAGAAGCAGGAGCACCCAGCTTGTTGGGTGCATACAGTATAAACAGCGAGTCAGATTTTCTGACTCCAGCCGTCCTTGAAATATATATTTTCAATGCCCTGACAACGTCCAGCAACTTGGAATCTTCCAAATCGCTAGTAGCCGCAGGCACCACAATAGGCTGGTTCAGGTGAAACGCTGACACCACCTTAGGCAGAAACTGAGGACGCGTCCGCAGTTCTGCCCTGTCCGAATGGAAAATCTGATATGGGCTTTTATACGATAAAGCCGCCAATTCTGATACTCTCCTGGCTGAAGCCAGGGCCAGTAGCATGGTTACTTTCCACGTAAGATATTTCAAATCCACCGATTTGAGTGGCTCAAACCAATGGGATTTGAGAAAATCCAAAACTACATTAAGGTCCCACGGAGCCACTGGGGGTACAACCGGGGGCTGTATATGTAGTACTCCTTTTACAAAAGTCTGTACTTCAGGAACTGAAGCTAATTCTTTCTGGAAGAAAATCGACAGGGCCGAAATTTGAACCTTAATGGACCCCAATTTAAGGCCCATAGACAATCCTGTTTGCAGGAAATGTAGGAATCGACCCAGTTGAAATTCCTCCGTGGGGGCCTTCCTGGCCTCACACCACGCAACATATTTTCTCCAAATGCGGTGATAATGTTGTGCAGTCACCTCCTTCCTGGCTTTAACCAGTGTAGGAATGACCTCTTCTGGAATGCCTTTTTCCTTTAGAATTCGGCGTTCAACCGCCATGCCATCAAACGCAGCCGCGGTAAGTCTTGGAATAGACACGGTCCCTGCTGAAGCAGGTCCCGTCTTAGAGGTAGAGGCCACGGATCTTCCGTGAGCATCTCCTGAAGTTCCGGGTACCAAGTTCTTCTTGGCCAATCCGGAGCCACGAGTATCGTTCTTACTCCCCTTTGCCGTATAATTCTCAGTACTTTTGGTATGAGAGGCAGAGGAGGAAACACATACACTGACTGGAACACCCACGGTGTTACCAGAGCGTCCACAGCTATTGCCTGAGGGTCTCTTGACCTGGCGCAATACCTGTCCAGTTTTTTGTTGAGGCGTGACGCCATCATATCCACCTTTGGTTTTTCCCAACGATTCACAATCATGTGGAAGACTTCTGGGTGAAGTCCCCACTCTCCCGGGTGTAGATCGTGTCTGCTGAGGAAGTCTGCTTCCCAGTTGTCTACTCCCGGAATGAACACTGCTGACAGTGCTATCACATGATCTTCCGCCCAGCGAAGAATCCTTGCAGCTTCTGCCATTGCTCTCCTGCTTCTTGTGCCGCCCTGTCTGTTTACGTGGGCGACTGCCGTGATGTTGTCCGACTGGATCAACACTGGCTGACCCTGAAGCAGGGGTTTTGCCAGGCTTAGAGCATTGTAAATCGCTCTTAGCTCCAGTATATTTATGTGAAGAGACATCTCCAGGCTTGACCATACTCCCTGGAAGTTTCTTCCCTGTGTGACCGCTCCCCAGCCTCTCAGACTGGCATCCGTGGTCACCAGGACCCAATTCTGTATGCCGAATCTGCGGCCCTCTAACAGATGAGCACTCTGCAACCACCACAGAAGAGACACCCTTGTCCGTGGCGATAAGGTTATCCGCTGATGCATCTGCAGATGCGATCCGGACCATTTGTCCAGCAGATCCCACTGAAAAGTTCGTGCGTGGAATCTGCTGAATGGAATTGCTTCGTAAGAAGCCACCATCTTTCCCAGGACTCTTGTGCATTGATGCACAGACACTTTTCCTGGTTTTAGGAGGTTCCTGACAAGTTCGGATAACTCCTTGGCTTTCTCCTCCGGAAGAAACACCTTTTTCTGAACTGTGTCCAGAATCATTCCCAGGAACAGCAGACGTGTTGTCGGGGTCAACTGAGATTTTGGAAAATTCAGAATCCACCCGTGTTGTTGCAGCACTACTTGGGTTAGTGCTACTCCGTCCTCCAGCCGTTCTCTGGACCTTGCCCTTATCAGGAGATCGTCCAAGTAAGGGATAATTAATACGCCTCTTCTTCGCAGAAGAATCATCATTTCGGCCATTACCTTGGTAAAGACCCGAGGTGCCGTGGACAAACCAAACGGCAGCGTCTGAAACAGATAATGACAGTTTTGCACTACGAATCTGAGGTACCCTTGATGTGAAGGGCAAATTGGGACATGCAGGTAAGCATCCTTTATGTCCAGGGACACCATGAAGTCCCCTTCTTCCAGATTCGCTATCACTGCTCTGAGTGATTCCATCTTGAACTTGAATTTTTGTATGTACAGGTTCAAAGATTTCAGATTTAGAATAGGTCTTACCGAGCCGTCCGGCTTCGGTACCACAAATAGCGTGGAGTAATACCCCTTTCCCTGTTGTAGGAGGGGTACTTTGACTATCACCTGCTGAGAAAACAGCTTGTGAATGGCTTCCAATACCGTCGCCCTGTCTGAGGGAGACGTTGGCAAAGCAGACTTTAGGAACCGGCGAGGGGGAGACTTCTCGAATTCCAACCTGTAACCCTGAGATACTACCTGCAGGATCCAGGGGTCCACCTGTGAGCAAGCCCACTGCGCGCTGAAATTCTTGAGTCGACCCCCCACCGCTCCTGAGTCCGCTTGTAAAGCCCCAGCGTCATGCTGAGGGCTTTGCAGAACCCGGGGAGGGCTTCTGTTCCTGGGAAGGAGCTGCTTGCTGCCCTCTCTTACCCTTTCCTCTGCCTCGGGGCAGATATGACTGTCCTTTTGCCCGCTTGTTCTTATAGGACCGAAAGGACTGCGGATGAAAAGACGGTGTCTTTTTCTGTTGGGAGGGGGTCTGAGGTAAAAAGGTGGATTTCCCGGCAGTTGCCGTGGCCACCAGATCCGATAGACCGACGCCAAACAATTCCTCCCCTTTATACGGCAATACTTCCATATGCCGTTTGGAATCCGCATCACCTGACCACTGTCGCGTCCATAAACTTCTTCTGGCAGATATGGACATTGCACTTACTCTCGATGCCAGAGTGCAAATATCTCTTTGAGCATCTCGCATATAAAGAAAAGCATCCTTTAATTGCTCTAAAGTCAATAAAATACTGTCCCTATCCAGGGTATCAATATTTTCAGTCAGGGAATCCGACCAGACCACCCCAGCACTGCACATCCAGGCTGAGGCGATGGCTGGTCGCAGTATAACACCAGTATGTGTGTATATACTTTTTAGGGTAGTTTCCAGCCTTCTATCAGCTGGATCCTTGAGGGCGGCCGTATCAGGAGACGGTAACGCCACTTGTTTTGATAAGCGTGTGAGCGCCTTATCCACCCTAGGGGGTGTTTCCCAGCGCGCCCTAACCTCTGGCGGGAAAGGGTATAATGCCAATAACTTCTTTGAAATTAGCACTTTTCTATCTGGGTTAACCCACGCTTCATCACATACATCATTCAATTCCTCTGATTCAGGAAAAACTACAGGTAGTTTTTTCACACCCCACATAATACCCCTCTTTGTGGTACTTGTAGTATCAGAGAGATGCAAAGCCTCCTTCATTGCCGTGATCATATAACGTGTGGCCCTACTGGAAAATACGTTTGTTTCTTCACCGTCGACACTAGATTCAGTGTCCGTGTCTGGGTCTGTGTCGACCGACTGAGGTAAAGTGCGTTTTACAGCCCCTGACGGTGTCTGAGACGCCTGGGCAGGTACCAACTGGTTTTCCGGCCGTCTCATGTCGTCCACTGATTTTTTGTAAAGTGCTGACATTATCACGTAATTCCATAAACAAAGCCATCCATTCCGGTGTCGACTCCCTAGGGGGTGACATCACCATTACCGGCAATTTCTCTGCCTCCACACCAACATCGTCCTCATACATGTCGACACACACGTACCGACACACAGCAAACACACAGGGAATGCTCTGATAGAAGACAGGACCCCACTAGCCCTTTGGGGAGACAGAGGGGAAGTTTGCCAGCACACACCAAAGCGCTATAATATATATGGGAACAACGCTATATAAGTGTTGTATCCTTATAGCCACTTAAATATAATAATATTGCCAAAAAAAGTGCCCCCCCTCTCTGTTTTACCCTGTTTCTGTAGTGCAGTGCAGGGGAGAGTCCTGGGAGCCTTCCTCACAGCGGAGCTGAGCAGGAAAATGGCGCTGTGTGCTGAGGAGAATAAGCCCCGCCCACTATTTCGGCGGGCTCTTCTCCGGAGTTTGTGATATCTTGGCAGGGGTTAAATACATCCATATAGCCTCAAGGGCTATATGTGATGTATTTTTAGCCATAAAAAGGTATTATACATTGCTGCCCAGGGCGCCCCCCCCAGCGCCCTGCACCCTCAGTGACACGCTGTGTGAAGTGTGCTGACAACAATGGCGCACAGCTGCAGTGCTGTGCGCTACCTCAGGAAGACTGAAAAGTCTTCTGCCGCCTGTCTCTGGACCTCTTCATCTTCAGCATCTGCAAGGGGGGTCGGCGGCGCGGCTCCGGGACCGGACTCCATGGCTGGGCCTGTGTTCGATCCCTCTGGAGCTAATGGTGTCCAGTAGCCTAAGAAGCCAATCCATCCTGCACGCAGGTGAGTTGAACTTCTCTCCCCTAAGTCCCTCGATGCAGTGAGCCTGTTGCCAGCAGGACTCACTGAGAATAGAACCTAAAAAAAACTTTTTCTAAGCAGCTCTTTAGGAGAGCCACCTAGATTGCACCCTGCTCGGACGGGCACAAAAACCTAACTGAGGCTTGGAGGAGGGTCATAGGGGGAGGAGCCAGTGCACACCACCTGATCCTAAAAGCTTTATTTTTGTGCCCTGTCTCCTGCGGAGCCGCTAATCCCCATGGTCCTGACGGAGTCCCCAGCATCCACTAGGACGTCAGAGAAAAGGGGGTTGCGCACTCTCTTTTTACACAAATATGGAGAAGCCAGTATAAATAAATTAGAGGGACCATGCGCCATTAAGGGGGCGGGGCTTCCCGGAAAGTGGGTCCAGAAGCTCAAAGGCGCCATTTCCTGCTGCTGCTGTGTACAGGCTGCATGCGGAGACTGCTCCTCAAGACCCACTGAATCACCAATGGTACCAGGGAGTTATAGAGAAGGGGGAGCACACAGTAAGCAGTTACAACGCTGTGAGGTAAATTACACATAAGAGATACCCAGCTGGGCGCTGCTCTGACTGCGGTATTTTGTGCTGGTCCCATTCCTCTCTGTGTCACTCCATTCAGGGTTGTCTGGAATAAGTGTGCTGTCTCACTAATACTGCATTATTGACCTAATTCAGACCTGATTGCTAGCTGCACCACAACGCGCAGGTGCATCGGTCCGGAGCGACGGGTATAGCTGGGCAGTGACGTGATGGTACAAGAAAAGCGATCACACGAGCGATTGCAAGGTGACTGACAGGAAGAGGCCATTTGTAGGTGGCAACCGGTTTTAAGGAGTGTCCGGAGAAACGCAGGAGGGACCAGTAGTTTGAAGGGAGGGTTTCTGATGTCAGCTCCGGCCCCGGTCATCGGTCTGGAAGAGTGAGTCCTGGTCACTGCAGCTCTCCTGCACATGCGATTGCACCCCTGCACAGCGATTTCCCCCTCCCCCTGTAAGCAGCGACTACCTGATCGCAGGGATGCAAAAATGCACCCTAGCGATTAGGTCTGAATTAGGCCCTGTGTTTCCTACTTAACTCTGTGTTTTCTGCTAAAGCATGTCTGCAAATAAATCTGTGTGTACTTCATGCAAGGATAGGTTTACACCTTCCTCACAGGGGTCTCTGCAGTGTACCCAATGCTCAATACCTTCACAGGGTAGTAATATGCAGGAACCTGAGTGGATGGAATAATTTAAAATAGAGATGAGCGGATTCGGTTCCTCGGGGTCCGAACCCCCCCGAACTTCACCCATTTTACACGGTTCCGAGGCAGACTCGAATCTTCCTGCCTTGCTCGGTTAACTAGAACGGGCCCGAACGTTATCGTAACGCTGTCGGATTCTCGCGAGATTCGTATTCTATATAAGGAGCTGCGCGTCGCTGCCATTTTCACGTGTGCATTGGAGATTGAACGGAGAGGACGTGGCAGCGTTCTCTCCCTGAAAAGCTCCGTAATCTGTGCTCAGTGTGCTGCAAATATCTGTGCTCAGTGTGCTGCAAATATCTGTGCTCAGTGTGCTGCAAATATCTGTGCTCAGTGTGCTGAAAATATCTACGTTCTCTGCCTGAAAACGCTCCATATCTGTGCTCAGTGTGCTTCAAATATCTGATCAGTGTGCTGCATTGTGGGGACTGGGGACCACCAGTATAAGTATATACATGATGTGGCCATTCACTGGTACCTGGTGACAGAACGTATACTGGATTCCCCTACAATGTAACTTTATATATGTTACCTATATACATGATGTGGTCATTCACTGGTACCTGGTGACAGAACGTATACTGGATTCCCCCACAATGTAATTTTATATATGTCACCTATATACATGATGTGGTCATTCACTGGTACCTGGTGACAGAACGTATACTGGATTCCCCCACAATGTAACTTTATATCTGTCACCTATATACATGATGTAGTCATTCACTGGAACCTGGTGACAGAACGTATACTGGATTCTCCCACAATGTAACTTTATATCTGACACTTATATACATGATGTGGTCATTCACTGGTACCTGGTGACAGAACGTATACTGGATTCCCCCACAATGTAACTTTATATCTGTCACCTATATACATGATATGGTCATTCACTGGTGACAGAACGTATACTGGATTCCCCCACAATGTAACGTTATATCTGTCACCTATATACATGATGTGGTTATTCACTGGTACCTGGTTACAGAACGTATACTGGATTCCCCCACAATGTAACTTTATATCTGTCACCTATATACATGATGTGGTCATTCACTGGTACCTGGTGACAGAACGTATACTGGATTCCCCCACAATGTAACGTTATATCTGTCACCTATATACATGATGTGGTCTTTCACTGGTACCTGGTTACAGAACGTATACTGGATTCCCCACAATATAACTTTATATCTGTCACCTATATACATGATGTGGTCATTCACTGGTACCTGGTGACAGAACGTATACTGGATTCCCCCACAATGTAACGTTATATCTGTCACCTATATACATGATGTGGTCATTCACTGGTACCTGGTTACAGAACGTATACTGGATTCCCCCACAATGTAACTTTATATCTGTCACCTATATACATGATGTGGTCATTCACTGGTACCTGGTGACAGAACGTATACTGGATTCCCCCACAATGTAACGTTATATCTGTCACCTATATACATGATGTGGTCATTCACTGGTACCTGGTTACAGAACGTATACTGGATTCCCCACAATATAACTTTATATCTGTCACCTATATACATGATGTGGTCATTCACTGGTACCTGGTGACAGAACGTATGCTGGATTCCCCCACAATGTAACATTATATCTGTCACCTATATACATGATGTGGTCATTCACTGGTACCTGGTGACAGAACGTATACTGGATTCCCCCACAATGTAACTTTATATCTGTCACCTATATACATGATGTGGTCATTCACTGGTACCTGGTGACAGAACGTATACTGGATTCCGCCACAATGTAACGTTATATCTGTCACATATATACATGATGTGGTCATTCACTGGTACCTGGTGACAGAACGTATACTGGTTTCCCCCACAATGTAACATTATATCTGTCACCTATATACATGATGTGGTCATTCAATGGTACCTGGTGACAGAACGTATACTGGATTCCCCCACAATTAACTTCATATCTGTCATCTATATAAGAATTGTAGTAGTACAGCACAGTAGGCCAATGCTGTATCTTGCAGCTCTGTGTCACTGCAATTATCCATTCCATATCTGTGTGGCATTTTTGTGAGCAGTATATATATATATAGTATTACAGTGCAGCATTTTGGTGACTAACAGTATATAGTTGTACAGTAGGCCATTGCTGTATCTTGCAGCTCTGTGTAACTGCAAGTATCCATTCCAAATCTGTGCTTTATTTTTGTGAGCAGTATATATAGTATTACAGTGCAGAATTTTGGTGACCCAACAGTATATAGTTGTGTACAGTAGGCCATTGCTGTATTTTGCAGCTCTGTGTCACTGCAAGTATCCATCCATTCCATTTTCTTCCAGTGATTTGGACTAATAATACCATTGATTAGAACTAATAATTCCAGTGATTTGGACCAATAATACCATTGATTAGAACAAATAATTCCAGTGATTTTGTCATTTTCTTCCAGTGATTTGGACCAATAATACCATTGATTAGAACGAATAATTCCTGTGATATTGAGGTGTCTGTGTCGCTTAGCTTAGCCATCCAGCGACCACAGTGCACCTCTTTTTCTCTTTTCTTTGTGTCATGTGCTGTTTGGGGGCCAATTTTTTTTAAATGCCATCCTGTCTGACACTGCAGTGCCACTCCTAGATGGGCCAGGTGTTTGTGCCGCCCTCTTGGGTCGCTTTGCTTAGTCATCCAGCAACCTTGGTGCACATTTTAGGACTAAAAATAGTATTGTGAGGTGTGAGGTGTTCAGAATAGACTGGAAATTAGTGGAAATTGTGGTTATTGAGGTTAATAATACTATGGGATAAAAATGACTCCCACATTCTATGATTTAAGCTGTTTTTGAGGGGTTTTTGAAAAAAAAAAAAACCCGAATCCAAAACACACCTGAATCCGACAAAAAATTTTCAGGGAGGTTTTGCCAAAACGCGTCCGAATCCAAAACACGGCCGCAGAACCGAACCCAAAACACAAAACCCGAAAAATGTCCGGTGCACATCTCTAATTTAAAACTATGATTACTAACAAATTCAGAGTTAGCTAAGCAAGAAAGGATAACCCTGAAAAAGTCTACGGACACTCTCATGTTAGCTGCTGCTGACCATAGACAGGCTCCTCAGCCCCCCCTGTTGGTCTCTCATAAATGCACTCTCCCACAGATATTGCGGTCAGACTTGATTCTGAATTACCAGATTTAGATGAGGGAGGTTTAGAGGTGGATGAGGATAATTCCCTGTCCCCAGGAGTTGAGGCACTAATTGATGCTATTAGAGAGGTCCTCAATATTCCAGATAAGGAAGCAGAACCATAAAGAATAGAGTGTGACTCTTTCTAAGGAAGAAAGGCGCCAAAAAGAACTTATGGCCCTCATTCCGAGTTGTTCGCTCGCTAGCATTGCACACGCTAAGCCGCCGCCCTCTGGGAGTGCATCTTAGCATAGCAGAATTGCGAACGAAAGATTCGCAAAATTGCGAACAGAAATTTCTTAGCAGTGTCTGAGTAGCTCGACACTTACTCTGTTAATGCGATCAGTTCAGTCAGTTTCGTTCCTGGTTTGACGTCATAAACTCACCCAGCGTTCATTCAGGCACTCCCCCGTTTCTCCAGCCACTCCCGCGTTTTTTCCAGAAACGGTAGCGTTTTTTCACACACACCCATAAAACGGCCAGTTTCCGCCCAGATACACCCACTTCCTGTCAATCACATTACGATCACCAGAACGAAGAAAAATCCTCGTAATGCCGTGAGTAAAATACCTAACTTTTGAGTAAAATAACTAAGTGCATGCGCTCTGCGAACATTGCGCATGCACAGTAAGCTGAAAATCGCAATATAGCGAAAATCGGCAACGAGCGAACAACTCGGAATGATCACCAATGTGTCTTTTCCAGGGCACTCTTGAAAAATAATGTTGTTATGAAAATTTAAATTTATTAAAATATCACTTTTATTGGTATACACTAAAAAAGATAGGGGGAGAGGAAGGAAGCAGACAAAAAAATACATATTAACCTCACCTCTTCACTTGGTCTCTCCCAGTGGACCTCCTCACCCTCCCATATGAATGGGAGCTCACTGGATCTGGTCTTCACTCACCGCTGTGATATTTCTGATTTTTCCAACTCCCCATTTCCCCTCTCTGACCACCACCTGATCTCCTTTAACCTATCTCTCTCGACTTCCCCATCTCTACCTCCTAAGGCTACCATCACTAAGCGTAACATTGAAGCTACTGACACCACATTCCTTTCCTCCCTGTTTGATTCGCTTCTCTCTCCTATTCTCTCTCTCTCATGCCCTGAACAAGCCACTTCCACATACAATGCATCCCTTACTTCTGCTCTTGACTCTGTTGCTCCACCAACCACTATTCACCCTCGCAAATTAACACCTCAACCCTGGCACACCAAATGCACCAGATATCTGCAAAAATGCTCACGTACTGCTGAGCGACACTGGAGGAAATCACACTCTAGGGCAGACTTCCTCCATTTCAAACTTATGCTCTCATCCTTCAATGCTGCCCTTTCTCTTGCTAAACAGTCATATTTCAAGAACCTCATCTCCTCCCAGTCTTCCAACCCCCGGCGCCTCTTTGCCACTCTCAACTCACTCCTCTGCCCACCTCCACCTCGTCTCCCTTCCTCACTCTCTGCTCTTGACTTTGCCACTTACTTCACATCCAAAATTGACTCCATACGTCAGGACATCACATCACACCAAACCATCAGTAACCAGCCTTCTCCCATCCCTGACCAACCCTCCCCATCCCTCGCACCAACTCTGACATCTTTCTCCCCTGCATCTGGAGAGGAAGTCATGGCCCTCATTCGCTCCTGTCCCCTCACCACCTCCCCACTTGACCCTATCTCCTCCCGCCTCCTCCGCTACCTCTCTCCTTCTGCTTGTTCCCATCTTTCCCACCTTCTCAATCTCTCCCTCTCATCAGGCACTGTCCCGTCTGCCTTCAAGCATGCACCCATCTCTCATATTCTTAAAAAAACCTACCCTTGATCGAAACACTCTCTCCAACTACCGACCCATCTCTCTCCTCCCTTTTGCCTCCAAACTCCTTAAACGTATTGTCTACAACCGCCTTACTTCCTTTCTTTCCTCACATTCACTGCTTGACCCATTCCAGTCTGGCTTCCGTCCTCTCCACTCCACTGAAACTGCCCTTACAAAAGTATGCAATGACCTCCATGCTGCTAAATCTAAGGAACACTACTCTCTACTTATTCTACTGGATCTCTCTGCTGCTTTTGACACTGTGGACTATCCTCTCCTACTGCAAATCCTTCACTCCATTGGCCTGCGTGACACTGCCCTCTCTTGGCTGTCTTCCTACCTTTCTGACCGTTCATTCTCTGTCTCCTCCATGACTCCACCTCTCCCTCACTTCCACTAACTGTAGGTGTACCCTCTACCCTCAAGGTTCTGTCCTTGGTCCTCTTCTCTTCTCTCTCTATACGTCCTCACTAGGTAAGCTGATTAGTTCTTTTGGTTTCCAATATCATCTCTATGCTGATAACACTCAAATCTATCTTTCCTCTCCAGACCTCTCCCCTGCTCTCCTCACTCGTATCTCCAACTGTCTCTCTGCTACCTCTTCCTGGATGTCCCACCGCTTTCTTAAACTTAACATGTCTAAGACCGAGATGATCATCTTCCCTCCCTCCTGCATAACCTCAGCTCCTACAATCTCATTATCTATTGATGGCACTACTATCTCCTCTAGCCCCCAAGTGCGCTGTCTTGGAGTAATCCTTGACGCCTCCCTCTCCTTCAAACCACACATTCAGCATCTCTCACAAACCTGCCGTTTTCATCTAAAAATATTTCCAGGATCAGACCCTTTCAGACCCAGGATGCTACTAAGACTCTTATCCACTCACTGGTCATCTCCAGACTGGACTACTGTAATCTCCTCCTGACTGGCATTCCTGACAAATACCTCTCTCCACTCCAATCTATCCTCAATGCTGCTGCCCGGCTCATTTTCCTCACCAAACGCACTACGTCCACCTCTCCTCTCTTACTAGACCTTCACTGGCTCTCCTTCCCTTTCAGAATCCATTTCAAGCTTCTCACACTTGCTTACAAAGCACTCACCCACTCCTCTCCCATCTACATCTCTGACCTTATCTCCCTTTACACTCCCACCCGTCCTCTTCGCTCTGCTAATGCATGCCGACTCTCCTGCCTACGGATTACTTCCTCCCACTCCTACCTCCAAGATTTTTCACGTGCTGCACCACTTCTCTGGAATTCCCTATCTCTCCCCCTCAGACTCTCCACCTCTCTTCAAAACTTCAAACGGGCTCTAAAGACCCACTTCTTCACCAAACCCAGCCAAATCTCATCCTAAACCTCTGTTTCACTCTCTCTATGCACCCCATCTGTCTCACCCCTGTCTGTCTACCCCTCCCCTTTAGAATGTAAGCTCTCACGAGCAGGGCCCTCTTCCCCATGTGCTTATGCTTTTCCTACTTTAATAATATTTAACTGCACCAAATCCAGCAGTCTTCTGCCACCTGATACTTATTCCAGTGTCATCTGCTAATGTAGCTATGTTTATTTACCCTGTACTTGTCCTATATTGTCGTCAACTGTAAGTTGCTGTTTTCCTGCTTGATTATTTGTTTATGTACTCTGTAATTGGGTGCTGCGGAACCCTTGTGGCGCCATATAAATAAAGGATAATAATAAATAATATTTATATATGCACAAATGCTTAGATCCTAGGCGATAGTATATTAGTAAGCAAAAATATGCAATTCCTAAAACGTCATCATAATCAGTCAGCCTTTTAACAGGAAATTAATTAAAGGTATTGTATGCTCAAGTTGGCTCAGTGTGATTCCAATGGTGTCTATGCTGGGAATAGTGTCTGGAAGAGATGGGCTGTTACCTTGGTGGAGGTGAATGAAAATACCTACGGTACCTGGTATTCCCTGGATGTCTCCCTCCTAGGTACTGACCAGGCCCTGCAGTGTTTAGCCTCCAAGATCGGACGAGATTGGGCGCATTCAGTACGGTCTGACCGTAGGTAGGTATGTTCTGGTATAGATCGTCAAGTCCAGCACCATCAAATCTAGCACATTGTTGGAAAATATGAATTCTATTTCTCTTGCATCCTAGAGGATGCTGGGGACTCCGTAAGGACCATGGGGATAGACGGGCTCTGCAGTAGACATGGGCACTTTAAGAAAGACTTTAGGAATGGGTGTGCACTGGCTCCTCCTTCTATGCCCCTCCTCCAGACCTCAGTTGACTACTGTGCCCAGAGGAGACTGGGTGCATTACAGGGAGCTCTCCTCAGTTTCCTGTCAGAAAGTATTTTGTTAAGTTTTTTTATTTTCAGGGAGCCTGCTGGCAACAGACTTCCTGCATCGAGGGACTGAGGGGAGATAAGCAGACCTTCTTCTGTGAGTTTCAAGGCTCTGCTTCTTAGGCTACTGGACACCATTAGCTCCAGAGGGATCGGTATGCAGGTCTCACCCTCGCCATCCGTCCCAGAGCCGCGCCGCCGTCCTCCTCACAGAGCTGGAAGATAGAAGCCAGGTGAGTATGAGAAGAAAAGAAGACATCAGAGGCGGCAGAAGACTTCATGATCTTCACTGAGGTAACGCACAGCGGTGAAGCTGTGCGCCATTGCTCCCATACACCTAACACACAGCAGTCATTGTAAGGGTGCAGGGCACAGGGGGGGCGCCCTGGGCAGCATATAAACCTATTTCTGGCAAAAATAGATATATATACAGTTGGGCACTGTATATATAAAGAGCCCCTGCCAGTTTCAGTATATTTGAGCGGGACAGAAGCCCACTGCCGAGGGGGCGGGGCTTCTCCCTCAGCACTCACCAGTGTCATTTTCTCCACAGCACAGCGTTGAGAGGAAGCTCCCCGGACTCTCCCCTGCTTGACCACGGTGAAAGAGGGTTTTGAAGAAGGGGGGGGCACATAATTTGGCGCATTTATACAAACAGCGCTACTGGGTAAACATATATTTATATAGTGTTTTTTCCTGGGTCATATAGCGCTGGGTGTGTGCTGGCATACTCTCTCTCTGTCTCTCCAAAGGGCCTTGTGGGCATAGGTGTGCGCAGGGGGGGTTCCTGGTGCGCACAGGCACCCCCTAATGTCTGGCTCCCCGATCTCACATGCCTGATGCAGCGATCGCCGAGCAGGCTGATTACTGTCCCCTCTGCACTGCACCCTGTCAGGACTGCATTACTGACTGGACGCCTGGGTTAATCAAGGGTGCCACTGCCACTGGCTTTCAAACTCCTGGCTCCACCTCCATGTCCAAAAACAGCATGATGTGTAGTGATAACGTCATGCTGCTCGCATGCCCACCCGCCACACCCGCCACATGCCCACCTCTCTCCTTCTATGCTATGCCATCTGTCACTGATGAGCAGCATGAAGCCAGCGTTCCTCTTAGGAAGACAAATTCAATACTGGCAAGCGGTCGGCAGCAGCATTGGCACGTCACTCATTTTTCCAGCAGCTGCAGCAGTACTAGTCTGCGACTGTCAGTGTCAGTGAGTGACTGACTAGTAAGTAAGCTGCTGCAGCTTGCAGGGGAAAGAGAGGGGGAGCCAGACCAGGCTGAGGAGGAGCACTGTAATTGCAGTGAGTGCCATCAGGGGTGTTTGTTTGGTTCACACCACAACATCTGACAATGTATCTGCTTTATTAGGATTGGTACAAGGGTGGATATTTTATATTGCGTTGACAGTCAATAGATGGTGCTAGACACGCCCAAAAGGCGGTGCTAAACACACCCCTCCGATGGTGTACCCCCTAATAAAATGTGCTGCGCACGCCTATGCTTGTGGGGGAACTGTCTTCAGATAAGAGGATTCCCTGAGTGTGTGGTGTGTCGACATGTCTGAGATAGAAGGCTTTCAGGGGGAGGAGGAGGAGGAGGAGAGAATGAGTGTGGTGTCTCCGTCGACAACGCCGACACCTGACTGGATGGATATGTGGAAGGTTTTAAGTGCTAATGTAAATTTATTGCACAAAAGATTAGACAAAGCTGAAGCTAGGGAGCAGCCAGGGAGTCAACCCATGTCTGTCCCTATGTCGCAGGGACCTTCGGGGTCTCAAAAGCGCCCACTATCCCAAATTGTAGACACAGATACCGACACGGATTCTGACTCTAGTGTCAACTACGATGATGTAAAGTTACAGCCAAAAGTGGCTAAATGTATTAGATAAATGATCATTGCAATAAAATATGTTTTGCATATCACAGAGGAACTCCCTGTCCCTGACACGAGGGTACACATGTATAAGGGAAAGAAACCTGAGGTAACCTTTCCCCCCTCACATGAGTTGAACGAATTATGTGAAAAAGCTTGGAAATCTCCAGACAAAAAACTGCAGATTCCCAAAAGGATTCTTATGGCGTATCCTTTCCCGCCTACGGACAGGATACAGTGGGAATCCTCCCCTAAGGTGGACAAAGCATTAACACGCTTATCCAAAAAGGTAGCGCTGCCATCCCAAGATACGGCTACCCTCAGGGATCCTGCTGACCGCAAGCAGGAGGTTATCTTGAAGTCCATTTACACACATTTTGGTACCTTACTCAGACCGGCGATTGCGTCGGCCTGGGTTTGTAGTGTGGTAGCAGCATGGACAGATACCTTATCAGCGGATATTGAGACCCAAGATAATGATACCATTTTATTGACCCTAGGGCATATAAAAGATGCGGTCTCATATATGAGAGATGCTCAAAGAGACATTAGTCTACTGGGTTCTAGAATCAACGCGATGTCCATTTCGGCTAGACGAGTCCTATGGACCCGGCAATGGACAGGTGATGCCGACTCAAAGAGGCATATGGAGGTTTTACCTTACAAGGGTGAGGAATTGTTTGGGGAAAGTCTCTCGGACCTGGTCTCCACAGCTACAGCTGGTAAATCAAATTTACTACCTTATATTCCCTCACAGCCTAAGAAAGCGCCACATTATCAAATGCAGTCCTTTCGATCACAAAGAAACAAGAAAGTACGAGGTGCGTCCTTTCTTGCCAGAGGTAAGGGCAGAGGAAAGAAGCTGCACAACACAGCTAGTTCCCAGGAACAGAAGTCCTCCCCGGCCTCTACAAAATCCACCGCATGACGCTGAGGCTCCGCTACAGGAGTCCGCCCCAGTAGGGGCACGTCTTCAAGTTTTCAGCCACATCTGGGTTCAGCCACATCTGGCCCTACCAGCTTCTCCCCCAGAAAGGGAGATAGTGTTAAATGCAATTCAGAAATTGTATCTTCAACAGGTGGTGGTCAAGGTTCCCCTGTTTTAACAAGGGAGGGGATATTACTCAACCCTATTTGTGGTCCCAAAACCGGACGGTTCGGTCAGACCCATTTTAAATTTAAAATCCCTGAACCTATACTTGAAAAGGTTCAAGTTCAAGATGGAATCGCTCAGAGCGATCATCGCCAGCCTGGAAGGGGGGGGGGGGAATTTATGGTATCTCTGGACATAAAGGATGCATACCTTCATGTTCCCATTTATCCACCTCATCAGGCGTACCTGAGATTTGCGGTACAGGATTGTCATTACCAATTTCAGACGTTGCCGTTTGGTCTTTCCACGGCCCCGAGGATTTTCACCAAGGTAATGGTGGAAATTATGGTGCTCCTGCGCAAGCAAGGTGTCACAATTATCCCGTACGTGGAGTACAGACAATTCTCATTGTTCCAGATTGGCCACGAAGGACCTGGTATCCGGATCTACTGGAAATGCTCACAGAAGATCCGTGGCCTCTTCCTCTACAACAGGACCTGTTGCAACAGGGGCCCTGTCTGTTCCAAGACTTACCGCGGCTGCGTTTGACAGCATGGCAGTTGAACGCCAGATCCTAGCGGAAAAGGGCATTCCGGATGAGGTCATTCCTACTCTGATAAAGGCTAGGAAGGACGTGACAGCTAAACACTATCACCGTATATGGCGAAAATATGTTGATTGGTGTGAGGCCAGGAAGGCTCCTCCGAAAGAATTCCATCTGGGCTGTTTCCTTCACTTCTACAAACTGGAGTGAATTTGGGCCTAAAATTAGGCTGCATTAAGGTTCTGATTTCAGCCTTATCTATTTTCTTTCAAAAAGAATTGGCTTCTCTCCCAGAAGTACAGACTTTTGTAAAGGGAGTGCTGCATATTCAGCCTCCTTTTGTACCTCCGGTGACGCCTTTGGACCTTAACGTGGTGTTGAGTTTCCTTAAGTCGCACTGGTTTGAACCACTTCAAACGGTGGAGTTGAAATATCTCACTTGGAAAGTGGTCATGTTGTTAGCCTTGGCTTCGGCTAGGCGAGTGTCGGAATTGGCGGCTTTGTCTCATAAAAGCCCCTATCTAGTTTTCCATATGGATAGAGCGGAATTGCAGACCCGCCCTCAATTCTTTCCTAAGGTGGTGTCATCTTTTCATATGAACCAACCTATTGTGGTGCCTGTGGCTACACGCGACTTGGAGGATTCCGAGTCCCTTGATGTAGTCAGGGCTTTAAAAATTTACGTGGCCAGAACGGCTAGAGTCAGAAAAACAGAAGCACTGTTTGTCCTATATGCGGCCACAAGGTTGGCGCCCCTGCTTCAAAGCAGACTATTGTTCGCTGGATCTGTAACACGATTCAGCAGGCTCATTCTATGGCTGGATTGCCGTTACCAAAATTGGTTAAGGCTCATTCCACTAGGAAGGTGGGCTCTTCTTGGGCGGCTGTCCGGGGGTTCTTGGCACTACCGCTGTGCTGAGCTGCTACTTGGTCGGGTTCAAACACCTTTGCAAAATTCCATAAGTTTGATACCCTGGCTGAGGAGGACCTCCTGTTTGCTCAATCGGTGCTGCAGAGTCATCCGCACTCTCCCGCCCATTTGGGAGCTTTGGTATAATCCCCATGGTCCTTACGGAGTCCCCAGCATCCTCTAGGACGTAAGAGAAAATAAGATTTTAAACCTACCGGTAAATCTTTTTCTCGTAGTCCGTAGAGGATGCTGGGTGCCCATCCCAAGTGCGGATTACTTCTGCAAGACATGTATCCAGTAAAAAGGGGGCATGGTCACTCAAAAGGGGGCGTATCCTTCAGTGTAGTAGGACCCCTTATACTATCTAATACTGGTGCCTCTTTCACATTATAGCACACGGTATGAGCCGAAATTCACATTATAGCACACGGTATGAGCCGAAAATTCACATTATACCACACAAAATGAGCCGAAATTCACATTATAGCACACGGTATGAGCCAAAATTCACATTATAGAGTGAGGGGAGCCTACCCCCTTAATTAACTAATCCTGCAGGGCACTGTGGTGAGGGGAGCTTACCTCCTTAATTGACTAATTGCAGAGTTTAGCAGCGGAAGGGTTGCAGCGGCTTCTCACCCCAAGCTGTGGCGCTTCTGCCACCTCCGACACTCCACGTCTTCGACGCCACCCAGGATGCAGAGCACTGCACCGGGGATGCACCCTTTTCAGTGTGGGCTGCTGCGCTCCGAAGGGGGATCTTCTCTCCTGCTGCAGGATCCTGATGTGCGCCATCCTCCCCGCTGTTCCGCAACATCTTCTTTAAGCCAGCCGGGGTCTTCTGCGGGTCCTTGCTCTGGTAAGTGGGTGTCCTCCGTGATGCCGGTGCTCCCGTCGCTGGTCAGTCTCCTCCTTTGCTGCAGGGTCCCGGTCCACTGAAGGTTGGATGTCCTTGTCTCTTCTGCGGCGTCTTCTCCACTCAGCGTGGACTGCTCTGGTCGCTCTGGTGACAGGCGCAGGCGTGGGCAGCTCCTCCCTGGTGAACAAAATCACGTTACATCACACAGTGGCGAACACAGTCATGTTATGCCTCACAGTGGTGCCCACATTCACGTTACACCACATGGTGGTGCCCACAATCATGTTATGTCACACAGCCAGCCCTCATGGTCACTTCTGCCCTCACTGCAGCTCCCCTTTTCAGTGTCCTAGTTCCGGACCCACCCAAATAACCTTCAATGCCTCCCTATCTAATTTCACCTCTCTGCTCCTAGATACCGCCGCGCCGCGAGATAACAGCATATGGGGTGGAGGGGGGGGCTCAACGGGAGAGCAGCTATGCCATCCGACAGCGCCAGGGAGACCACAGCGCAGAGACAAGAAGCTATTGCGCCCGGCGGGCAGTCTATATTACACGCTGACAAGGTTGCCGGGCGTTGCAGCTTGTCGGCTGCACGCTGGTTTCCCTTGTGTGGCGCAGCTCTGTGCGACCTGTGTGGGTCAGCAGATGCACCTACAGCGCAGATGCGCTGTGGGCAATGCACCGTTGGCCCACACGCAGTTACGGCACTGGACACCACTGCAGGAGTAGATGATAGATAGATAGAAAACTCAGAGCCTAAAACTAAAATTTAGTTAGTAACAAAATAAAATAAGAGTGAATACAGCCTATCTTCCTTATGCTTCACAGTCTCTCTGAGCGAACACAGGAATCCCGCCTCCTTCTTCCCTGCAGCCTACTGGCTGCACACAGTTTAACTTGACTGACAGCTGGTCAGTTTGCTCAGCTCAGGGTGGTTCGGTTCGGGCAGTGGTGACAGGGTAGGGGGAGAGACTATGTGGGATGCAGTCAGGGGGGAGGGAGAAGAATCGCAGGGGGCTGGGAGGCTGAATGCAGCTTAACTGTCCAGTTAAGACAGTTGACAGCTGGTCACTTTGCTCAGCTGGGGATGGGGAGGGGATGAAGGGTAGTGGAGAGAGTAAGACTATGCATGCCGGATGTAAATGCGGAGGGGGGAAATCTGTATATATGAGTATGCAGTTGTGGCATGGAGCGGGAAATGCTGGGTGCTATCGCGGGTTGGAGGGGAGGAGAGAGGTGCTCGTGGAGGGGTGCTCCATATAACAAGAGCCAGCTTACCTTAACCGTGTATCTGCAATGTGTGGCACCGCCCTCTAGTGGCGCCGACCCTGCTGGGAGGAGACACTGGCGGCGGCCGCGGCATATAATGAGTCAATGTGACTCATTGTAATGCCGGCGGCTGAGGGGCTGCACTGCCATACGTTCCGCCACTGTTAGGGTCATACCCTTACTGCCCGGCGCCGTGACCATGCATTTTTTGACTGTCGCATGGGGCGAGCGGGCCGTGTAGGTGCCCGTGGCGCCCCCCTCTGCTGGGGCTGCCACGGCGCCCAGGGCACGTGCCCTGCTCGCCTCATGCTAGTTACGCCTCTGGCATAGAGGGAGGAGCCAGTGCACACCCATTCCTAAAGTCTTTCTTAAAGTGCCCATGTCTCCTGCGGAGCCCGTCTATCCCCATGGTCCTTACGAAGTCCCCAGCATCCTCTTCGGACTACGAGAAAAAGATTTACGGGTAGGTTTAAAATCTTATTTACGTATATATGGCCATACACATGTTGAGCTGTTTTCTTAAAGAAGATGTATATATTGTATTATGTTGAAAACAGTGTAAATGAGGCTATACAATCCAAATGATACTGGTCAGACAGAAGAGCTGGGTCTTAATTTCCTAACACTTCTGCTGTTCTGTGATCTGTAACCACATCGAATCACAGAGTGGTACTCTGTTACTGAATGTATTGCAGAGTATCCATTAGCCACCCAAGGATGAGAGAGAAGCCCTGAAATTAGGATTTTTTTAAAAAAGTATAGATTATGCAATCCAAAAAATTAATTAATTTCCTGACACTTCTGCTGTTCTGTGATCTGTATTCACATCGAATCACAGAATGAGATAGTGAGCTGGAAACGACTTCAGCCCAGAAATATAGGGGGTAATTCCAAGTTGATCGCAGCAGGAATTTAGTTAGCAGTTGGGCAAAACCATGTGCACTGCAGGGGAGGCAGATATAACATGTGCAGAAAGAGTTAAATTTGGGTGGGTTATTTTGTTTCTGTGCAGGGTAAATACTGGCTGCTCTTTTTTTACACTGCAAATTAGACTGCAGATTGAACACACCACACCCAAATCTAACTCTCTCTGCACATGTTATATCTGCCTCCCCTGCAGTGCACATGGTTTTGCCCAATTGCTATCAAAAATCCTGCTGCGATCAACTTGGAATTACCCCCATAGATTCAGAGGGTACTTCTGCTGTTCCTGCATGGAGTGGTACTCTGTTACTAAATGTACTGCAGAGTAACCATTATCCACCCATGGATGAGAGAGCAGCCCTAAAATGGAGATTTTTTTACTCATAGGGTGAAAAATTAGAGTAAAAAAAATGTTGCTAACAAATGTTTAAGATAGAATTAGCCACAATTAATTATCCCAATAGTGTAGCTTATTCACAATCATCTAATATAGGCAAATTGGCTATAGGTGTCCATATAACATACTAGGCTGATATTCCTTTGTCTGATCACAGTCCGTCTCTGTAAATTGGCTATAGGTGTCCATATAACATACTAGGCTGATATTGTTTTGTCTGATCACAGTCCGTCTCTGTGACTATAAATAAATAGCATAACAAAATATTTTTTTTAATCTATTTACAATCTGTCACTGTGACTGCAAATAAATGGCATAGCAAGTGCAAAAAACAGAAAATTTGAAAAAAAGCACTAAGAATCACAATAGAGGCAGTGCACGTCTTATAAGCGCTGAGAGTTGCAATAGAAAAAGTGTACACCTTTTTGTTATAATTTATCCATATGTTGGAAAATAGGTTGTAGTTACAGTAGGTGGTAATAAACAGAGGTAATATGCAGGCTGAAATAAAGAGCTAATGGGGAGCGAATAATTTCCCACTTAAGCAGATTACTGTCACTGAGTCTAATTTATGTATTGGGGAAATCCTCACATATATGAAAAAAGTGACAGAATTGTCAGAAGCCTTCTGATGCCACCAGATCCACTGGTGGTTACCTTGCTACCAATGAAGTCCGGAAAAGACACATAGGGGGTAATTCCAAGTTGATCGCAGCAGGATTTTTTATAGCAATTGGGCAAAACCATGGTGGTCATTCCGAGTTGTTCGCTCGCAAGGCGATTTTAGCAGAGTTGCTCACGCTAAGCCGCCGCCTACTGGGAGTGAATCTTAGCATCTTAAAATTGCGAACGACGTATTCGCAATTTTGCGATTACAAACTTCTTAGCAGTTTCAGAGTAGCTTCAGACTTGCTCGGCATCTGCGATCAGTTCAGTGCTTGTCGTTCCTGGTTTGACGTCACAAACACACCCAGCGTTCGCCCAGACACTCCCCCGTTTCTCCAGCCACTCCCGCGTTTTTCCCAGAAACGGTAGCGTTTTTTCCCACACGCCCATAAAACGTCCTGTTTCCGCCCAGAAACACCCATTTCCTGTCAATCACACTACGATCGCCTGAGCGAAGAAAAAGCCGTGAGTAAAAATCCTAACTTCATAGCAAATTTACTTGGCGCAGTCGCAGTGCAGACATTGCGCATGCGCACTAAGCGGAAAATCGCTGCAATGCGATGAAATTTACCGAGCGAACAACTCGGAATGACCTCCCATGTGCACTGCAGGGGGGGGGGGCAGATATAACATTTGCAGAAAGAGTTAGATTTGGGTGGGTTATTTTATTTCTGTGCAGGGTAAATGCTAGCTGCTTTATTTTTACACTGCAAATTAGATTGCAGATTGAACACACCCCACCCAATTCTAACTCTCTCTGCACATGTTATATCTGCCTCCCCTGCAGTGCACATGGTTTTGCCCAAATGCTAACAAAAATCCTGCTGCGATCAACTTGGAATTACCCCCATAGTTCTTTTTGGCTCCTTTCTTCCTTAGAAAGATTCACACTCCATTCTTTATAGTTCATTTAACTATCTTCCGGGGGCACCACCAACCTATTGCTGAATCAATTTTTCATTGAGGCTTGATGTTGGTACTATTCAGTCAAGGCATGTTCAGTCTGATCAGTACTAAAACCATACAGGATATCAATCCACCTTTGCATTCGCTTGCTGGGAAGATGGTAGCAATACAGTACAGCAGGTTCCATGTGCGACCATTTCAACTGGATCTGTTGGACAAATGGTCGGGATCTCACCTGCACATGCATCAGAATATAACTGTGTCGCCGAAAGCAAGGATTTCCCTACTACGGTGGCTACAAGTCTCCCAACTTGTGGAGAGTTGGAGTTTCAATACCCAGTCTTGGACTCTATTAACAACGGAAGCCAGTCTCCGGGGTTGGGGGGCTGTGATCCAAGGAGCAGGGGAATTGGTTGTGTCAGGAATCTGCACTTCCAAACAACATCCTAGAACTCAGGGCAATTTACAATGCTCTCCTACAAGCCTCATACCTCCTACGGAATCAGGCCATCCAGGTGCAGTCGGACAATGCCATGGCAGTGGCGTACATTAACCGACAGGGAGGAACAAGAAGCAGGGCCGACTGTGAGAGGTGTCAAGAATACTCCTCTGCGCAGAAGCCAACGCAAGGGCCATCTCAGCCTTATACATTCCAGGAGTGGACAACTGAGAAGTGGACTTCCTAAGAAGGCATGACCTCCATCCGGGGGAATGGAGCCTTCACCCTCAGGTGTATCAACAACTGATTCACCGATAGAGCTGTCCGCAGATAGACCTGATGGCTTCTTGTCTCAACAAGAAGCTCCGTTGTTACTGTTCCAGAATGAAGGACCCGCACACAATAGCGGTGGATGCTCTGACGAGACAGTGGACTTACTAGTTCATGTACCTATAGGTAAAACAGTGCGTATTGACAACAAAGCGCAGTAAAAAGGACAGTGCAGCACGAATCCAATATTAGGGGGGGGGGGGGGGGGGGCGGGGAGAACAAACACCACTTCTCAACGGATTGAAAATTAGATGAATTCATAAAGGATTCCTGGCGCTCTCTCTTTAAAGATGTATACTTCCCATACTTGGGGTAATGAAGTTCAAATTTAATTGCAATGCATTTTTTGCTGTGTGGAGGAGGACTGAAGCATGTGCCAGGTGTCGGTGGACTTCATGCTGAATATACTCATTGCGGTGGTGCCAGGCTATTCAGCCTAGGACTACTTCTGCTACTTTATTTTTGAAAACGCTAGCCCACCGCAACTACCAATGAGATACCATTTATATCTAAAAGAAGTCACCAGTGGTCAGCTGCTTTGGACCATTTATTCCTGAACACGCACACTGCACTTTATATTTATTTTATTTATTCATCTATGCTAATGTATGGCACATGTGGATGTTTTGTGTTTTTAGTGGTATGCCATTAAAATTGTTTTATATGTCCAAAAAATGCTTTGCAATTAAATTTTAACTTCATTACCCCAAGTATGGGAAGTATACATCTTTAAAGAGAGAGCGCCAGGAATCCTTTATTAATTCATTTCAGTTCATGTACCTGTTTCCTCCAATTCCTCTCATTCCAAAAGTTCAAAAAAGACTCAAAAAGGAAAGAGATTAGGCAATTCTAATTGCCCCAGATTGGCCTCGACGGGCCTGGTATGCGGACCTCCTGACCTTGTTTCTGGAGGAACCCTGGCCTCTGCCGCTACTCAGGGACCTTTTTCAACAAGGACTGTTTGTCTATCCAAACTTACAGTGGCTATGTTTGATGGCTTGGAAGTTGAGAGGGAGATTTTAATCAGAAAGGGTCTCCCATCCAAGGTTATTTTAACTGTGATCCAGGCCCGTAAGGTGGTTACATCCAAACATTACCACCGTATTTGGAAGAAATATGTTTCTTGGTGAGAGGGTAGAAAATATTCCCCTATGGAATTTTGTCTGGGCTGTTTTCTACTGTTCCTGCAAGCAGGCATGAATAAGGGCCTACGTTTATGCTCATCAAAGTTCCGATTTCGTCTCTATCTTCTTCCAGAAACAACTGGCGGTACTTCCTGAAGTACAGACCTTCTAAAGGGGGTTATGCACCTTAAACTACCCTTTGTTCCTCCCACGGCTCCGTAGGACCTCAATGTGGTCTTGAGCTTTCTCCAGTCAGATTGGTTTGAACCCTTACATAGGGTAGACTTAAAATACCTAACGTGGAAGACTGTTATGTTACTGGCGTTAGCTTCTGCTCGACGTGTGTCAGAATTGGGGGCCTTATCCTATAAGAGCCCCTACTTGATATTTAATGAGGATAGGGTAGAGCTCAGAACTCGCCCACAGTTTTTGCCGAAAGTAGTGTCGGCCTTTCATGTAAATCAACCAATTGTGGTTCCAGTATTATCCGACACTTACGTTTCTCCAAAGTGCCTATATGTAGTGAGGGTTTTGAGGATTTACATCAAAAGGACTGCTCGTCACAAGAAGTCTGACTCGCTTTTTGTCCTTTATGATGCTACAAAAATGGGTCGCCCTGCCTTCATGCAGTCCATTGCTCGTTGGCTAAAATTGACTATTCAACAAGCCTATACTTCAGCAGCTCTGGCGAGTTACATTCAGTCTCAGCACTTTTCCACCCAGTCTGGGAACTTTGGGACGTCCCCATGGTAATCTTCAATTCCCAGTATCCACTAGGATGTTAGAGAAAATAGGAATTTAATACCTACCGGTAAATCCTTTTCTCGTTGTCCGTAGTGGATACTGGGCGCCCGCCTCAGTACTTCGTTTCCTGATTACCTGGTTGTAAGTGTTTTTGGGAGGGTTTGCTGTTGCTTTCCCTGTTCCATGTTAGGTTAGCATTGCTATCCTTCTTCTAGTTATCTCCGCTTTCCTCTGTTCTGGTTAGCTCTGCTATCTTTGTTATTGTTGTGTGTTGATCGTTACCTCACCGCTGTTTTGTGTTATATCCTTCTCTCAAAGTATGTCCGTCTCCTCGGGCACGGTTTACCTAGACTGAGTCTGCAGGAGGGGCATAGAGGGGAGGAGCCAGCACACACTATTAATTTCTTAAAGTGCCAGGTTCCAATGGACCCGATCTATACCCTATGGTAATCTTCAATTCCCAGTATCCACTACGGACTATGAGAAAAGGAATTACCGGCAGGTATTAAATTCCTATGTTTTCAGCTGATAGACATACGCCAGGCTCCAATTATAAAACACATATTTGTAAATAGTTTATCTTTACAGTTCCATATATAGTTAATGTGTCACAAACTAGATAAAAATCCATTTAGAATGTCCCCTCAATTTTATCGATCTGGCAACTTTATACTGTACATGGATATGTCTGTAGAAGGCTTAGGGTCAGGTTAAAAAAATGTCTAACAGAGAAAGTGTAGATGTTCAGCATAACTCTAGGGGCTGCTTCTGCATTGAACGGACCGCTGTTCATGGAGGCATATGGCGAGCTTTAGCATACAGTGCATATGCAGATACCAATTTACACACTTTTGCGTATTTGCTCATCCTATTCTATCGTAAGGAACTTAGCTGGATCTGTCTTGGGTGTTTTGGGGTGACAACAATGTCTTGTGCGAGTGTCATGGGCATGTTTTAAAAGTTGGATGTGATTCTGGATCAAGCGTATGGGGAAGGGAAAACTGTTCCTGATGGAGTTCTTGCACCTACAGTAGCATTAGGTGAAGCAAGTGCTGATATGAATGATAACAGTTGCAGCTGCTGGCATAAAATCAATGGGCAGCACAGGTCTCCATTTGTAAGTGTACATACATTGGATATGGTATAGAAGATCTACACTATCTAGATTGACAGTCAACGGTTTGACGCCATATGGTTGACATACATTAGGTCAACAGGGACAAAATGTTGACAGGGTTAAAAGGTCGATAGGTACAATAGTCAATAGGGTCAAAAGGTTATCATGGCAATGGTCTGCACAAAAATGGTCAACATGTTTGGGTTTTGCCACATTTTGTATGTTTCATGTTATGTGACCACCCTCAGTACAAACATAGACTATTGCAGGCTCGCTTCACTCGCCACGCTATGGGCAAAGTTACTATTCCCAATAGTAGTCCACATGGAGAGTAAATCAAGCAAATGTTTGGAGAACATGTGAAAACGCACCAAAAAAAACATGGTTTACCATTTGTGTGTCGACCATTGTCATGTCGACCTTTTGAACCTGTCTCCCTTTTGTACATATTGAACTTAAGCAATAAATGTCATAAAATGCCTGTCATAAATGTATAGAAATAGCAGCGCTCATGGGATCAGAGGTATAACTTTCAATAAAGATTATTAAATATCATGAGAGACGGAAATACCCAACAATTTTAAAATGTGTAAACATCAATACATAGATACAATTTCAGTAAATAAGATTAGAACTATAAATGTATAGATACAATCTAGTGTAAAGCACACCTGTAATTAAAAAACCCCAAAAATGATAACCTCACTTGGGCTAAAATACGGGGAAACCCACTCCCTTCGGAGTTGCGCATCTGCAGCAGCAGTGCTTATAGAAATTACCAGGAAAATGGCGTGGTGCCCATTCTCCCAGCATTTCGCACATGTACAGTAAGAAAATCACTGGGAGAATGGCCACCATGCCATTTTCCCAGAGACCTGTACCGCGCTAGGGTCCATGGTGTCCTGCAAGCCGGCCTCTGTGGCTGCTAACTAGAGGCCAGGAAATCTCTGTCCACCAAGAGAGATCTGTCGAAGTCAAAAATATTAAATACAGACAACATACAAACTCCAAACAGAGGGGTCTCTGTTTGCTTACACGCAGCGTGCACAGCGATATATGGTAGCATACACATTCAAACAGACATGCCACAAAGATATATTCAACACATATTAGATTAAAACACATAAATTAAACATGTCAAGCACCAGACATTATAATGTATTTATATAGGAGAGTTATAACATCAGATATATATGTATTATTGGAACGGAACAAGATAAACATGTCATGCTTGATGTCAAAATGATCAGGGGAATGATTGTGTTGGTTTGATAGCTGTGGTTAGATTGTAGCACACTGCAACGATCACCTATGATTAAATGTAGGAATATGAAGCCACAATTTTAAAGTGAACAAAAGAATCTTGTTTGAAGACAGCATGGCTAATTCCTATGATGTCATCTTCAAGGCTAGATATTGCTTGCATATGAACTGAACAAGGACACATCATGAATGAGATGGGACATGGTAAAGTATGCTGGCTGTGGCTGTAATTGATCTTTATGTTGCTACGGCTGTTTCTTGTGTAATTGTAACTCTGTAGCCATATATATACTGTACATGTGTAATATTGTATGCATACCCTTTTAATATCAAATACTGTCTCTCTGAGCATTGGTCCTTAATCTACAATGTGTGCGAGTACTTATTTTCTTTTAAAGGATGTAGTGTTTGTGACGTACAGCGCACTTTTATCGTATATGGTAATAAGATGCACCGTGCGTCCGCAGCATATATTAACGCTGGCATTTTAAATATTTATTAGAAATAATTAGAGAGGAGCGGGTTCGGTTCTCCGAGAACTGAACCCCCCGAACTCCATGTGTTTTACACGGGTCCGAGGCAGGCTAGGTTGTTCTCGCCTGACTGGGAAAACCCGAACGAGGCAAAATGTCATCATCCTGCTGTCGTATTCTCGCAAGATTCGGATTCCAAATAAAGAGCCGCACGTTTTCGCCATTTTCACTTGTGCATTGTAGAGGGTACAGAGAGAACATGGCTACGTTCTCTCAGTGACAAATCTCAATATCAGTGCTCAGTATCAGTGCTTATTGCTGCTCAGTAATACTAGTACAGTGTCTCTCTTGTGCTGCATCTTGCTGCTGTAGGTTGCTGTGGTAGCAGTGTCCTGTGACTGTATCGTTCATCATCATTCTGTCACAACTGAGGGCCTGAGCTGACGGGAGGCAGCCTCAGTTGTAGGGGCTGAGATGTAACGGAACCTGGGAGGTTGTATCAGACCCCTAGACATGTAAGTAACATGTAGAATAACTGCCCGAAGGCGTGACCACGACAACCAGGATAAAAGTCAATGATGTTTATTATGACAAACTCCGCAACACAGCAGCAGTAAAAGGAAACATAAAAGTCAACAGAGGATAAATACAATTCCTGGGTACTACAGGGTGGCAAGGGCCACAGGCACTGGTAGTGTGAGACAGTTCTTATAATCTTCTAGTTGGAAAGTCCTTACCAGGCCTGACTGTAGCAATGGAGAGAACCCAGGATCGTACCAGCCGGTGTTCCAGGAAAGGCTGGGCTGCTGAAGATAAAACGGCTGCTGTGGATACTGGCTGGAACCAGACTGTTGTTGATACGGAGTGGATACTGGCTGGGACCAGTTAAATAATAAATGAACTTGAGAGCGATGAAATAATAATGAAGTTTGGAGTTTGAGAGCGGTGAAATAATAATACCGGTGGAGAGTGGTAAACTGCAGAAAAGGACACCGGCCCTTTAAGAGAAGCTGTACACTGCTGGAAGCTGGGCTGGAAGCAGGTGATTGTTTGAGAGCGGTGAAATAATAATACCAGTGGAGAATGGTAAACTGCAGAAAGGACACCGGCCCTTTAAGAGAAGCTGTACACTGCTGGAAGCTGGGCTGGAAGCAGGTGATTGTTGTAGCTGGAAACAGGTGAGTCCAGAATGGATCGGAGAGTCAGGCTACACCGCAGATGGAATGCTGGTGCGAGTCTCTATAGCAGAAGTCTGGAGACAGGAGCTGGAACCTGGAAGACAACCACAGGAGAGAGACAAACTGGAACTAGGTTAGACAACCAAAGCACTGACGCCTTCCTTGCTCAGGCACAGCTTACTTATACCTGCAGCAAGGAAGGGGTTGGCTAGGCAATTATGCAAATCAACAATACAGACAGCAGATTGGTGGAAATGATCAGATGACAAAATCCAAGATGGCTGCGCCCATGCAGACACTTGGAGGGAAGTTTGGTTTGTAATCCATGTGAGAATTGAAACAGTAATGGCGACACCGGCCACAGGAGACAGGAGACGCCAGACTGACAAGCGCACATTTAACCACGCGGGCACAGCGGAGGCCGCGGCTGATGAAATCACCACTCTGACATTCTGCATGTGAAAACTCAGGAACAGCGGAATCCGGTCCTGGAACGCTGAGCCAGCCTTAGGAGGCATCTGAAGGGTAAGTAATGGCGTCCAGATACCCGAATCGTGACAGCACCCCCCCCCCCTTTAGGAGTGGTCCCAGGACACTTCTTAGGCTTTAAAGGAAACTTTGCGTGGAAATTTCGGACCAAGGCAGGAGCATGGACGTCTGAGGCATTGGTCCAAGAGCGTTCTTCAGGACCATAGCCCTTCCAGTCAATGAGGTATTGTAACTGACCGTAACGGAAACGTGAGTCCAAAATCTTGGCCACCTCGTACTCGACTCCCCGTTGAGTCTGAACTTTAAGAGCTGGAGGAAGTGCGGAATGAAACCGATTCAGGATCAGCGGTTTCAACAAAGAAACATGAAATGTCCTGGGTATTTTCAAGAAGGATGGTAACTGTAACCTGTAGGCAACAGGATTGATGACTTGTTCAATCTTGAAGGGTCCGATGTAGCGAGGTGCAAATTTCATGCTGGGAACTCTCAACCTCAAATTCTTCGTGGACAACCACACACGATCACCCACCTTGAGAGCAGGAACCGCTCTACTCTTCCTATCGGCAAACTTCTTATACCTGAATGAGGCTTTAAGCAGGGCTGCGCGGACGTTCCTCCAGTTATTTGAAAACTGACGCAAGGTGACATCCACTGCTGGAACAGAAGTTGCGGGAAGCGGTTGGAATTCTGGGACTTTAGGGTGGAATCCATAATTAATGAAGAATGGTGTAGAAGAAGATGAGGAATGGTATTGATTGTTGTGGCTGAACTCGGCCCAAGGAAGGAGTTGAACCCAGTCATCTTGAGAGGAAGACACATATATACGGAGGAAGGCCTCCAAGTCCTGATTCACCCTCTCGGTTTGACCATTGGTCTGAGGATGGTAAGCCGTGGAAAACTTTAACTTGACTTGGAGGGCTTGACACAAACTTCGCCAAAATTTGGCTATAAATTGTACTCCACGATCCGAGATGATCTCTTCAGGAAGACCGTGAAGTCGGATGATCTCTTGTATAAACACTTGAGCCAACTTGGAAGCTGACGGAAGACCGGTGAGAGGAATGAAATGTGCCATCTTGGTGAACCGGTCAACTACCACCCAGATGGTATTAAACTTGTTGCAGATAGGTAGATCGGAAACAAAGTCCATCGACAAATGGGTCCATGGTCGACGGGGAACAGATAATGGAACCAGTTGCCCCGCAGGCGACTGGCGGGAGACTTTGTGTTGGGCACACTTTGGGCAGGAGGAAATAAATTCCATAACGTCCTTCTTCAGAGTTGGCCACCAGTCGGACCTAGAAATAAATTCAAGGGTTTTCTGAATGCCTGTATGTCCAGCAAAACGGGAAGCATGGGCCCAATGCATAAGCTTCTTCCTTAGAACTGGCTTAACAAAACTTTTCCCTGGTGGAGGCGTAGAGTCCATCCCTACCGTGGAGAATGCCAACGGATTAATAATAGGATGCTTGTCTGCAGACTCAGACTCATTTTCTTGCTCCCATGAGCGGGAAAGGGCATCGGCCTTACGATTCTGAGAACCCGGACAGAACTGGAGTTTAAAGTCAAACCTAGAGAAGAAAAGTGCCCATCTGGCCTGACGAGGATTCAGACATTGTGCGCCTTTGAGATATAAAAGATTTTTGTGGTCGGTGAGTATGGTGATTGAGTGGGAAGCTCCCTCCAACAGGTATCTCCACTCCTCCAGAGCGAGCTTGATGGCTAGCAACTCCTGATCGCCAATGGCATAGTTGCGCTCAGCTGGAGAGAACTTCCGGGAGAAGAAACTGCAAGGATGTAGATGTCCATCTTTGGCCCTCTGGGATAACACTGCTCCTAATCCAACGGAGGAGGCGTTTACCTCTAAGATAAAAAGAGAGTCGGTGTCAGGCTGTTTCAGAACTGGTGCAGAGATGAACCGTTGCTTCAGAAGGTGAAAGGCCTGTGTAGCTTCCTCGGACCACTTGGACGGATTAGCACCTTTCTTGGTTAATGCAGTGATAGGCGCCACAATGGTGGAAAAGTCTCGTATAAATTTTCTATAATAATTGGCGAACCCTAAGAACCTCTGGACCCCTTTGAGGCTTAAGGGTATAGGCCAATTCTGGATTGCTTGGAGTTTCTCAGGATCCATCTCTAGTCCGGAACCGGACACAATGTAACCTAGAAACGGAATGGTTTTAACTTCAAACACACACTTCTCCAATTTACAATAGAGGTGATTGACACGGAGACGGGAAAGAACCTCTTTTACCCAGAAACGATGATCTTCGAGATTATTAGCAAAGATGAGGATGTCGTCTAGATAAACCACGACATGGCGGTACAAGATGTCCCTGAAGATCTCATTCACGAAGTGCTGGAAGACTGCTGGAGCGTTGCTCAATCCGAAGGGCATGACGAGGTACTCATAATGTCCATCACGGGTGTTAAAGGCGGTCTTCCACTCGTCCCCCTCACGGATTCGGATGAGATTGTAGGCACCCCTCAAGTCCAGCTTTGTGAAAATGGTTGCACCACTAACTCTATCAAAGAGCTCGGTAATCAGGGGTAAAGGGTATCGGTTCTTGACGGTAATGTCGTTCAGACCTCTGTAGTCGATGCACGGACGCAGACCACCGTCTTTCTTCTTAACGAAAAAGAAGCCTGCGCCGGCTGGAGAAGAAGATGGTCGGATGAAACCCTTCGTCAGGTTCTCTTTGATGTACTCTTCCATGGAGTGTGTCTCGGGCAGAGACAACGGATAAGTTCGGCCTCGCGGTGGAACCTTCCCTGGAATGAGGTCGATTGGGCAGTCCCATTCTCTATGAGGAGGAAGGATATCAGCAGAGGCTTTACTGAACACATCCGTGAAGTCTTGATATGGAGGAGGCGGAACATCAGTTGACCTGGGGAAGGAAGAACAAACAGGAAGAACTTTGGCTAAACAAGTCTCAGCACAGGAGGGACCCCATGCCAGTATTTGCGTAGTCGTCCAGTCAATTGATGGGTTGTGGAGACGGAGCCATGGAAGGCCTAAAACCACTGGATGTGTGGCTCTTGGAATCACTAAAAAAGAGATATACTCAGAATGAAGAACTCCCACTCTCAGACGAACTGGAAGAGTCCTTAAGGAAATGACTGCGTCAAAAATCTTGCTGCCATCCACGGCAGTCAAAGAGATGAACGAGGACAGTCTCTCGGTGGGTAGGGACCACCGTTTAACATAAGCTTCGGTTATGAAATTCACAGCTGCTCCGGAATCAAGGAGGGCAATGACGTTCCTGTAACGTTGAGCAATTTGGAGCGACACTGGGAGGTTACAGTCATGAGGAGATGGAGAGGAGATCATTACTCCTAGCCGGCCCTCTCCTTGGCGAGCTAGGATCTGGAGTTTCCCGGACGTTTGGGACAGGCATTGATAGTGTGCGACGGAGCTGCACAGTAGAGACAGAGAGACTCAGAGAGACGTCTTCGGCGCTCAGCGGGAGATAGACGGGAACGACTAATTTGCATAGGCTCATCCTTGGATGGAGATGGTTGACGAGGAGGAGGAGCAGAAGATTTAGGAGTAGATGATCTTCCTCGCTCGGTTGCTCTCTCTCTGAAACGTAGATCAACCTTCGTGCAAAGAGAAATTAGCTCATCCAACTTAGAGGGCAAGTCTCTGGTAGCTAATTCATCCTTGATGCGTTCTGATAAGCCATGCCAGAATGCAGCATACAGGGCGTCGTCATTCCATGCCAGTTCGGATGCCAGGATTTTAAACTGTATAAGATACTGTCCCACAGTACGTGTTCCCTGGCGTAAACGAAGAATCTCAGATGAAGCAGATGTTATCCGGCCTGGCTCGTCGAAGATGCGCCTGAATGTAGCTACAAAGTCAGTATAGGAGGATAGCAGGGGATCAGACTTCTCCCATAAAGGTGATGCCCAGTCAAGGGCTGAGCCACTGAGAAGGGAGATGACATAGGCAATTTTGGTACGGTCACTGAAGAAATTGCCAGGTAGAAGCTCAAAGTGGATTTCACATTGATTGAGAAATCCCCTGCAGAACCTTGGAGATCCATCAAATTTTGCTGGCGTTGGAAGATGAAGATGTGGACTGGAAATGGGTAAGGTGGGTGGGGTTACAGCTGGTGTCACTGTAGTGGACGTGCCAGGTCCACGGAGGGTCGTTTGAATCCCATCCAGCCGTGTAGAGAGATCCTGGAGACAGCGGATGATGTGGCCCTGTGCAGCCTCCTGATGTTCAAGTCGGGCTGCCAGTTCTTGCATCGGCCTGGCCGCTTGATCCTGGTCTCCGGCTGGATTCATTAGGTCAGTGCTTACTGTCACAACTGAGGGCCTGAGCTGACGGGAGGCAGCCTCAGTTGTAGGGGCTGAGATGTAACGGAACCTCGGAGGTTGTATCAGACCCCTAGACATGTAAGTAACATGTAGAATAACTGCCCGAAGGCGTGACCACGACAACCAGGATAAAAGTCAATGATGTTTATTATGACAAACTCCGCAACACAGCAGCAGTAAAAGGAAACATAAAAGTCAACAGAGGATAAATACAATTCCTGGGTACTACAGGGTGGCAAGGGCCACAGGCACTGGTAGTGTGAGACAGTTCTTATAATCTTCTAGTTGGAAAGTCCTTACCAGGCCTGACTGTAGCAATGGAGAGAACCCAGGATCGTACCAGCCGGTGTTCCAGGAAAGGCTGGGCTGCTGAAGATAAAACGGCTGCTGTGGATACTGGCTGGAACCAGACTGTTGTTGATACGGAGTGGATACTGGCTGGGACCAGTTAAATAATAAACGAACTTGAGAGCGATGAAATAATAATGAAGTTTGGAGTTTGAGAGCGGTGAAATAATAATACCGGTGGAGAGTGGTAAACTGCAGAAAAGGACACCGGCCCTTTAAGAGAAGCTGTACACTGCTGGAAGCTGGGCTGGAAGCAGGTGATTGTTTGAGAGCGGTGAAATAATAATACCGGTGGAGAATGGTAAACTGCAGAAAGGACACCGGCCCTTTAAGAGAAGCTGTACACTGCTGGAAGCTGGGCTGGAAGCAGGTGATTGTTGTAGCTGGAAACAGGTGAGTCCAGAATGGATCGGAGAGTCAGGCTACACTGCAGATGGAATGCTGGTGCGAGTCTCTATAGCAGAAGTCTGGAGACAGGAGCTGGAACCTGGAAGACAACCACAGGAGAGAGACAAACTGGAACTAGGTTAGACAACCAAAGCACTGACGCCTTCCTTGCTCAGGCACAGCTTACTTATACCTGCAGCAAGGAAGGGGTTGGCTAGGCAATTATGCAAATCAACAATACAGACAGCAGATTGGTGGAAATGATCAGATGACAAAATCCAAGATGGCTGCGCCCATGCAGACACTTGGAGGGAAGTTTGGTTTGTAATCCATGTGAGAATTGAAACAGTAATGGCGACGCCGGCCACAGGAGACAGGAGACGCCAGACTGACAAGCGCACATTTAACCACGCGGGCACAGCGGAGGCCGCGGCTGATGAAATCACCACTCTGACATTCTGCATGTGAAAACTCAGGAACAGCGGAATCCGGTCCTGGAACGCTGAGCCAGCCTTAGGAGGCATCTGAAGGGTAAGTAATGGCGTCCAGATACCCGGATCGTGACACATTCCAGTCACAGTGGTATCTGGGAAATGTCACAATTCCAGAGTGCTTTTGTGCTGCTCAGTAATACTAGTACAGTATCTTGTGCTGCATCGTGCTGCTCAGTGTCAGTTCTCCGTAGTATCATCAGAGCTCAGTATCATCAGTGCTCAGTATCATCATTGCTCAGTATCAGTGCTCAGTATCAGTGCTCAGTATCATCAGTGCTCAGTATCAGTGCTCAGTATCATCAGTGCTCAGTATCATCAGTGCTCAGTATCAGCAGGTTAATTGCCTACGTTGTATCTCTCTTTCCGGCAGACACAAGTCTGCAGATGTTCAAAGACCTGCTGGTGAGACAATTGTCAAGTCAAGCGGAACGTGACCCACCAACAGCTCCTCCTTCATTTTCAACCGCCACTGGAGCTGCCAGGAAAAGGATACAATTTCCAAAACCACCTACTGGCGGTGATGCAGGGCAGTCAGGAGTAAGTGCTGACATCTGGTCCAGACTGAAGGACCTGCCAACGATTACTGACATGTCGTCTGCTGTCACTGCATATGATTCTGTCACCATTGAAAGAATGGTGGAGGATTATATGAGTGACAGCATCACTGTAGGTATGTCAGACAGTCTGTACGTATACTGTCAGGAAAAAGAGGCAATTTGGAGGCCCTTGCACAAACTGGCTTTATTTTACCTAAGTTGCCCCCCCCCCAACCCCCCCCCCCCCTCCAGTGTGTACTCCGAAAGAGTGTTTAGTGCAGCCGGTCACCTTGTCAGCGATCGGCGTAGGAGGTTGCTTCCAGAAAATGTGGAGAAGATGATCATCAAAATGAATTATAAATTCCTCGTGGAGACATTTACCAGCAATTGCCTCCAGATAGTACACAGGGACCTGTGATGGTGGATTCTAGTGGGGATGAATTAATACTCTGTGAGGAGGAGGATGTACACAGTGAAAGGGGTGAGGAATCGGAGGATGAGGATGCGGTCGACATCTTGCCTCTGTAGAGCCAGTTTGATTGCTTCTTTTTTGGTGCGGGCCCAAACCAACCAGTCATTTCAGTCACAGTCGTGTGGCAGACCCTGTCGCTGAAATGATTGGTTTGTTAAAGTGTGCATGTCCTGTTTATACAACATAAGGGTGGGTGGGAGGGTCCAAGGACAAGTACATCTTGCACCTCTTTTTTATTTATCTTTGCATCATGTGCTGTTTGGGGACTATTTTTTGAAGTGCCATCCTGTCTGACACTGCAGCGCCACTCCTAGATGGGCCAGGTGTTTGTACCGCCCACTTGGGTCGCTTAGCTTAGTCATCCAGTGACCTCGGTGCAAATCTTAGGACTAAAAATAATATTGTGAGGTGTTCAGAATAGACTGGAAATGAGTGGAAGTTATGGTTATTGAGGTTAATAATACTATAGGATCAAAATGACCCCAAAATTCTATAATTTAAGCTGTTTTTGAGGGTTTTTTTAAAAACCCACCCGAATCCAAAACGCATCTGAATCCGACAAAAATCCAAAAGGGTGGTTTTGCCAAAACGTGTCTGAATCCAAAACATGACCGTGGAATCGAATCCAAAACCAAAACACAAAACACGAAAAATGCCCACTGCACATCTCTAGATATAATCTGAACTTCTCAGATCCTTGCTTCTTCCCTTGAAATGGCAGCAACACACCACCATTTGGAGAAATCAAGGCCATCCTTGCCCCCTCCCTGCCCTCAAATGGCATCAGACTGTCAATCCTTGACAGTATGATGCTGTCCTTCTTCCTTTGTCACAGGACACGTTTGCGCATGTGCAGTATGGGTGCTGCGCATGTACAAAGAATCAATAATCAGTACTCTTATAATGTCCATAATGAAGTAAATTGATGTGTGCAAAAGTACTTATATCAAAGGAGGGAGCACATCTGTACAAATGTCTCAAAATCACTATGTCTTGCTCACCTCCTCCTGTGCACTCCTCTGTATTAATATGCAAATTTCAATGGAGGGACAGCGCTGATAACCTTTCAACAATGTTAGTAACGCTGTGCTCACCTCCTTGTATGGATGACGATTATTCTGGAGATGCACATGAAGGACAGAGGGACAACACTGCTAGCTTGTGAGCAGATGATGCAGCACTATGCTCCACCTTTGTCCGCGGCAATCCACCGACGCTTGGGGAGCCATCCTTGTTAGGGTGTTATTAGTATCACTCGAACAGCTCTAACTCCAGTCCATCACTGATGTAGTGTACCCCGGTTGTCTGTGGGGCTACGGCTAATTAAGAGCTAACGTGCTCTATTACAGGAGGCTGCCTGTGAAGCGATGTGTCCGGAGAATATCTGGTGAATGAAGGCAGTGACCGTACGCGTTTCTCCACACTTACAGCATGGTGGTTTTGATGAACTTGAAACTGTAGCTGTGCTTTGCAGCTTTTGAACCCAAACTAGCCAATCAATGGTTAATTGGGTAACCTTTCACACATGTGTTGTTACTAACTGGAGGTGACTTTTTTGGTACTTTGGCAAGCATCACAATGGGCTTCTTCATCCCACGGACAACATGTGTCTCTCTCAGTGCCTTAATTTAAGCAAACCACATCACCATCAGAATCCTTATCGTCAGCTTCCTCCTCAGCACCAGCAACACCCATATCCTCATCCTGGTGTACTTCAACAGTTACATCTTTCATTTGAATATCAGAAACTGGACTGTAGGTGCTCCTTCCAGCACTTGCAAGGGGCATGCAAATGGTGGAAGGAGCCACCTCTGCCCATCCAGTGTTGGGAAGGTCAGGCATCGCAGCCGCCGACACACTTGGACTCTCCTTGGGGATATGTGACACCATCTTAGAATGCACAGTTCTTTTCTGTGCTTTTTCCAGCTTAACTCTTCTAATTTTTCTAGCGGGAGGATGAGGGCTTCCATCATCATGTGAAGCTGAACCACTAGTCATGAACATAGGCCAGGGCCTTAGCCGTTCCTTGCCACTCCGTGTGGTAATTGGCATATTGGCAAGTTTACGTTTCTCCTCAACCAATTAAATATATTTTTTTGGGTCTTTTTACTGAATTTTGGCTTTTTTGATTTTACATGCCCTCCACTATCACATTGGGCATCGGCCTTGGCAGATGACGTTGATGAGAAACAATGGAAAGAAAAGGATTGTCTCTTTGTTGGCGCACTATAAGAAGAAGAATGAGTATTTAAAATTTAACTTTTAATTCCATATGGATAAAATACCTGACAATGTGAAAAATCATGAAACAAAATTACAAACATTACACAAAAATAAAATAATAACAGATCCTACTATGTGTCTTCATTGTGTCCATATAATTTATAATGCTTGACTGTGTGCAACTATAGTCAGAGCCTGGCCACACGTAAATAACTGCTCATGTAAACCCTCATTCATTCGGGTATCTTTATTAATTACAATTTAGAAGGAGGGGTATAATACTGTGATCAGCAGTCCTTGCTCATTAAGGTTTAAGGCTTTATTCCATGTTCATATTTGTGCATGTGTGAAAGGAACCAAGTTATGTCAGCTCTACATACAGTGATACTCAGTGGTTATTGCTCAAAATCCCACAATTATGGCTCATATATGGCTTTATCGTATAATTATTAAGTTGCTGTCTTATAACGTTGCAGTGAATCGTGATTATTGTGATACAATCCTAGGGCTGCTTCTCTGTCTATTGGTTACACTCAGTGACCTGACGAGAGTATTTATGTATCAAAGATGTATTTCCACCATAAAGATAAATATAAGTGTCAGCTATCCGCTGTGTCTATTTACAACACAGAATTCCCACAGTCTAAGTACTATGCTGGCTAAATTTGTCAGGGGGATTCATTTGTATCTCCCACTTGTGGCTGTTCTGTTGGTGTCTCAAAAGATAGCACCAGAAGTTAATTTTATAGCCTTGCCACATTCATTACAACAGTTATCACTTAGACTGCAGGTTTCCATACACTTTGTTAAGTCGTCACCAGTAGACCATCATGTCTATTTATTATATATATTATCCTGCTATAATATGATCCTGAAGCTGCTCCTCTGTATATCGGTTACACTCTGTAACCTGATCAGAGATACGCTTCCTACCTTAAGGATAAATGTCAGCTGTCCGCTGTATATATATATAACACAAAATTTCACACAGCCTGAATATTCTACTAACTCGATTTATCTAGGTGGTTCATTGGTATCTTTCTCTTATGGTTGTACTATTGCCCTCTCATAAAATAGCAGTAATAAATAATTTTCATAGCATCACTACATTCATTGTAACAATTGTCACTTGAACTGCAGGTCTCTATTCGATTTATTGAGATGTCCCTGGTTATCCTGCTATAATACAATCCTAAAGCTGCCCCTCTGTCTGTTGGTTACACTCAGTAACCTGATCAGAGGTGTGCTTCCACCGTAAAGATAAATATCAGTTGTCCGCTGTGTATACTTATGGCACAAAATTTCCCACAGTCTGAATGTTCTGCTAACCAAATTTATCGGGTTGGTTAACTTGTAACTTGTATGACGTTGATGGCATTTCATCATCTATGTCATGACTAGTGGCTGAAGCTTCAGCAATAGGAGGAAGTGGCTCCTGATCTTTCCTTATTTTATCCTTCAAATTTTTGTTCTCCATTATTTTTTTGGAGTTATATAACAATTTGCGATACAAGAGAGCGTACCTCTACACCACACAGGGCAAACCCTGTGAAAATTATTTGAATTAAATATTAATAACCCCTTTATTTGGAGTAAATAATACACAGCACAGGACAGCACCACTGAACTTATAAGGCAGCAGCACTGGACTGGATTTATATGGAATTATGTGGATTTATATGGAATTATACAGCAGTACAGCTGAACATGTACGGCAGTATTACTGGACATATATGGCAGTATCATGGACATATACAGCAGTATCACTGGACATATACGGCAGTATCACTGGACTTACACGCCAGTGCCACTGGAATTATATGGCAGAATCACTGGTATTATACGGCAGGATCACTAGGCTTATGCAGCAGTACCGCTGGCAGGGCCGGTACAAGGTTTCTCTGCACCCTAGGCAAAGCTTCAACCTAGCGCCCCCTAACCTGCAAACCTCCCCAACCACCACCACCTCCCGGGGGGGAGATGAAGGTGGCCACTAGGTGGGCTGTGGTGAATTGCATCTTTATTCATATACAAAGAAAAGGTACAACAACACTCAAGGACTTTTAAAGAGATAAAGTATATTGTAAACAAGTGACAAAATTTGACAGCCTAACCCTAACCCTCACCGGCATACTAACATTCAGAATGCCGGCTATACAAATGCCGGCTGTGGGTATTCTGGTGTCGGCATACTGACAGGTGTCTGAATTTTGGTGCCAGTATTCTAAACGCCAACATCCCATCCACCAAGGTGCCAACTACATCTTTTTAATTGCATACATACTTATATACGCACAGACATGCATATATTTGTATGTTCCTTATTGTGTTCCATCCCCCCATCTGTAAGTTCATTACTTACCCGTATACAGAGACATCCTTCAGTTTTTTGCTAGATGAATTCAGTGGTGCCCTCCAGTGACTGGCGCCCCTAGGCAGCCGCCTAAAGCTGCCTAATGGTAGAGCCGGCCCTGACCGCTGGACATATACAGCAGTATCAATTGACATATACAGCAATATCGCTGGACATATACGGCAGTATCAATGGACTGGACTTATATACCAGTACCACTGAAATTATACGAACATTACTTTGCTATGGTTGTTTAATACACAGCAAATTATTACAACACTGAATAAATCTCCAAACACTAAGACATCAATTTAATTGTGTGTGTGAAGGGTCCTCAATATCATACTGTATGGGAACCAACTAATATTGTACTCTGAGCAGTAATTACACAGATTTTAGTACCATGAACTCTGGAAATTTACAGGATATTTATCTGGATATTTAATTCAATAGACTGATTATAGTCTTACTATTATACCATATCCAGATCATTGAATCAATATCCCAGAGTATTCAGATCCGTAGCAAGATACAATAAAACTAAATCAATTCAAGATACGACACAGGAAGCGAGCCTTGGTTTTAATAATTCCCTTTATTAGTATTTCATTCACTGTGTGTAGTTAGTTATTATTTGGTGTATTGTATTGTCTTATTTCGTGTTTGGACAATTTTAATGGATCTATTAAAAGTTCAATTTTAAATTATCTCATGTGCGCCAACAAAGAGACATTCTTTTCTCTCTTCTTTTCGTAAATATAATAGTCTTTGGCTGCATCCCCGAATATCCAGTGATAAGGGACTGATTTACTGACGGATATTAATCGGGGCCCTCTCTTTTCAACTTAACAGTACTAACTATCCAGCTGGTGCAGAGCACATCCCATCCCATGCTCTTATACGCCAGTACCACTGGAATTATACGGCAGGATCACTGGATTTATACAGCAGTACCGCTGAACATATACGGCAGTATCACTGGACATATACGGCAGTACCACTGGACATATACAGCAGCACAGGGACACCACCACTGGACTGATGCAGGACAACACAGCACCACCGCAATGGACTGGACTTATACAGCAGCACTGGACATATGGCAGCAGAGGACACCACCACTGTGACATTCCTGATGCAGCACAACACAGCACCACTGGACTGGACTTATACAGCAACACTGGACATATGGCAGCAGAGGACATCACCACTTGACTGGACTGATGCAGCACAAGACACCACCACTGGACTGATGCGGCACAACACAGCACCACTGGACTGGACATACACAGCAGCACTGGACATATGGCAGCAGAGGACACAACCACTGTGACTGGACTGATGCAGCACAAGACACCACCACTGGACTGATGCAGCACAACACAGCACCACTGGACTGGACCTATACCGCAGCACTGGACATATGGCAGCAGAGGACACAACCACTGTGACTGGACAGATGCAGCACAAGACACTACCACTAAGGACACTGAGGACGGAGACATGTCCTCTCTCTACACTCTCCAATGCCGGAGTGAAAATGGCGGGGACGCGTGGCTCCTTATATGGAATCCAAACCCTGTGAGAATCCGACAGCGGGATGATGACGTTTTGCCTCATTCTGGTTTCCAAGTCAGGCGGGAAAACTCAAGCCTGACTCGGATCTGGGCTCTTGACGTGAATCCGCTCATCTCTAATAAATACATACCTGAAGTCTGAGATTAATTAATTCTTGACTAACACCACTCCCCCACCTTCCCATCTGGTTTTAAGCAGGGACTTACATCTGACTACACATCAATGATTCAGGCATAATACAAAGTAAGTCCGATTATTTTCCAGTGATGTGCACCGGAAATTTTTCGGGTTTTGTGTTTTGGTTTTGGGTTCGGTTCCGCGGCGGTGTTTTGGATTCGGACGCGTTTTGGCAAAACCTCACCGAAATTTTTTTGTCGGATTCGGATGTGTTTTGGATTTGGGTGTTTTTTTCAAAAAACCCTCAAAAACAGCTTAAATCATAGAATTTGGGGGTCATTTTGATCCCAAAGTATTATTAACCTCAATAACCATAATTTCCACTCATTTTCAGTCTATTCTGAACACCTCACATCTCACAATATTATTTTTAGTCCTAAAATTTGCACTGAGGTAGCTGTGTGACTAAGATAAGTGACCCAAGTGGCCGACACAAACACCTGGCCCATCTAGGAGTGGCACTGCAGTGTCACGCAGGATTGCCCTTCAAAAAATTACTCCCCAAACAGCACATGACGCAAAGAAAAAAAGAGGCGCAATGAGGTAGCTGTGTGACTAAGATAAGCGACCCAAGTGGCCGACACAAACACCTGGCCCATCTAGGAGTGGCACTGCAGTGTCAAGCAGGATGGCCCTTCAAAAAAATACTCCCCAAACAGCACATGACGCAAAGAAAAAAGTGGCGCAATGAGGTAGCTGTGTGACTAAGATAAGCGACCCAAGTGGCCGACACAAACACCTGGCCCATCTAGGAGTGGCACTGCAGTGTCACGCAAGTTGGCCCTTCAAAAAAATACTCCCCAAACAGCACATGGTGGAAGTGGATCTTGATCTTTCCCTATTTTTTTAACCTCCACATTTTTGTTCTCCATATTTTAATGCGCACAACTAAAAGCCACCACAGGTATACAATGTAGATGGATGGATAGTATACTTATGGACGACGAGTGACGACACAGAGGTAGGTACAGCAGTGGCCTACCGTACTGTGCTATATACAGTATAATGGACCTGGTGGACACTGTCAGCAGACTGCTAAACTAGTACTACTAGTATAAAGAAAAAAAAGCCACCACAGGTATACAATGTAGATGGATGAATAGTATACTTATTATTATTAATGGATGACGAGTGACTGATGACACAGAGGTAGGTACAGCAGTGGCCTACCGTACTGTGCTATATACAGTATAATGGTCCTGGTGGACACTGTCAGCAGACTGCTAAACTAGTACTACTAGTATAAAGAAAAAAAGTCACCACAGGTATACAATGTGGATGGATGGATAGTATACTTATGGACGACGAGTGACGACACAGAGGTAGGTACAGCAATGGCCTACCGTACTGCTATATACAGTATAATAAATGGACCTGGTGGACACTGTCAGCAGACTGCTAAACTAGTATAAAGAAAAAAAGCCACCACAGGTATACTATGTAGATGGATGGATAGTATACTTATTATTATTAATGGATGACGAGTGACTGATGACACAGAGGTAGGTACAGCAGTGGCCTACCGTACTGTGCTATATACAGTATAATGGTCCTGGTGGACACTGTCAGCAGACTGCTAAACTAGTACTACTAGTATAAAGAAAAATAGCCACCACAGGTATACAATGTGGATGGATAGTATACTTATAGACGACGAGTGACGACACAGAGGTAGGTACAGCAGTGGCCTACCGTACTGCTATATACAGTATAATAAATGGACCTGGTGGACACTGTCAGCAGACTGCTAAACTAGTACTACTAGTATAAAGAAAAAAAGCCACCACAGGTATACAATGTAGATGGATGGATAGTATACTTATTATTATTAATGGATGACGAGTGACTGATGACACAGAGGTAGGTACAGCAGTGGCCTACCGTACTGTGCTATATACAGTATAATGGACCTGGTGGACACTGTCAGCAGACTGCTAAACTAGTACTACTAGTATAAAGAAAAAAAGCCACCACAGGTATACAATATGGATGAATGGATGGATAGTATACTTATGGATGACGAGTGACGACACAGAGGTAGGTACAGCAGTGGCCTACCGTACTGCTATATACAGTATAATAAATGGACCTGGTGGACACTGTCAGCAGACTGCTAAACTAGTATTAAAAAAAAAGCCACCACAGGTATACAATGTAGATGGATGGATAGTATACTTATTATTATTAATGGATGACGAGTGACTGATGACACCGAGGTAGGTACAGCAGTGGCCTACCGTACTGTGCTATATACAGTATAATGGACCTGGTGGACACTGTCAGCAGACTGCTAAACTAGTACTACTAGTATAAAGAAAAAAAGCCACCACAGGTATACAATGTGGATGGATGGATAGTATACTTATGGACGACGAGTGACGACACAGAGGTAGGTACAGCAGTGGCCTACCATACTGCTATATACAGTATAATAAATGGACCTGGTGGACACTGTCAGCAGACTGCTAAACTAGTATAAAAAAAAGCCACCACAGGAGTGTTTTTCAGGCAGACAAACGTATACTGGTGGTCACTGTCAGCAAAATTGTGCACTGTACTCCTGCTATAACTGCTCCCCAGTCCCCATAATTAGGCAGTGTGAGCACTCAGCACAGATATATATCATGCAGCACACTGAGCACAGATATGGTATGGAGCGTTTTTTTCAGGCAGAGAACGGATAAAAAAAAAACTGGTGGTCACTAGCAGCAAAACTATGCACTGTACTCCTCCTAACAGCTGCTCCCCAATACTCCCCACAATAGTAAAATAAACAGAGCAAAAGCAATCAACTGTCTCGTATAACGGAGAGGACGCCAGCCACGTCCTCTCCCTATCAATCTCAATGCACATGTGAAAATGGCGGCGACGCGCGGCTGCTTATGTAGAATCCGAATCTCGCGAGAATCCGACAGCGGGATGATGACGTTCGGGCGCGCTCGGGTTAACCGAGCCATACGGGAGAATCCGAGTATGGCTCGTACCCGTGTAAAAAGGGTGACGTTCGCTCATCACTATTATTTTGATATAGTGTCAGTTTATTTGGGGGGTAAGCATTGGGGCGTGGGATTGCTGAACTGTTCTGTCTGGGCCACTCTGGGGCATCACACTCTAACACTTATATCATAGTTGCCTACCCTCCCTCATTCTGCAGGAGACTCCCTGAAATAGTAGCAATCTCCCTCACTCCCTGAATGGTCCCTCAATCTCCCTGAAAAAAAGAAATCATAGATACATACATTTAAATGGTATCATCAGTGCCATTTCCCTATATTGGATGTAAGGCACAATGATCCCTATGACTACATGCATTTTAAAGGTTTTTTGTGGCCACTTACAGTATATGGAACCTCTTGTAAAACACAATACACAAACAAATCCTGCAAAATATAAGAGTCTTTTCTTCAACAAGTAGATCTTACTAACTTTGGGGATCATTTACGTTTGGATGTAAGTCATGTTCATGACGCGCCTCTCCGATGTAGCAGGACACGTCCGCGCTGATAGGTGTTACTTTTCCAATCTCCCTGAAATGCTTTTTCAAAAGTAGGCAAGTATGACTTATATTCACTATTTTTTCAGTACTTCTATGTGTTTTTTTTTTATATACAGTATGTATATTTTTTCCACATACTTTATATCTATTTTTATAACACTTTCTACACTCAGTAACTACCTCTGCTTATACTGTTCTTTATTACACCTCACTATTCTCACTATTCTCTACTAGTGAGATGCGCTAGGGGGGTTCTTGGCTGGTACGGTTTGGGGGTGCCCTGCACCCCAATGTGAACCCCAGAGTGTTAGGGACTTACTCGATAGAGGTGACCTCGATGCGGTGGGCAAGCCCATATCCTTGGCCAATTATATACTAACAACCTCTTATTATATATTGTCATTTACAGTAATGATTGCATAGTGCATGTGCACCCATTCCTTCTCCTGTAGTACCATAAAATCTCAGCAGATAGCACCTCTCATTACAACCACTAGGGTGTGCAGTCTAGACCCATTCCTCCTGTATATTCCATACTATGGGTATCATACTTGCCTATCTAACCCTCTCCCTGAAATATCAGCAATCTCCCTGACTTCCTGAAGAGTCTAGAAAGCTCCCTGATTGCACCTTATCCCCATTATGTAGCTGTTTTATTCTTGGAGGGGGGGGTTGCGGGGAGATATCAGAGATATACAGTATACTGTGAAAAGGAACACATACGCTGGATAAAAAGGTTCAATCAGTTCCTTTATTCTGAGGCAGGTAACAACATTAGGTTAGCTTCAGACAGCATAGACTTCACAGCATGGCAGTTCACAAGCAAGTTGGTGACACATCCATAAGGCATCCTATCGTAACCCCACACCACCAGCCTATAGTCCGGGTGACTGGTTCACCATCGGAAGCCCTGTGGATCTGGACTGACACAACTTTAACCTCTTAACTGATGATTTTTGTTTAAAAAACTGCTCAGAAATTGTCATTTTTTAAATGAATGAATTAGGTGCAGAACACGTATTTAACCTTATCCAAAGTGATTTTAGTTTAAAAAAGACAACCAATTTTTTTATATTTGTAAAAAAAATTAATCGCTGCCCCCCCTCCCCAACATCGGAACATTGGTTGGCACCATCAGAACATCAGGAACATAGGAAACATTGCAACTTTTATTTTAACAGGTGGGATTGTCACCAGGGATCATCAGTGCCATTTCCCTGCATTGGTTGTAAGGCTGATCCATATGGCGACATGCATTTTTCGAATAAAGGTTTCATGAGGCCATGTGTAGGTAAAACACAATACATGACCAAGCCCTGACAAGTATCAGTGGGGGTAATTCCAAGTTGATCGCAGCAGGAAATATTTTAGCAGTTGGGCAAAACCATGGTGGTCATTCCGAGTTGTTTGCTCGCAAGCTGCTTTTAGCAGCTTTGCACACGCTAAGTCACCGCCTACTGGGAGTGAATCTTAGCTTCTTAAAATTGCGAACGACCTATTCGCAATATTGCGATTACACACTTCTTAGCAGTTTCAGAGTAGCTTCAGACTTACTCGGCATCTGCGATCAGTTTGATGCTGGTCATTCCTGGTTTGACGTCACAAACACTCCCAGCGTTCGCCCAGACACTCCCCCGTTTCTCCAGCCACTCCTGCGTTTTTTCCGGAAACGGTAGCGTTTTTCCCCACACGCCCATAAAACGGCGTGTTTCCGCCCAGTAACACCCATTTCCTGTCAATCACATTACGATCACCAGAACGATGAAAAAGCCGTGAGTAAAATTCCTAACTTCTTAGCAAATTTACTTGGCGCAGTCGCAGTGCGGACATTGCGCATGCGCATTAAGTGGAAAATCGCTGCGATGCCATAAAAAATACAGAGCGAACAACTTGGAATGACCACCCATGTGCATTGCAGGGGGGCAGATGTAACATGTGCAGAGAGAGTTAGATTTGGGTGGGTTATTTTGTTTCTGTGCAGGGTAAATACTGGCTGCTTTATTTTTACACTGCAAATTAGATTGCAGATTGAACACACCACACCCAAATCAAACTCTCTCAGCACATGTTAAATCTGCCTCCCCTGCAGTGCACATGGTTTTGCCCAACTGCTAAAAAAAATGTCCTGCTGCGATCAACTTCGAATTATCCCCAGTGTGTTTTATCAACAATTAGATCTTGCTAACAGCTCATTTTCATTTGGATGCAAGTGTTTTATGACCTGACTCTCAGACGCAGCTGTACACATCCACTTTAACGTGTTGGGTACGGGATCCCAGTGGTCAGAATACCAACGTCGGGATCCTGACCGCCAGAATGCCGGCATGGGGCAAGCACAACAAAGCCCCTTGTGGGCTCGGTGGCTCGCTGTGTTTGCCACAGGTTCTATTCCCGCTCCATGGGTGTTGTGGACACCCAGGAGTGGGAATAGCTTTGACGGCAATACCAGCATTCTGGCGGTTGGGATCCCGGCATATGTATTCTGACCGCTGGGATCCTGACTACATTCCCACTTTAACACCAAGCTCGTAGGTGTTGCTTTCACAATCTCCCTGATATGCTTTTTCAAAAGTTGACAAGTATAGGTATATTATATCATTATCCACATTGTGTCAATTTATTAAATATTGTGTTGCATTGTGTATTTTTACCTGCCTTTATTTAAGCAGACAAAGAGTGGTGAAGTGATCCAGTCCAATAAAACAGCTGTCACTTCATCCTTTGTGGCATATTTATCCCAATCCAGATGGGATGTGATAAAATTGCCCTGAGCTGCAATGCTATAATTGAATACCTTGCAGGGATGTATCATTTATTACACACAGAGACAGAGCTTACGAAAAAGCTCTGTCCCTGCAAATGAACTCCGCAGCCTTCTCTGGGCATTTTTCACAAAAAATATCCTGAATATGTGCTGTGCTTGCACCACCTCCATGTATACCCCCCCCCCCCCCCCCCCTGCACTTACCCAGCGACGATGAATTACAGCAGACACTAGATGACCGGGGTCACAGTGCAGGAAGCTGACAATTGGATGGCTGGAGGCACGGAGTTGGCCACAAGGGACACTGATCACCGGGAGCTGTAGCTATATTTTTAAGACAAAAAAAAATTTGGGGATTTTTTTTACAATTTTTTTTAACGGTGATCAGCATGTGGTCTTATAATACAAACATGACCGATCACAGACGCCAGCTCCCAACTCTGCTCTGCCTGTCTGAAGACAATTATCACAGGGCTGCCTCCAGTATTTATTCACGTTTTTCTCAGTAAATTTTGCCAGATCGCATTTCCCATTGCAGTTATGGGAAATGAGATCTGCTTACTAAAAAATGTGAATGAAAGGGTTTGGAGTAGTTTTTCACGAAAAACCTGATCCAACGCCCTTTAATACATTTCAGTGAAACTAAAATAATGTGAAAAGGGTGTGAAAAATACCCAGGAGGGAATGTAATAGGGTGTGAGAATCAGAAAGTGAGAGAATTTGGGAGAATTCTCCTTTAAAGTGGCAATCATTTACATGGCAAAGTCAACCTGGTTTTGTCATGTAAATGATTGCCACTTTAAAAAAAAAACAGGAAAATTCTCGCCAAATCTTAGATTTTAGTAAAAATAATATTAATAGAGGTATAGGTTGTTAGGTCAACACAACTTAGGTCGACAGTCATTAGGTCGACCACTATTTGTCGACATACTAGGTCGACAGATCAAAGGGTCGACATGAGTTTTGTAACTTTTTTTGGTATTGTTTTCTTCGTAAAGTGACAAAGAACCCCAATTAGTGCACCATGTCCCCTTGCATGGCTCGCTTTGATCGCCATGCTTAGGGCAAGGTGCCTCGCTCCACTACCGCTGCGCTCGGCACAGGATACCATTCCCAATCGTAGTCCACGTGGATCGTAAAACATGAAAAAGTCATTTTTTTTTTAGAAAAACTCATGTCGACCTTTTGAACTGTCGACCTAGTACATGTTGACCTAATGACCATGTCGACCTAGTGACCCTGTTGACCTAATGACTGTCGACCTAAGTGGTGTCGTCCTAATGACCATATTCCATTAATAAATATAATCATTTGTCTTGTCATTGCACTGGGGAACTAGGGGAGTTTTCTGTCTCTCTTCCACGGCATGGGGGTCGTGAAGTCCCCACTGACACCTCTAGGGGTGTTACCAATGTACATCCTGCATTGCTACTTTTACTGTGGCCACTTCTCTCCTTGGTAACAGCGATGGTCATCTAACTACACCATACATCATTTGGCGAGGGGCACACTGTAAATAGGGAGCTGACGATGAGAATACACGGTGGGATTTTAGGTAAGCTGTATGTCATCATATGATTTCCGTGAGGGATGTCATTAGAATGACTGAAACATGGGAATAGACACCTTGGTCTTTGTCTTTTATTTGCTGATACACATCCATGGAATCAGAGCCAGCCATAACCCATATGATGCCCTAGGCAATATTTTGGCTGGTGCCCCCCTTGCACCACCGCTAGTTACGCCCATGACCCTCCACCCTTTTCCTAGTACCATCACCCCTCACCCATAGCAGTCCTCATTTTGGTGTATCTACCTATATTGCACACATTCGATGCACAGCCCAAAAAGGGGCATATTCTTGCTCTGAAGTGGCATGGCCACACAATAGTACCCCCAATTAAAATTATGTCACACAGTAATCTTTATTCACATAGTGTCCCTTATTCACGTTACATCACACAGTAGTACCACTTTACCTTATATATGTTACTCCTCACAGCAGTGCCCCTTATTCACATTACATCACACTGAATTGCTCCTTATTCACATTACACCACACCATATTGATCTTTATTCACATTACACTATACAGTAGTGCCCTTTCTATATGTTACACCACACAGTAGAGCACCTTATACACATAATGCCACACATTAGTAATGCCTTTATACCCATAATACAACACAGTAATGACCCTTACACATACTGTATGACACACATTATTAATGCCCATATAAACATAATGAGCCTTACAGAGTAGGCCAACCTTTATTAATTCCCTTATACACATACAGTAATGTAGCTTACACATATGCCGCACATTATTGCACAACCAACCTTCCCACACACAGCACTCACACGGCTGATAACACTGTGACCTCTGCCTCTGCTTGGATACAGATGTGTCTCATATATCTTACCTCAATATGCCATGCAGCAGGAGATGCCATGCATGAGTCAGCTGGCAGCTCTGCTAACGTTGGGGGTTTTTTTCTGCCGAAAATGCATCTAATATGCATTGTTATGTGGGTAGGATGCACAAGTAGCTTCTGCTGATTCAAATGATATGCGGCATGCCTATATTCTGTGTGCGACTGTGGCTGTGTCTGCATATGAAATGCTACGTTACAGTGATTTCTAGGAATACACTCTAACGTAGCATTTCTTATGCAGATGCAGCCACAGTCACACAAAGAATATAGTCATGCGACATATCATTTTAATCAGCATAAGCTGCTTATGTCCCTAGGCATTTGTCTAGTTTGCCTATGCCTAAGGTCAGATCTACATGGAGTGCTGCCTTTGGTAAGAATATACATTATTATGTACAAATCAGTGTCTATCCAGCCAACAACAACAAATCCCAGAAGTACCAAACAAATTGCAATGTATAAATGCAATATTACAAGTTACATATCATACAAGCACTACTTAAAACAAAAGTTTACATTATGATAGTAAAGTGCACTCCTTATGCTGCTGACTACATTACCTGACTGCAGCAGTCTGCCCTGTGGATTCCTGGAGTCTGTCACTGTAATGCCTATAAAACTGACTAGGAAAATGTGCGCCGTTGTGATTGGTCACACAGTGCAAAGTAAACTGACACTTTGTTTAGTAAACAACAGGTGTTTGATGTTGCTGCTGGTATCCGCCATCTGAAAAGTAATTGGCCTAATAGATATGTTTGTCATTGTTCAGGTATGTGTATAGCCATCCTCCACCCCCACAAATTCATCCTTTAACACCAGAAAAACCAGAACAACTATAGGTTTTTTTCAGCTCTTAAAAAATCTTTTGACTTAACAAATGATCTTTAACCTATGCAGGAGTGGCTCTTGCCGCGGGCAAGCAGGACTTTTGCCCAGGGCGCCGCAGCCATAAGCGTGCTGCCGCAGTTGCACCACCTGCTTACACGGTGCTGACCCTCCCACACACTTTTTCATGCTGCCGTGCGTGCGCCTTATATCATCACGCACCGCATGGCATTGTGGGAGCAGCTGCTAGAAGTCCTAACTGACCACTAGTGTCTGTGCGGCGCTATGGGATCTCTCCCATAGATCCAAGGAGCAGGTGCCTGGTGGCAGTGACAGCAGCAGCAGTCGGGAAGCAGGAGCAGGGCTGGTGAGTATTTTTTTGGGGGGTGTTTGTAAATGGTGCTACTAGAGGGCATAAATACAGGGGGCAAAACTACAGGGGGCATGACTACTGGGGGCACAACTACTGGGGCAAATCTACTGGGGGCAAATCTACAGGGGCACAACTACAGCTACAGGGGGCAAATCTACTGGGGGCACAGCTATAGGGAACAGAGCTACAAGGGGCACAACTACAGGGGAGCATAATGGGGGCCACGCCCCTTCCCTATGAAGCCACGCCCCAAATTTATTGTGTGTGCCTTAGGCACACACTAACCCTATTTTACCTGTTGGGGGGGGGACTTTTGCCCTGGGCGCCACAAGGTCTAGAACCGGCCCTGAACCTATGACATATAACCCCTAGATAGTGAGCTCCTTGGAGCAGGGCCCTCTTCCCTCCAGTTCTCACAACCCTCTTCTCTTACACTTCAATTACAACTCTCTGGTGAAGATATAATTTCACCTGATGAGTTTTCGCCTATATCTATTTCTGCCATCTGTCCGGGAACACAACTCTCTTTCTTTAACTTTCCAAAGTTTGCTTTCCTCCCCCTCTTCCTCCTCCTCCCCTAGCTTCACCATAGGGTTCCTTGGAGGATTGGGACCCACGAACCTTCTGCAAAGGGCATCAGAATTGAGGTGCTGTCTCCCCAGACGATACTGCACCTCAAATTTAAATGGCTGTAACACCAAAAACCAGTGAGCCACCTGGGCATTTACCTTTTGGTTTGTATGCACCACTGCAAGGGAGCATGTCCTGTAACTAGCCAGAATTCATGTCCCAATAAATAATATCTTAGTGACTCTACTGCCCACTTAATCACCAGGTACTCCTGTTCTACAGTAAAGTACCTGCACTCTCTGGGCAGCAATTTCCGGCTAAGGTGGAGGATGGGTTTTACCTCCCCATCTATCTCCTAGGAAAGGACTGTTCCCAATCCTGTATCTGAACCATTAGTTTGTAATATAAACTGCTTCTGAAAGTCAGGAGCTTGCAACACAGGCTCTACATACAAAGCTCATCTTAAATCCTGCCAAGCAAGCCATGTGAGAACCGTCTCCACCTTACTAAGCCAAGGTTTAACCAGCCCCCTGCCTACAATATATACCAAGTATTTTGCCTCCACCATTACAATGGCACACTTATCAGGATTAGTGGTAAACCCATGTGCCCGTAAAGACTAACACTACCTCTACTCTTGGAAGGTGTGACTCCCAGTCAGAACTAAAGATGACTATGTTGTCTAAATATGCAGCCGCATACTCCCTGTTGGCCTGAAGCAACTTGTTCATAGCCCTCTGGAAAGGTGCTGGAACTCCATGTAAACCAAAAGGCAGCACTTTGTACTGAAACAAGCCCTCTGGGGTAGAGAAGACAGTTTTTGCTTTAGCAACCTTCAGTCAAAGGGATCTGCCAATACCCTTTCACTAAATCCGGGGTAGTGAGATACTGGCTTTTTGCTAGATTCTCCACCAGCTTGTCAACACGGGGCATAGGGTAGGAAGCAAACTAAGAAACCTTATTTACCTTGCAAAAGTCATTACAGAATCTTAAAGCCCCCAAAGGCTTTAGTACTAGAACAATGGGATTATTCCAGTCAGTGTGTGATTCCTGTATAACCCCTAGGTGCAGCATCTCCTCCACCTCTCGCTTCACCAATGCCCGTTTTGCCTCAGGTATACAATATGGTCTCTTCTTTATTATCACCCCGGGAGGAGTAACAATGTCATGCTGTATGATGTGGTTCTTTCCCGGGACAGCAGAGGACACATCTTGGTATTGTGCTACTAAACTCAGCATTTCATGTTTTTGGACAGGATTAAGGGTGACTTCAATGGGTACCTGACAGTTTGGGGTTTTCTTTGCCACTAGAGAGGGCTGACTGGCACTCTCTTTCCAGGGTTTTAACAGATTTATATGGTAGATTTGTGCCTCCCTCCTACCCTCCTGTAGAACCCTATAGTTTACAGGTCCCACTGCCTCTATGACCTGATAAGGGCCTTGTCACTGAACATATAATTTGCTTTCAATAGTAGGCACAAGAACCATCACCTTGTCTCCTGGTTTAAAAGACTGGTTGACTGCGGTAACATCGTAGTTATGTTTTTTGGCGCTGTTGAGCCCCATCCATATGTTTGTTCAAAAGTGGCGCCATATAGTTGGGACACAAACCGAATTATATTAGGATCTTTGCATGAATGTTGAACCCACCCTTCCTTCAACACATCCAAAATACCTCTAGGTTGCCTCCCATAGAGGAGTTCGAAAGGACTGAAACCCATGGAGGATTGGGGTACCTATTGAACTGCAAACATCAAATAGGGCAGTAGTAAATCCCAATCTCACTTTTCTTATGACACCGCCCTTTTCAGCATCTGTTTAAGGGTCTGGTTAAAGCATTCCACAAGGCCATCTGTTTGCAGGGAATAGACTGGGGTAGTACTCTGATCTACCTTTAACAGTCGGCACAAATCTTTCATTAATTTGGACACTAAAGGAGTACCTTAATCCATCAGGACCTCTTTTGGTATCCCCAGATGCTGGATTTCATATTCCATAGTAGTATGGCCTCCGAGTGCCTTGTGGCATAATCTACTACCACCAAGATGTATTGATGCCCACAACCAAATTTTTCCACCTACCCTGTCAGATCCATACCAATCCTCTCAAAAGGTACAGCAATGACATGGAGGAGAACCAAGGGTGCCCTAAACCCTGGGTGAGGTACTGTCTTCTGGCACACCTTCCATTCCTGACAATATGTTTTTACTGCTGCATGAATGCGTAAAGACACTTCTTTGCCAATGGGAATCCACTGTGCCACAAAATTACTCCCCTCCTGCTGCTCATTGACCAAGGAGGATGTAAAAGTCACCAAGCAGTCCATTGGTTCACTCTGCTTTGGGCAGTCCAGGCGCACAAACTAGAGCAAATTAACACCACATTATTCGGGTACAGTTTTAGCTCACTGGCTATTTCACCACATTAGAGCATACAAACTAACTATATATATATATATATATATATATATATATATATACATACATACACGTACGTACGTACGTACGTACGTACGTACGTACGTACGTACAGTACATAGATAGATAGATAGATATTGCTTCCAAACCACATGCATAAAAAAGCCCACTGTTGCACAACTGCCAGGTTATTTAGCTATATTCTGGGTTCTGTTTGCCATGTAGCAACATCCAGCAATGTGTTCATGTTTGGGCGCCAAATGTGAAAAGGAACACATATGCTGCATTAAAAGGTTCAATCAGTTCCTTTATTCACAGGCAGGTAATAGCATCAGGTTAGTTTCATACAGCATAGCCTTCACAGCATGGCAGTTCACATTCACAAACAAGTTTGTGACACATCCATATGGTTTCCTACCATAACCCCACACCCTCAGCCTATCTTCCGGGTGACTGGTTCACCTTTGGAAGCTCTGTGGATCTGCACTGACACAACTTTATAGGCAGATATCAGGTGCAGCTAACTAGACTTGTACATGGCTTAACACTGATCATAGCAAAACCTTGACTGGATCTCATTATACCATGCTGTTTACTACTCCATCTCTGCACAAACCTGCTGCTCTACATTAACCTCATGTGAAAGCATACTGTCCCTGTCACAATATATTTAAATGGGATCATCAGTGCTATTTCCCTGCATTGGTTATAAGGTTGATCCATATGGAGACAAGAATTTTCATTTAAGGTTTCTTGTGGCCATGTGTAGGTAAAACACAATACATGAACAAGCCCTGAAAATTATCAGTATGTTTTATGAACAAGTACTGTAGATCTTATTTACTGCTCTGGGGCTCATTTACATTTGGATGCAAGTCAATCTTATGACATGGCTCCTAGACGCAGCGGTACACGACCACATTCTCCCTGAAATGCTTTTTCAAAAGTTGACAAGTATAGGTATATTATATCGTTATCCACATTGTATCAATTTATTAAATATTGTGTTACATTGTGTATGTTTACCTGCCTTTATTTAAGCAGATAAAGAGTGATGGAGTGATCCAGTCCAATAAAACAGTTGTCACTTCACCCTTTGAGGCATTTTTATCCCAATCCAGATCCCAGATGCAGATGGGGTGTGATAAAATCACCCCAATCTGCAATGTGATAATTTATTACATCACAGGGATGTATTATTTAATACATGCAGAGACAGAGGTTTTGTCCCTGCAAATGCACTCCGCAGCCTTCTCTGGGTATTTTTCACATTTATTTTTGCCAGATCGCATTCCCTTTACAAAAATGCTATCTGCTTACTAAAAAAATGTGAATGAAAGGGTTTGGAGTAGTTTTTCATGATATAACTGTTCCAACGCCCTTTAATACATTTCAGTGAAATTAAATAATATGAAAAGGGTGTGAACAAATAGGATTTTCATTACTAACCGGTAAATCCTTTTCTCGTAGTCCGAAGAGGATACTGGGGTCCATTTAGTACCATGGTGTATAGACGGGTCCACTTGGAGCCTTGGGCACTTTAAGAAATCAATAGTGTGCACTGGTTCCTCCCACTATGCACCTCCTACCAGACTCAGTCTAGAAACTGTGCCCGAGGAGACAGACATACCTTGAGAGAAGGATTTAAAAGGACAGTGGTGAGATTCGAACCAGCACACACAAAGCAAGAGGAAAGCCATGCTAACCCAACTTGAACAGGAACAGCAACAGCTGAACCAACAACAATACTTATCTAAGTAACAGTGCAGGAAAACATGAAGCACTGGGCGGGCGCCCAGTATCCTCTACGGACTACGAGAAAAGGATTTACCGGTAGGTAATTAAAATCCTATTTTCTCTTACGTCCTTGAGGATACTGGGGTCCATTTAGTACCAAGGGGATGTACCAAAGCTCCCAAACTGGGTGGGAGAGTGCTGAGGGTCTTGCAGAACTGATTGACTAAACTGAAGGTTCTCAAAGTATCAAACTTGTAGAACTGAGCAAACGTGTTCGAACCTGACCAAGTAGCTACTCGGCAGAGTTGTAAAGCCGAGACACCCGGGCAGCTGCCCAAGAAGAACCCACCGACCTAGTAGAGTGGGCCTGTACAGATTTTGGAACTGGCAATCCTGCCGAAGATTAAGCATGCTGGATAGTAAACCTGATCCAGCGAGCAATAGACTGCTTTGAAGCAGAACTCCCAATTTTATTGGGATCATAGAGAACAAACAGCGAGTCCGATTTTCTGTGACAAGCTGTCCGCTTCACATAGATCTTCAAAGCTCACACAACATCCAAGGACTTTGAAGTAGCAGAGGTGTTGGTAACCACTGGAACCACAATAGGTTGGTTTATATGAAACGCAGACACCAATTTAGGAAGATATTGCTGACGAATTCTGGATTCAGCTCTATCTTCATGAAAAATCAAATAGGGACTTCTGTGAGACAACGCCCCCAGCTCTGACACGTGTCTTGCTGAAGCTAAAGCCAACAGTGTGATGTTCTTCCACGTAAGAAACTTTATGTCAACCTCCTGTAAAGGCTCAAACCATTCCAATTATAGGAACTGCAACACAACGTTGAGATCCCAAGGTGCCGAAGGAGGCACAAAGGGTGGTTGGATGTGCAGAACCCCATTCAAAAATGTTTCCTTTTCTGGGCTAGAATTTGATGCTCAACTTTCATACCGTCAAATGTAGCCATAGTAAGTCTTGATAGACGAACGACCCCTGTTGCAGAAGATCCTCATGAAGAGGTAGAGGCCACGTATCCTCTAAGAGCATCTCGTGTAGATCCGCGTACCAGGCCCTTCTTGGCCAGTCCGGAGCAATGAGAATTGCTTGAATCTTTTCCCTTTTTATTATTTTGAGAATTCTTGGCATCAATGGAAGTGGTGGAAACACGTACACCATCTGGTAGACCCATGGAGTCATCAGAGTGTCCACCGCCATGGCCTGTGGGTCTCTTGACTTGGAACAATACCGCTTGAGCTTCTTGTTGAGATGAGGGGCCATCATGTAGATTTGTGGAATTACCGTCCGACGTGTCAAGCACCCGAACACCTTCGGGTGAAGGCCCCACTCTCCTGGGTGGAGGTCGTGTCTGCTGAGGAAGTCTGCTTCCCAGTTGTCTACTCCCAGAATGAAGATTGCAGACAATGCCACAGCGTGTCTTTCTGCCCAGAGGAGAATCCTTGACACCTCTGACATTGCTGCTCTGCTCTTCATTCCGCCCTGTCGGTTTATGTATGTTACCGCCGTCACATTGTCCGACTGAACCTGAATGTCGTGATCTTGAAGAAGATGTGATGCCTTTAGAAGGGCATTGTTTATGGCCCTTAGTTCCAGAATGTTGATTGGAAGAATGGTTTCCTGACTTGACCATTTTCCTTGGAACTGTTCCCCTTGAGTGACTACTCCCAACCTCTGAGGCTTGCATCGGTGGTTAGCAGAATCCAATTGTGAATCCCGAACCTTCGACCCTCAGTTAGGTGAGAAGTCTGAAGCCACCGCAGAAAAGAAATCCTGGCTTTTGGTGACAGACGTATACTCTGGTGCATGTGAAGATGCGATCCGGTCCATTTGTCCAACAGATCCAGCTGGAAGGGCCTTGCATGAAACCTTCTGTACTGCAGTGCCTCGTAAGGGGCTACCATCTTCCCTAGAAGGCGAATGCATAGATGCACCAATATCCAAGTTGGTTTTAGAACATCCCGCACCATCGACTGGATTACCAATGCATTTTCTAATGGAAGGAAAACCTTCTGTGCCTTCATATCCAGTATCATCCCCAGGAACGGAAGCCTCCATGTTGGTTCCAGGTGAGATTTTGGTAGGTTCAGAATCCACCCGTGATCATGAAGTAGTCGGGTTGAGAGACCAATGTTGTCCAACAACCTCTCCCTGGATGATGCTTTTATTAGCAGATCATCCAGGTATGGTATTATGTTCACTCCTTATTTGCGGAGGAGAAACATCATCTCTGCCATTACCTTGGTGAACACCCTCGGTGCCATGGAGAGGCCAGGGTCTGGAACCGGTAGTGACAGTCCTGTAATACAAACCTTAGATAAGCCTGATGAGTTGGCCAAATCGGAATATGAAGGTACGCATCCTTGATATCCAGAGACACCAGGAATTTCCCCTCCTCCAGACCTGAGAACACCGCTTTCAGAGACTCCATCTTGAATTTGAACACCCGTAAGTACGGGTTCAGTGACTTGAGGTTTAAAATGGGCCTTACCGAACCATCCGGTTTCGGTACCACAAACAGGTTGGAATAATAACCCTTGTTTTGCAGCTGAAGTGGAACTGGAACAATGACCTGAGTCTGTACCAGTTTTTGAATTGCTTCCTGTAAAGTCGTACTTGCTTCTTGAGAAGCTGGTAAGTATGATTTGAAGAATCTGAGAGGTGGGAGTTCCTGAAACTCCAGTCTGTAGCCCTGGGCGATAAGATCTTTGACCCAGGAATCCTGGCATGATGTTGCCCATATGTGACTGAAATATTTTAATCGGGCTCCCACCCGCCTGTCTCCCAGGGAGTGCGGTCCACCAGCATGCTGTAAGCTTTGAGGAAGCAGAACCGGAGTTCTGTTTCTGTGAACCTGCAGTTGCTTGTTTTTAGGTTTACCTCTTTTGCCTTTGAAGGCTGTCGAAGAACCTTTGGTGTTACATTTAAATTTGGCTGTCCGAAAGCCAAGAGCAGAGTAGGTCTTCCTAGCTAAGGGTGGGGGTGGGGGGGTTGCGGAAGTAAGGTATGTAGACTTAGCCGCCGTAGCCTTGGATATCCACGTATCCAGATAATCTCCAAACAGGGCCTCACCTGTAAATGGTAGGCTTTCCACGCCTTTCCTGGAATCCGCATTGGCAGTCCACTGGCGTAGCCACAAGCCCTTGCATGCTGACACTGCCAAGGCAGTGGTGTGTGCGTTGAGCAAGCCAATTTCTTTTACGGCTTCCACCATAAAATTTGCAGAGTCCTGTACAGTAAATGCTGTAGGAGTAAAACTATCTCCCCCCTGGATAAGGAATCTAGCCCGTCAAGTAGATTACCTGACCATTTAGTAATGGCCCTATTGATCCATGCACAAGCAATAGTGGGCCACTGGGCCACCCCAGCAGCTGTGTACAGGGATGAGAGAGTGGTCTCAATTTTGCAGTCAGCCGTGTCCTTTAAGGAGGCTGCCCCAGGGACAGGTAAGACTATCTTATGTGACAACCTAGATACCGATGCGTCAACAATCGGTGGGTTTTCCCATTTTTTCCTATCATCGTGAGGAAAAGGGAAGGATATGAGTAATCTATTAGGGATCTAAAACTTCTTATCAGGATTAACCCAAGTTTCTTTAAACAGGGAATTCAACTCTTTTGATGCAGGAAAAGTAGCAGAGGATTTCTTTTTTACATTAAAATAAGACTCCTCATCCTCCTCTGACATCTTATCAGTAATTTGCAGGATGTCTCTAATAGCTTCTATCAGGCCTGTATTCCTTGTGACAGAGCTGCATTCCCCCCTCCTGAGTCCACCTCACCCTCCTCTATGTCTGACACATCGTCATCAGTGTCAGCCTGCAGGATTTGGGCCAGTGTACGCTTTTGTGGACAAATGGTAGGGGTCTGAGGCGCTGGTGTGGTGCCTGAATCTCTATTCATCAGGTCATCCACAGACTGTCTTAAGTATTGCATCTCTTTCTCATTCTGGGATGATTAATTATAAACATTTGAGATCATCCCTTTTATTGAATCCAACCATACTGGTTCGGACCCACTAGCCTGAGAATGTGTACTATCCTGAGTACACGTTAGGGATCCCCCAGGGGAAGAAAAACATTCCGCCGTGCATGAAACACAGTCCTTTGACATTGTAAATGTGAAATCACAGCCACACACACAGGAAAAGGTTTAGCACAGTTAACCAACACAGAGTCCTTCTAGGGAGACACAGAGTATGATGGAGCCAGCCACAAAGCGCCCTTCTTGCTAATGTCAAGCATAGCTGGGTCGCAGTCTAAGCACCCTTAATAGGGGCTTAGTATTCCAACACTGCTCCCCCCCCCCTTACTATGACCCTCTGGTACCGCTGAGGAATTGTGAAGTCCTTGTGCCAGTCTTGTCAGTGTGAGCTGCAGAGAGAAAATGTCGCTGGTGAGCTGCTGGATCCGCTCATAGTGAAGCCCCTCCCCCTTAATGGCACACGGGCTTCCAATTTTTTTTATAATGGCTGAGGTGTTTGTGATGTTTAACAGCGGGTTAGAACCCCTGTAAGCTGTAGTGCCAGTGTGGGTATTGTTTTTAGTGGCTCAGCTCGCCCCTCACAGCGGAACACACACACAGCTTGTTGTCCTGAGTCTGGAGACGCAGCCTGTATGTCAGCGCTGTGCTCCATACCCTCATGCCACCATTACAGCCAGCGACCCGCCTACCGGGCCGCCGGCCGCCTACTCACCACTCTTCTTACTTCTGGCTCTGTTAGGGGTGGTGGCGTGCTACGGGAATGTACGCTTGCTGTGGTGGGGCTTACGAATGGTTCCCTCAGGAGCTCAGTGTCCTGTCAGCGGGGAACAGGACCAATAAACCCTATAGATGGTTGGGCCGTCCGTCCCCCCAAGTCCCATGAAGCAGGCAGTCTGGTGCCTACCAGCCATGTCTGAAAATAACAAACAGAATATAAAAGCAGAAAACTCTTCAGGAGCTTCCCTAAGCGTGACCAGCTCTTCCAGGCACATTTTCTAACCCGAGTCTGGTAGGAGGGGCATACAGGGAGGAGCCAGTGCACACTATTGATTTCTTAAAGTGCCCAAGGCAGTTTTCTGTCTCTTCAATAGCATAGGTGTCCTGAAGTCCACACTGACATAAGACAGAACCACTAGCAATGTTACCCATGTACATCCTGCATTGCTACTTTTATAGCAGCCCTTGTCTCCTTGGTAACGGTGATAGTCATCTGGCTGTGCCATATATCATGCAGCAAGAGGCACTCTGATGACATGCAGAAATAAATAGGGAGCTGACAATGAGAATGCATGGTGGTATTTTTGGTAAGCTGTATTCCAGGGCATATCTACGGAGGATGGGACCCATGTGCCTGCTCCGCATGTGGGCCCCCTCGTCGTACGTAGCAGGCAGCGCAGTTAGTGCTATGACCACTAGAGAGACTCTGGCACAGTGCCAGAGACAACAGCGCGCTTGCACAGGTGTCCGAGAAAATGGTGTGGCGGCCATTTTTCCGGAGACCTGCACAAGCGATTTAGACTCTCGCACAGTGCCACAGGGCTACGGATGTGGAGGCGGCCCACACACTGAGACGCCAATGGACACCAGAAAGGTTAGTATAGACGAAATGGGTGCAGAGTGTGCAGAGTGTGCTCCCTCTGGACCCAGGGGCCCGTGTGCACCGCACATGCTGCACCCATTATAGATATGCCACTGGCTGTATGTCATCATATGATTTCCCTGAGGGAAGTCATCAGAATGACTGAAACATGGAAATAGACACCCTGGTCTTTGTCTTTTATTTGCTCATACATGTCCATGGAATACCGCCTTTGGTATGAAAGTACATTATTATGTACAAATTAGTGTCTATCAGGCCAACAATAACAAATCCCAGAACTACAAAACAAATTGCAATATATAAATTCAATATTACAAGTTACAAATCATACAAGCAAGCAATACTTACAACAAAAATTTACAGTATGATAGTAAAGTGTACTTCTTGCTAGAGATGAGTGGGTCCAGACAGTTCTACGAGAACCGAACCCTCTGAACACTGAGTTCCAAGCTGGGATCTGAGCTCGGCTCAGGTTTTCCTATCGGCCTCGGATCTCAAAGCAAGGCAAAATGTCATCATCCCGCTGTCGGATTCTCACGGGTTTTGGATTCTATATAAGTCCCCATGCATCGGCACCATCTTCACTCCGTCATTGGAGATTGTTCAGTGTATACTGTATGTGCTGCCTGTCAGTGGTTTTCTGTGCTGTGTGCTATTCTTTAAGGGGCTGTCTGAATTTAAGGAAGGGGCTGCTGTGGTACTCTGGTGTACACAAGTACCTGCTGCAGGGGTGCTCTGTCCATAAACCAATGTTTTAGGTGTCCATAAACTGTGGCTGTACTGTGTACATGTGCTGCCTGTCAGTGCTGTGCTGTGTGGTATTCTTTAAGGGGCTGTCTGAAGGAAGGGGCTGCTGTGGTACTCTGATGTACACAAGGGGCTGCTTAAGGAGTGCTCTGTCCATAAATTGGGTCTGTCTGACTGGAAGGTGCAGCTCTGTCTGTCCATCAAGGGCTGAGTCCTCCAGGGGTGCAGTGTGTGATATAAAAAATAATAATACATATTTCTGACTCATTTGTGTGACACTGTTGGTGAAAATAAACCACAGTGTGTCATAATATATATTTCTGACTCATTTGTGCAATACTGTAACCACAGTGTGTGATATAAAAAATAATATGTATATTTTGATTTAAATTAATATTTTGTGCTGTGTCATCTCAGTATACATCCAGGGACTGCAGCTGTTCTGTCCATCTAGAGGTGTTCTGTCAATCCACCCAAAATAAAAGACATCTTTTAAAAAAAAAATATTTAGTGCTGTATCCTCCCAGTATACATCCAGGCGTGCTCCGTCCATTTCAAGGTGCTGTATATGTTCTATTTTCATATCTCTTCTTATCACAACATTGTGATTCATTCAAATTAATATTATTAATAATATAAATTAACTCAATTTAAATGAAATTAATATTATTATTTATTATTATCCTTTATTTATATGATGCCACAAAGGTTCTGCAGCGCCCAATTACAGAGTACATAAACAAATAATCAAAACAGGAAAACAGCAACTTACAGTTGATGACAATATACGACAAGTACAGGGTAAATAAATATAGCTACATCAGCAGATGACCCTGAAATAAGTATCAGGGGGCAGAAGACTGCTGGATTTGGTGCAGTTGAGGATTATTAAAGTAAGAAAAAAGATATGCACATGAGGGAAGAGGACCCTGCTCGTCAGAGCTTACATTCTAAAGGGGAGGGGTAAACAGACAGTGGTGACACATATGGGGTACATAGAGAGCGTGTAACAGAGGGTTATTGTGAGATTTGGCTGGGATTGGTGAAGAAGTGGGTTTTGAGAGCCCGTTTGAAGTTTTGTAGAGAGGTGGAGAGTCTGAGGGGGAGAGGTAGGGAATTCCAGAGAAGTGTTGCAGCACATGAAAAATCTTGGCGGTAGTAATCCGTAGGCAGGAGAGTCAGCGTGCATTAGCCGAGCAAAGAGGACAGGTGGGAATGTAAATGGAGATAAAGTCAGAGATGTAGATGGGAGAGGAGAGGGTGAGTGCTTTGTAAGCGAGTGTGAGAAGCTTGAAATGGATTCTGAAAGGGAAGGGAAGCCAGTAAAGGTCTTGTAGGAGAGGAGAGGTGGACGTAGTGCATTTGGTGAGGAAAATGAGCCGGGCAGCAGCATTGAGAATAGACTGGAGTGGAGAGAGGTATTTGTCAGGAATGCCAGTCAGGAGGAGATTACAGTAGTACAGTCTGGAGATGACCAGTGAGTGGATAAGGGTCTTAGTAGCGTCCTAGTCAGAAAGAGTCTGCTCCTGGAAATATTTTTTAGATGAAAACGGCAGGATTGTGAGAGGTGCTGAATGTGTGGTTTGATGGAGAGGGAGGAGTCAAGGATTACTCCAAGACAGCGCACTTGAGGGCAAGAGGAGATAGTAGTGCCATCAATAGATAATGAGATTGTAGGAGGTGAGGTTATGCGGGAGGGAGGGGAGATGATCAGCTTGGTCTTAGACATGTTAAGTTTAAGAAAGCGCTGGGACATCCAAACAGAAATAGCAGAGAGACAGTTGGAAATACGAGTGAGGAGAGCAGGGGAGAGGTCTGGAGAGGAAAGATAAATTTGAGTGTCATCAGCATAGAGATGATATTGGAAACAAAAAAAATAATGAGCTTACCTAGTGAGGATGTATAGAGGGAGAAAAGAAGAGGACCAAGGACAGAACCTTGGGGTACACCTACAGTTAGTCGAAGTGAGGGGGAGGTGGAGTCATGAGAAGAGACAGAGAATGAACGGTCAGAAAGGTAGGAAGACAGCCGAGAGGACAGTATCACACAGGCCAATGGAGTGAAGGATTTGCAGTAGGAGAAGATGGTCCACAGTGTCAAAAGCAGCAGAGAGATCAAGTAGAATAAGTAGAGAGTAGTGGCCCTTAGATTTGGCAGCATGGAGGTCATTGCATACTTTTGTAATGGCAGTTTCAGTGGAGTGGAGAGGACGGAAGTCAGACTGGAATGGGTCAAGCAGTGAGTGTGAGGAAAGAACGGATGTAAGGCAGTTGGAGACAATATGCTCAAGGCGTTTGGAGGCAAAAGGGAGGAAAGAGATGGGTCGATAGTTGGAGAGAGTGTTTGGATCAAGGGTAGATTTTTTAAGAATAGGAGATATGAGTGCATGCTTGAAGGCAGAGGGGACAGTGCCTGATGAGAGGGAGAGATTGAGAAGGTGGGAAAGATGGGAACAGGCAGAAGGAGAGAGGTAGCGGAGGAGGCAGGAGGGGATAGGGTCAAGTGGGGAGGTGGTGAGGGGACAGGAATGAATGAGGGCCATGACTTCCTCTCCAGATGCATGGGAGAAAGATGTCAGAGTTGGTGGGAGGTATGGGGAGGGTTGGTAAGGAATGGGAGGAGGCTGGTTATTGATGGTCTGGTGTGATGTGATATCCTGACATATGGACTCAATTTTGGATGTGAAGTAAGTGGCAAAGTCAAGAGCAGAGAGTGAGGAGGGGAGATGAGGTGGAGGTGGGCAGAGGAGTGAGTTGAGAGTGGCAAAGAGGCACCGGGGGTTGGAAGACTGGGAGGAGATGAGGTTCTTGAAGTATGACTGTTTAGCAAGAGAAAGGGCAGCACTGAAGGATGAGAGCATAAGTTTGAAATGGAGGAAGTCTGCCTTAGAGTGTGATTTCCTCCAGTGTCACTCAGCATTACATGAGCATTTTTGCAGATATCTGGTGCATTTGGTGTGCCAGGGTTGAGGTGTTAATTTGCGAGGGTGAATAGTGGTTGGTGGAGCAACAGAGTCAAGAGCAGAAGTAAGGGATGCATTGTATGTGGAAGTGGCTTGTTCAGGGCATGGGTAGAGGTAGAGATGGGGAAGCAGAGAGAGATAGGTTAAAGGAGAGCAGGTGGTGGTCAGAGAGGGGAAATGGGGAGTTGGAAAAATCAAAAATATCACAACGGTGAGTGAAGACCAGATCCAGTGAGCTCCCATTCACATGGGAGGGTGAGGAGTTCCACTGGGAGAGACCAAGTGAAGAGGTGAGGTTAAGGAGTTTAGAGGCAGGGGATGCCGATAGGGCATTTAGAGGCAGTGAAGAGGTGAGGTTAAGGAGTTTAGAGGCAGGGGATGCCGATGTGGGGATGTCGATAGGGATATTGAAATCACCTAGGATAATGGAGGGAATTTCAGAAGAGAGGAAGTTAGGAAGCCAGGAAGCAAAGTTGTCGATGAATTTGGAAGCAATGCCAGGGGGGCGGTAAATGACAGCTACTCTAAGATGGACTGGTTGAAAGAGGCATATAGCATAAACCTCAAATGAAGAGAATGTAAGGGATGGTTCTGGTGTTATGAATTGGTAGGAGTAACTAGAAGGTAAAAAGACCCCAACACCACCCCCATGGTGACCTCCAGGTCGGGGTGTGTGTGAAAGCGAGGCCCCCAGCAGAAAGAGAGGCAGGAGAAGTAGTGTCAGAGGGCGTAATCCAAGTTTCAGTAATGGCTAGTAGTTGTAGGGATTTGGAAATGAAAAGGTCATCAGTGGGGACCAGTTTGTTACAAACAGATCTGGCATTCCAGAGGGCACAGGATAGGGGGTATGAGTTTGTGGGAGAGATGTGAATGAGATTATCAGGATTGCTGTAGCGATGAGGTGAGATTAACTTTGAGGGCAGGGATGATGAGACAGTAGCGATGGTGCGGGTGCCTGAGCTAGGAGGGGAAACTGCAGGAAGTGGGCAGGGGGGAATTCAGTGTGATGTGGATGGGGGTGTGGGGAGGTGACAGGGAAGGGAGAGAGGGAGCAGGGCTGAGTTGTGGGGTAGCAGGACCATGGGGCAGAGGTGAGTGAAAGTGGGGTAACAGGAAAGGAGGGGAAAGAATACAGAGAGATGGAGGGGGGACAGAGGAGGGGAGAGAGGAGGAGGTGTAGGAGACTAGGGGGGAAGGATAAAGATACATGATTAGGTAGACACTGAGTGATGTGGGGAGTATAAGAAAGCCTTGACGTAGTGTTAAGTAGGTAAATAGGTTGAGGGAAACTGGAAGTAGGAGAGGAGACTGTAAGGGAATCAGAGCAGAAGAATTGCAGAAATGCAGGTGAGAAAAGCAGTGTAAGCGCAAAAGGTGTAGATTTAGTATTAAATGAATCAAAAGCGTAGATACAGTGGGTGCAGAAATGTATTTGAACTGTAAGAAATGAAAGGATTATGAGAGGGTTAAGAAGCAATGGTACTTACGCTTCCGGCCCCGCTGATGAGAGCCGCACGATAGTGCAGCTCTGACACCACCGCCGGGCTCCCAATCTCACGGCTGCTCAAACAGCCTCCAGGCCACCGGGACCCACACCCGCTGCCCTCACCGATACCATAGCGGTGCATGGACCGCTTCCTCCAACCCCTGATGCCCCACAATAAGAGCAAGGGATCTAAGGAGGCCCCTTCCAAGATGGCACCCGGAGCTAGCTGGACGGACTCCCCAGCACATGTATCCGCAGCTACAAGCACAGAGCTGCATAGCAGAGATGAGCTACCACCCCTGACTCACTCACCTCCCCCCCCCCCCCCCCGGCACACTTTTAATACAGATGCTGCACAATTAGACTCCCCTGTGACCTACAGGGACATGGTAACTGCAATTAGGGATGCCATAGGCCCCCTTATCACTGCACAAACAGCCAGCATCACACAGCAGCTGGACAAACTCACTCACAGAGTCCAGGACACTGAGCAGAGGCTGGGGGCTATATTTTCGATGTGGCGGATCTTCAAACATTTTCTACCAAACAGAGAAAACTACAACACTCAATAAATTTAGAGAACAGATCGCACAGAAATAATTTACGGGTTGTGGGGGTCCCTGAAGATGTAAAAGGTTCCGCCCTTTATGATTTTATAAGAATCAATCTTCCAGAGTTACTTCAGGTCTTTGATCAGTGCCAGGATATGGTAATTGAACAAGCACACCAACTAGGACCGGTGCACGCCTCCGTGTGGTCATCTTCCGTATCCTTAATTATGCACACAAAAACTTACTATGGGTAGCCTTCCGTAAGCTCGGTTCCTTACAATGTAATGGTATTTCAAGACTATTCGGCAGAGCTGACAGCTGCTAGAAAAGAGTTCTCTCCAGTTTGTTCTTATTTAATCAAGAAAGGGAAAAAATATGCCTTGTTATACCTGGCACGGCTTCGCATTTACGACGGGTCCTCACACGTGAACTTCACCTCAGTAGGCGATGCTCAACAATATCTGGAAGAACTGCATACTGGTATAGATGCCCAATCTGGACACGACGATGATTGATAAGTCTGTCGACTACGACTACTTTCCTAACACACACTGACACTCTCTTGCACATTTGTGCAGCATCGTTCATATACAACTGTTTTTACAGCTTATTAGTCCATTTGTCTGTTTGATTTCATATGAGCTTCTTTTTACAGAATCTATACAGCGGCTCGGCCCGCATCAGTATTACACCCGCTCCCCTTCTCCTCCGCCCTCTTATGATATCCTCCCCTTCCCTTCCTCCCCCCCCCCCACCTCTTTCCCAACTCTCCCCCCCCTACCAGGTTGGCAATATAATCCTGTATTTTCGACACCGCCTCCTCAATGCCTGGGCGGTCTCACAGAGCTCTTTCAGTGCTCATTATGTTCATTTTCTTTTTTCCACACGCTGGATCTCCAACTTCCCAAGTTTCTGCATCACAGTGGCGGTCAATTTTGACTCGGACAGGTACGAGTCAGAGACCCACCTTCTGTTTGATGCTTTTGGTATTGTTATGTGTTTTAATATTTTCTATGTTTATATTTTGTTATTTTCAGGAACAGGTCTGCTCCCGACTTGCTCCCCCCTTTTTACCTACTTACACTCAGGCTCTTGCTAACGAGGTTGTATTAATACTTTTATTTCTTCTTTATGTGTGGTGTAGGGATGCCTTCACGAAGTACACTTACTTTGATAGTTGATGTTGTTACTCAAAATTGGCTCCCTAAATGTAGGAGGGGTAAATTCACCTTCAAAAAGAATGAAAGTTTTGCTCTACCTGACTAAACAACACCTTGATATAGCCTTCTTTCAGGAGACACACCTTCTAACCGATGAAGTACTCAGGCTGCAAATCATGGGCTGGCGAGTATTGAATTTTGCTTCATATACTTAAAAAAAGAGAGGCATAGCCATCTTAGCTAAAATAACTGCTCCCATCGAACTCCTGTCGTTTACGACAGACCCTGAAGGGTGTTATGTTTTAATAGAGGTTAAGATTGGCGTGACAGTGTATGTCTTTTGTAACTTATATGCCCCCAATGTCTCTTCCAAAAAATTTTACACAACTATTCTCACCACCCTTCAACAATATACCTATCTGCCCATGCTAGTTTGTGGCAACTTTAATATGTACGTTTCTCCACACTTAGATAAACAAGGTACTTATAGTAAACCCCACCCAGCTCAGAAATATGGTATACCCATGCTACTAGACAGACTCCAACTGCTTGATGGCTGGAGAACCCATCACCCGACTGACAAGGTATACACATGTCTATCGGCGGCCCACGGTTCCTTATCCAGAATTGACTACATTCTAGTCACGCCCTCTTTGTTTTCTAAAATGGAAGAGGTGGAGATCTCCTCTATTTGCATATCTGATCATGCCATGGTCTGGTTCACACTACGCACCACTATAGATTTAGGCCCCTACATTCAATGGCGCTATCCCACTTCTTTTGCCACATCTATCAAATTTCGTAGTAAAGTTCAAGCTGCTTGGGCAGAGTATGAATTACTCAACACTGAATCATTGGCCCTCATTCCGAGTTGTTTGCTGGCAAGCTGCTTTTAGCAGCTTTACACACGCTAAGCCGCCGCCTACTGGGAGTGAATCTTAGCTTCTTAAAATTGCGAACGAAAGATTTGCAATATTGCGAAAAGACATCTCTGTGCAGTTTCTGAGTAGCTCGAGACTTACTCTGCCAGTGCGATCAGTTCAGTGCTTGTCGTTCCTGGTTTGACGTCACAAACACACCCAGCGTTCGTCCAGACACTCCTCCGTTTCTCCAGCCACTCCCGCGTTTTTCCAAGAAACTGTAGCGTTTTTTCCCACACGCCCATAAAACGGCCTGTTTCCGCCCAGAAACACCCACTTCCTGTCAATCACATTACGATCACCAGAACGAAGAAAAAACCGTGAGTAAAATACCTAACTGCATAGCAAATTTACTTGGCGCAGTCGAACTGCGGACATTGCGCATGCGCACTAAGCGGAAAATCGCTGCAATGCGAAAAAATTAACCGAGCGAACAACTCGGAATGACCACCATTATCCGATGATCCTTCATTATTCTGGCAAGCATCCAAATCGGTTCTTAGAGGAACAATCATGGCTTACACCCACTCCTTTAAAAAGAAAATGGCAACTGATTACCTCTCCTATCAGTCTCACCCTACTACTTCTTATCAACTCTTCATATCCAACCCCTCCCCCACCAATAAATCAACCTATTCCCTCGCAAAAACCCATTTTGATGCCTTACTTACTAAATTAGACTCTACATACTCTTTTCGCAAAGATCACCTCTTTTTTAAGTTTGATAACAAAGTGGCAAACTATTGACAAATTTTTTACGCAGCCAATCCCCACCTATGGTGATTCATCCATTAAAACTTCCTGATGGTTCATTGGAATCTCGTAGCGCGCATATAGTTACTATCATGACGGACTTCTACACTTCACTATACTCTGCCCCCACACACGACACCAAGACTGATGACTCCTTTTGGGAAAACCTAAATGTTCCGATGCTCCCATCCTCCGCTACTGATATACTCACAGCTCCAATAACTGAATTGGAAGTCAGGAACACAATCTTCAATTTAAAATCGGGTAAGGCACCAGGACCAGATGGCCTGACGACCGAATATTACAAACTCCTAGCTCCTTCCATAGTCCCTATTCTAACAATTCTGTACAATCAAATTAGCGACACTCATACCCTCCCTAAATATTTTAGTTCTGCTATAATTAAACTAATCCCGAAACCAGGAAGAGACCATAGCAATCACTCCTCTTATAGACCAATATCTCTTCTAAACCTAGATTATAAAATCCTAACGAAAATCCTAGCTGATAGACTAAAAATATTTCTCCCTTCTATAATCCACAAAGACCAATCTGGATTTGTGGCTGGTCGACATTCCGTCAGTAATGTTCGAAGAGTCTTCTCGGCTATCTTTTCAGTCTCCCAAATGGCCTTCCCAATGCCTAGCGCCATACTCTCACTAGATGCCGAGAAGGCCTTCGACATTGTGGTCTGGAATCATCTTTTCTTCACCATGTCCAAATTTGGTTTCCCAGAAAGCTTTATTATGATTATTAAAACTTTATATTTATCTTCTACCTCGCAACATGTAATGGATACCTATCAAATCCTATTCCCATACTGAGAGGTACCAGACAGGGCTTCCCTCTATACCCTCTGCTCTACGATATTGCATTAGAACCATTTGCGATTACGTTGCGTGACTACCCCCTTTATCAAGGCATCTGCATAGGTTCAATTGACCTAAGAATCTGCCTATTTGCAGACGACATGCTCTTGTTTTTATCACACCCAGAACACTCCCTATCAGTAGTAATGGATATCATTGCCCAATTCAGCACCTTCTCAGGTTACAAAATAAACCGATAAATCAGAAATTATGCCCTTATCAGGATCCCTGGACTTTATACTCTCCGACTGTTACGCACACCAGTGCTAACAGGAGTATACCGGTGTATGAACAGAGAGGGATGCGAAGCAAACAAACTCACAGACAGTATAACATAACATACACAGGAGGTGATGGAATAACTAATAAACACAAAGTGAACGGAGAAGCCCAAAGGCTCAGGAATTGGGTGTCTCCCTAGTGTCAGGAATTCTCAGATGGAATAGAGCGGACAATGAAGCGAGATGTAGTGATTTAACATGTGGAGCACCCGAAATGATGTTGCTAAGATCAACAGAAAAAACCCCAAAGGGTTACCAACGGGTGTGGGAATAAACTCCTTGGTCAGAGATAGAAATATAGACACAAGGAGAGTATCCACAATCCTAACCCCCACTTGCAGGGCACAGGTTCAGCTTACTGCCACTAAACTGACACCTGGACGCCCTGCACAGTGAGGGAGGATTAAGCAAGCAGGTCTGAGAGTACAGCCGCAAACCTGCTGGGTTCACAGAATAGCAAAAGAATCCCAGCAGGTTAAACAACTGACTCCAGTCTTACTGCTAGGTCCGGATTGGCAGAATGAAGTACCGAATCCCAAGGCCTATTTGCAGTAAGCAACAAGTAAAAACAAAGTCACACAGTACTAGCTAACTCTCTGGAACTGACTAACAAACAAAGATTCAGCAGCATTTGCCTAGCCTGAGAGGATGGTTTATATAGCAGGTGCTGTCCACGCCCCACTCAGACCTCACAGACTGTGAGCACAAAACCAGCGCTGGATTCCCTGCCGTGCACAGAGCCTGCAACCACTACACAGTAAAAATCCGGACCGGAGTATCAGCTGCGCTCAGGTTACTTCGCTAACACTTGCCTCCCGGTTGCCATGGCGATGTGGCAGCACAGAGCAGGAGATCCTAACACCGACCCATCTTTGCATACCATGACTGTCGTCCCTACACACTTTAAATACTTAGGCATCCAAGTCCCAGCTAAACTTTCAGATTTATATGGCCTAAACTTCGGGATCCGGTCTGAAGATCGACACTGTCTAGGTCGACAATGTTTAGGTCGACCACTATAGCTCGACAGTCACTAGGTCGACATGGATGGACGGTCGACAGGGTTTCTAGGTCGACATGTGCTAGGTCGACAGGTCTAAAGGTCGACATGAGTTTTTCCACGTGGACTACGATTGGAACGGTAATCTGTGCCGAGCGAAGTGAAGGCACCATGCCCGAAGCATGGCGAGCGAAGCGAGCCATGCGAGGGGACGCGGTGCACTAATTTGGGATCCCGGTCACTCTACGAAGAAAACGACACCCCAAAAAAAACAACACCTCATGTTGACCTTTAGACCTGTCGACCTAGCACGTCGACCTAGAAACCCTGTCGACCTAGTGACTGTCGACCTATAGTGGTCAACCTAAACATTGTCGACCTAGATACTGTCGATTTGATGAACCACACCCCTAAACTTCACTTCTTTAATATCACGCATTTCTAATACCCTGGAAGGATGGAAATCTCTTCCTCTATCCTTGCTGGGTAGGGTGGCGGTCATAAAACATATTATCTTCCCCAAATTACTCTATCTAATGCAAATGCTCCCTATACATATATCTCATAAAGACATCTGTTTTTTAAATACAATTTTTCTAAAATTTCTCTGGAAAGGTGAGAAGTTCCGAATTGCATGGAAAAAACTACAAATGTCTCGCAAGCATGGTGGTCTGGGCCTCCCTGACCTATTGCTTTATACTCACTCAATTCTTTTTCGATATGTCTCTGACTGGCTCTTAGAAAAAAGCTTATTCACTGACTACGAACTAGACTCTGCGTTATTTCATCCACTGTCACCTAATGCCCTCCTCCATACTCTAAGAGCAAAGCTACCCTCCGAAATGTTCCTCAACCTACTCTTTAGAGACACTTATATATCCTGGCTGTCTCTTAATAGAAAATGTAAACGTTACCATCGATACACCAAACATATCTCTTTATGGGGAAACCCCCTTTTTGAGCCGGGAAGGGAATCTTCCGTCTTTCACAGACTTTTTTTGAAGGGCATCCGAGCTACCTTGGATGTATTTTACCCAGGAGGAAACTATAAACCTTTCAATCTCTCCATGCAGATCCAGCACTTTGTTTCTTCTTTAACCCAATTCACGCCATCCGGATCCACTCCCGATGAATAGATACATTGCTGCATTTCCTAAAACAGCATACTTATAGATTGAAGTTCCTCTACCTCCCTTTACTAACACGTTACAAAGATAAGATCTGTACCTAAATAGTATCCCAATGGTCTGCAGACCTCCCTATGATAGATTCAGCAGCAACTATTTTTCAACACTATGACCGATCTATGAAATTGTTGTGATCCTCCTTATTACAAGAGGTTCATACCAAGACGATACACAGAGCTTATACCACACAAATGCAACACCAGCATTACATGTCCTCTGAACTTAAATGCTGTTTGAAATGTTCTATTGCATCTGCGACATTTATACACTATGTATGGCATTGTCACAAAATCCGAAAATTTTGGAACAAGATTGTGTATTTTATTAATACTACTTTAAAATTACAGCTTAAATTAGACCCAATCCCTTGTCTTTTTGCTAACTTTCTAGCTTGGATACAGCAGGGTATGTTACCAAACATGATCCCAATCCTCACGATCCCGGTATCTGTAGCTAAAAAAGTTGTTATGAGACACTGGATTTCGTCAACTTACCCCTCGCTATGTGAGGTGAAAACCCTACTTCTCCAAATTCTCTATTTCGATAGAGAATCGACAATTCCTGACCTGGAGAAGGGGGTAGTCCACTTTTATAGAAAATTAGGTATATATATTGACACACTTGACGAGGTAACGTGTTCCAAGATCTTCAAACTCTATGAAAACACTAATTGGTGGCATTACAAACAATTGGCAGACCTTATCTAATTAATGTATTCTCCTTGGTCACCCTAAATGATACTTTGTCTTTCTACTCTTCAGACTAGAGTCACTCCTCACCCTCCCCTCCCATTTGGTCTTAAAGTATCCATGTTATCCGCAGCATCCTCTTCTTACTCTGAAATATCGCCTCAATGCAGAGCCTCTTTTTTATTAAATAACCCCCCCCCCCGCACCCCAATTCCCGGTTTGATTCTATGCTAAGTTTTTATGAGAGAGAAAAATATATTTGATATTGCAGTGATATATATGCACCAAAGAAGACAGACATATTTTACTATCCGTTGAAATTTTTATTATTGTTATATATTATCTGTGTAAAAATGATACACTGTGCTAAGTCTTTTATTCAATTTTATGTCATGCTCATAAATTATGTTGTCTCTTAATATTCTGTGCTAAACCCGTTCATCTGCTGTCTGGACAGACTTCAGTGATAATTGTACATGATGCACACCGATGACATTTCATTAGTTTTGACCTTCTCTCTCTTTTTCTGTAATGATTATTATTGTTGTTATCCTGAAAGAAAACCCAATAAAAATATGTAAAAAAAAAAAAAAAAGCAATGGTAATTCTGTAAGGTTTTTTAAGTGATTGTAGATTAAATGGCATTGGTGCAGCTGAAGATTAAGTGACTCACATTTGTTATTAGTTCTTCAGTTTTCTTTGATTTGTTTGATTGGTGTGTTTCTGTTTTTCTTCTTTTTCACTTCGATTGAATTAAACATAACAAAATTATCCACACTTGAATAGCGCACCTTCTGTATTTCGAATATTTCCTTCAGCAACAGAAGAACTTGATCCAAAATAAATTAAAATCATGATTACAGCATCTAAAATATTGTATTTTTTTATTCTTCTTTGCCTAATTCATCTTTTTGTGAACTGAAATCTTGAGCATTGCCTAATGCATCATTTTTTTAAATACATTATTTTTTTAAAGATTTTGTACTGTGTCTGTCCTCCCAGTATACACATCCAAGGGCTGCTGCTGCTGCTCCGTCCATCTAGGGGTGTTCTGTCAGTCCACTCAAAATAAAAATAGTAAAATACATCCTTATTTTTAATAGTTTGTGCTGTGTCCGTCCTCCCAGTATATACATCCAAGGGTTGCTGCTGCTCCATTCATCTAGTGGTGTTCTGTGGGTCCACTCAAAATAAAAATTGTGCTCCCACAGGTTCTATTCTTGCTCTATGGGTGTCTTGGAATAGACCTTGCTGGTCGCCAATATGGCTGCCGGGATTTTGAGCATTTGAGATTCCGGCGTAACATAAAAAAAGAGATAAAATATTTCGTGCTGTACCCCAGTATACTGTACATCCAGGTCCCGGATGCATTGAAAACACACTGTATCTCCAGCACGCCCCTGTAATTTTTTTAAAATTCTGCAATTGGTGGATTTATACGGCAGTACCCCTGGACTAATACCGCAGTACCCCTGGACTCATACGGCAGTGTCAGACAGGATGGCACTTTTCAAAAACTAGGCCCCAAACAGCACCTCATGCAAAGATGTCGAAGAGGTGCAATGAGGTAGCTGTATAATTAAGCCAAGCGACACAAACAATTCCAACTGGTATTATACGTCCAAATCACTGGAATTATACGTCCAAATCACTGTAATTAAATGGCAAAATCACTGGAATTATACGTCCAAATCACTGGAATGAAATGGCAAAATCACTGGAATTATATGTCAAAATCACTGGAATTAAATGGCAAAATCACTGGAATTGTACATCCAAATCACTGGAATTATACGTCCAAATCACTGGAATTATACGTCCAAATCACTGGAATTATACTGCAAAATCACTGGAATTATACATCCAAATCACTGGAATTAAATGGCAAAATCGCTGGAATTATATGTCTAAACCACTGGAATTATACTGCAAAATCATTGGAATTATACGTCCAAATCACTGGAATTATACGTCCAAATCACTGGAATTAAATGGCAAAATCACTGGAATTATACGTCCAAATCACTGGAATTAAATGGCAAAATCTATGGAATTATACATTCAAATCACTGGAATTTAATGGCAAAATCACTGGAATTATACGTCAAAATCACTGGAATTATACGTCAAAATTACTGGAATTAAATGGCAAAATGGAGGTTGAGGGCTTCCATCGTCATGTGAAGCTGAACCACTAGTCATGATCATAGGCCTGGGCCTTAGCCGTTCTTTGCCACTCTGTGTCGTAAATGGCATATTGGCAAGTTTACGTTTTTCTTCAGATGATTTAAATTTCTTTTTTTTAGGTCTTTTTACTGAACTTTGGCTTTTTGGATTTTACATGCCCTCTACTATCACATTTAGCATCGGCCTTGGCAGACGACGATGGCATTTCATTGTCTATGTCATGACTAGTGGCAGCAGCTTCAGCACTAGGAGGAAGCGGTTCTTGATATTTCCCTATTTTATCCTCCAAATTTTTGTTCTCCATTATTTTTCTGGAGTTATATAACACAGTGGGGGTCATTCCGAGTTGATCGCTCGCTAGCTGTTTTTAGCAGCCGTGCAAATGCTAAGCTGCAGCCCTCTGGGAGTGGATCTTAGCTTAGCAGAAGTGCAAACGAAAGGATCGCAGAGCGGCTACAAAAAAATATTGTGCAGTTTCTGAGTAGCTCCAGACTTACTCAGCGCTTGTGATCACTTCAGACTGTTCAGTTCCTGTTTTGATGTCACAAACTTGCCCTGCGTTCTCCCAGCCATGCCTGCATTTTTCCTGGCATGCCTGCGTTTTTTTCGAACACTTCCTGAAAACAGTCAGTTGACGCCCAGAAACGCCCACTACATGTCAATCACTGTGCGGTCAGCAGTGCGACTGAAATGCTTCGCTAGACCTTGTGTAAAAATACATAGCCCGTTGTGAAAGTACGTTGCGTGTGCGCACTGTGCCGCATACGCATGCGCAGAAGTGACAGATTTTCCCTTAATCGCAGCGCAGCAAACATTTTTAGCTAGCGATCAACTCGGAATGACCCCCAATATGCAGCACAGGAATGACTGATGCAGTGGCGGAACTAGCGAGCGGTGGGCCCAGGTGGGACAAAATGCTTTGGGCCCCCCCCCATCCCATCCAAGTCCACCCCCTCACCCCTGGAGAGGATCTGGTGAGGGGAACCTGCTCAGGGCCAGAGAAATGGATACCTAGCAACAGTGCCGTAACTAGACATTTTAGCACTGTGTGCAAGAAACGGCATCGGAGCCCCACCCCTGCATGCAAAACAGGGGCAGTGTACGCCGTAGGCGCACGCAAAAATACATAGTGCCGTGGCTTCGTGGAGAAGGGGTGTGGCCACAAAATAATACCAATTCATAAAACGGTGCACAGTAGTCTCCATTATTCAAATTATGCCACACAGTAGCACCACTACACCAGGTAGAGACCCTTTTACACCTTACGGCGGACAGATTCCTCTTTTTACACATTACGGCAGACAGCGTCCCCTTTTTACACATTACGGCAGACAGCGTCCCCCTATTTACACATTACGGCAGACAGCGTCCCCCTTTTTACACATTACGGCAGACAGCGTGCCCTTTTTACACATAACGGCAGACAGCGTGCCCTTGTTACACATAGTGCAGACAGCGTACACTTTTTACACATAATGGCAGACAGCGTCCCCTTTTTACACATTACGGCAGACAGCGTCCCCTTTTTACACATTACGGCAGACAGCGTCCCCTTTTTACACATTACGGCAGACAGCGTGCCCTTATTACACATCACGGCAGACAGATTCCCCCTTTTTACACATTACGGCAGGCAGATTCTCCCTTTTTACACATTACGGCAGGCAGATTCCCCCTTATTACACATCACGGCTGGCAGATTCCCCTTTTTACACATTACGGCAGGCAGATTCCCCCTTTTTACACATTGCGGCAGGCAGATTCCCCCTTTTTACACATTGCGGCAAGCAGATTCCCCATTTTTACACATTGCGGCAGGCAGACTCCCTATTTTTACACATTGCGGCAGGCAGATTCCCCCTTTTTACACATTGCGGCAGGCAGATTCCCCCTTTTTACACATTGCGGCAAGCAGATTCCCCATTTTTACACATTGCGGCAGGCAGACTCCCTATTTTTACACATTGCGGCAGGCAGATTCACCCTTTTTACACATTGCGGCAAGCAGATTCCCCATTTTTACACATTGCGGCAGGCAGATTCCCCATTTTTACACATTGCGGCAGGCAGATTCCCCATTTTTACACATTGCGGCAGGCAGATTCCCCCTTTTTACACTTTGCGGCAGTCAGATTCACCATTTTTACACATTGCGTCAGGCAGATTACCCCTTTTTACACATTGCGGCAAGCAGATTCCCCATTTTTACACATTGTGTCAGGCAGATTCCCCATTTTTAAACATTGCGGCAAGCAGATTCCCCATTTTTACACATTGCGGCAGGCAGTAGAAAGAAAGAAAGAAAGAAAGAAAGAAAGAAAGAAAGAAAGACAGAAAAAAAAAAAAGAAAAATTATACTTACCCTCTCCGCTGGCTCAGGCTCCTCGGTGCAGCTTCTGGTCACTCACGATTCCCGGGCAGGAGAGAAGGAGGAGGAGGGAGGTGGAGGAGGGAGCCGCAGCAGCGCTGTGTTATTGGTGGAGGCGCTGCTGCTGCTGACCCTCTGCTTCACTATAGGCTGTTCTCGGAAGACAGCCTATAGTGAAGCAGAGGGACAGCAGCAACAGCGCCTCACCCAGTAGTAAAGCGCTGCTGCGGCTCCCTCCTCCACCTCCCTCCTCCTCCTTCTCCCCCGCGGCCGCTGCAGTGCGCTCCTTTCCTCTCTGGGCAGCTGTGTGCTGCGGGCAGCAGTTGCCCACAGCAACACTGTGAGGAACTTGTTGTTGTTGTTGTTATTATTATTATTATTATTATTATTATAATACGACAGCAGTGGACATATGGCAGCAGAGTATACCACTGTGACTGCCTGGTCACTGGAATGACTGATGGCTGATGCACAGGACACTACCACTGATCTGATGCAGGACAACACAGCAACACTGTATACATACTGACCCTACCCCAAACCATCCAATCAGCAATGTACAGTATTCCTCTCAAATATGATAGTACTTTAATAGGTTAGTAGTCTATTACAAAAATGAATAAATAATTTTTAAACTTTTTAAATCACAAATCTCAAATCTGGGCTGTCAGTTCCACTACTCCATGAGCGAGGTAGCCCAAGTCTGACCTGCAAATCAGTAAATTAACCCTTACCACCCTGGACCAGTATCTCCTGGGAAGCTGTCTCAGTGGGTTGGATACGGTATCCTGGCTAATGGGATGCCGGTTGTCAGGATCCCGACAGCGGCATCCCTCCATCCGTAATGCTGACAGCGAGCGCAGCTTTGCTCACCACAGGTTCTATTCTCCCTCAGGGGGTGGTGTGGGCCAGCCGGCATTTTACCGGTTGTCGGGATTCCGATGTCAGGATCCTGAACGCTGGGATCCCGACAGCCAGTATATTAACTACATCCCGTCTCAGCAGCAGTTCATTATAATATAAACAACATTGTTATAGCCAGTTTGATAAATATTCCCCTGACCGCCTATCAGATGAGGTTAGGCAAAAAGCAACGTGGTGCTTAGAGGTCACAGTCACACAGTGACTGTCACCAACTGCCCCATTTGCCAGTGACTGCCACCCACTTCCCTTCGTTACAGTGACTGCCACCAACTGCCCCATGTTACACTGACTGTCACCAACTGCCCTATGTCACAGTGACTGCCACTCACTGCCCCTACATTACAGTGACTGTCACCCACTGCCCTATGTCACAGTCACTGTCACCCACTATGTTATGGCGACTGTCACCCACTGCCCTATGTCACAGTCACTGTCACCCACTATGTTATGGCGACTGTCACCCACTGCCCCATATCACAGTGACTGTCACTCACTGAAAGAAAAAAAAAAAGACTTTTACCGCAAATCGCTATTACAGGCAATTCAATTACATGGGAAAATTTATCGGTGATAATTTTTTTGCAAATTTCACTTCACCTACTCTGAGCTGGTAAAAAGTTGTGAAACATACCTATTTTAAGGTAAAATGTTTGGATTTGGTTCAGAACCCCTGAGACACCCTCCTTAATGACTAATCAGACACGTTGAAGTTTTTAATTTGTCAATAATTTTGTCATTTTTGGGGTGAAAAATTGCAAAGTAATGGAATTTGTGGATCAAGGTGTGGGACAGGTATATTGGATGCTTTATGAGTGGGACAAGTGTTTTTTAGGCTTGCAGGTCGGAGTAGTCTGTCGCTTTCCACTTTTTCAAAGGTACCATAAAATAACCCAAATATATACTTATACCCATTTTCATGTACCCCAAATTTAATGAGAGCATTTATTTTTGCACAAAAAGCTTGCTTTCTATAATTTTTTTCCACTTTAAAAAATTGCATATTACAGCCATTTAACACAATTGAAGTCACCAAAAAACTCCTAATTCTTCTGTTATCCAATGTTAGTTTAGCATTTTTGGGGTACAGGCTGATTTGCTCATTTTCACCTACACTTTTCGCTGCAAGAATTTTCACATGAAACCCATTTGGAATTGAATAGGTCGAAAAATGGCAGCGGGCATACCGGCGAAAAGCCGTTTTCACTGCAATTTTCAGTCGACTGCCGTGAAAAATATTTGCGCTAAAAAAATTGTGGATATTTGAATACCCCCCGATGTCTCAGTGACTGTCACCAACTGCACTATGTCAATGTGAAAGATAAAGATATAGGTCCTGTAAGCGGTGCGCAGTAGGAGCAGCTTGATTGAGTAACAACACCCAGAGGTAACTCTCACAAATACCTCCACCCAGAGGGTTGGACAATTGCAGAAAAAAAGTTGGTGTTAATACATACAACCATGCGCGTCAAGGTAGGGATAACTTTTTCTGGACCCACTGTCACATGTGTTGTCGTCTCAGAATGAATATCCCATAGTAACCAGAGAGAAGGAAACAAATAAAGTGCATATAGTGAAGCACCGTTTGTACTGGTTAAAAATGAATGAAGGTGCGAGAAATATAGCACAGATAAAAACAAAATTTAATATCCAAACATCAAACATAAAACATAAATAGCAGCATTAATGGTAGCCATAGGTATCCAGACAAGGAGTCCAATCTAATGTAATTACCAGCAGTAGGTAGGGGTAAAAACATGAAACATGTATAGCAGCATTAATGATAGCCAAAAAGTGTCCAAACAGGGAGTCCAATCAAATGTAATTACCAGCAGCAGGTAGTGCTGGTCTCCCGGTTCAGTTTCAGATGAGTTTAAGCTTAAACTCATCTGAAACTGAACCGGGAGACCAGCACTAAGGACCAGGGGAAGCGGTGAGAGGTTTCCTGCAGTTTCTGAGGACTTACCTATCTTATATGCTTTTACTCCTACCTGCTGCTGGTAATTACATTTGATTGGACTCCCTGTTTGGACACTTTTTGGCTATCATTAATGCTGCTATACATGTTTCATGTTTTTACCCCTACCTACTGCTGGTAATTACATTAGATTGGACTCCTTGTCTGGATACCTATGGCTACCATTAATGCTGCTATTTATGTTTTATGTTTGATGTTTGGATATTAAATTTTGTTTTTATCTGTGCTATATTTCACACACCTTCATTCATTTTTAACCAGTACAAACGGTGCTTCACTATATGCACTTTATTTGTTTCCTTCTCTCTGGTTACTATGGGATATTCATTCTGAGACGACAACACATGTGACAGTGGGTCCAGAAAAAGTTATCCCTACCTTGACGCGCATGGTTGTATGTATTAACACCAACTTTTTTTCTGCACTATGTCAATGTTAGTGCATCATTTTATTTGCATGTTATATTACAACAGTTACACACACTGTATAACACAATAACAGCAACATGAGATTGTACTTACAGAGAATAAGAAAGTTATGACAAACACAGTAGACAATGATTATACATGTACAGACCTGCGTGTGTTTAATACACAATCTGCCTACAGATTTCTTCACAATCACTTTCTCTGCATTTCCCACTAGTCACAGTGACAGCACCAGAGGGACTGGTTCCCACAAGAAACAGTGACAGTACCAGAGGGACCGGTTCCCACTAGTCACTGTGTCAGTACCAGAGTGACTGTTTCCCACAAATCACAGTGACAGCACCAGAGTGACCGTTTCCCACAAATCACAGTGACAGCACCAGAGTGACCGTTTCCCACAAATCACAGAGACAGCACCAGAGTGACCGTTTCCCACAAATCACAGTGACAGCACCAGAGTGACCGTTTCCCACAAATCACAGTGACAGCACCAGAGTGACCGTTTCCCACAAATCACAGTGACAGCACCAGAGTGACTGTTTACCACTAAATCACAGCGACAGAACTAGAGTGACCGTTTCCCACAAATCACAGTGACAGCACCAGAGTGACCGATTCCCACAAATCACAGTGACCGCACCAGGGTAACTGGTTCCCACAAATCACAGTGACAGCACCAGAGTGACCGTTTCCCACAAATCACAGTGACAGCACCAGAGTGACCGTTTCCCACAAATCACAGAGACAGCACCAGAGTGACCGTTTCCCACAAATCACAGTGACAGCACCAGAGTGACCGTTTCCCACAAATCACAGTGACAGCACCAGAGTGACCGTTTCCCACAAATCACAGTGACAGCACCAGAGTGACTGTTTCCCACTAAATCACAGTGACAGAACTAGAGTGACCGTTTCCCACAAATCACAGTGACAGCACCAGAGTGACCGATTCCCAAAGATCACAGTGACCGCACCAGGGTAACTGGTTCCCACAAATCACAGTGACAGCACCAGAGTGACCGTTTCCCACAAATCACAGTGACAGCACCAGAGTGACCGTTTCCCACAAATCACAGAGACAGCACCAGAGTGACCGTTTCCCACAAATCACAGTGACAGCACCAGAGTGACCGTTTCCCACAAATCACAGTGACAGCACCAGAGTGACCGTTTCCTACAAATCACAGTGACAGCACCAGAGTGACTGTTTCCCACTAAATCACAGTGACAGAACTAGAGTGACCGTTTCCCACAAATCACAGTGACAGCACCAGAGTGACCGATTCCCACAAATCACAGTGACCGCACCAGGGTAACTGGTTCCCACAAATCACAGTGACAGCACCAGAGTGACCGTTTCCCACAAATCACAGTGACAGCACCAGAGTGACCGTTTCCCACAAATCACAGTGACAGCACCAGAGTGACCGTTTCCCACAAATCACAGTGACAGCACCAGAGTGACTGTTTCCCACAAATCACAGTGACAGCACCAGAGTGGCAATATACATAAACATGTGAAAATACAGGGAACATATTTGAGTGTAGAGCGCAGCTCATCAGTGGTTAATTGAAAAGTGCACAACAACATTACAGAAATTCCCCCGATTTGCTCTTTCCAGTGGTTTATCTCAGGCCCCATATTCTGAGGCTGGAATAATGAAACAATAGTAAAAGTTACTCTACAAATTGACAGTGTATTTTAAATAAATTATTATTGCATATTTTAATGTCTTGAATATCATGTAACTTGCCATCTCAATCCATAGAGAGAACAGACACAGCCATGACTCATAGCACACTTCTGACCCTCAGTGAGGCACAATGGTTGCAATTGGACCCTAAAGCAGCAGGGGTCTAGGGTGACATCCCTTAATCCCTCAATCCCTCCTCTGCTGTGAAGAACCGCATAACTGGAACGTGGTACCCTCTGTCCTCCCTGACTGCTGTCAGGCTGCATAGTGATAGTTGATGGTACAAACACATACCTGGCATGTTATCAGTAGTAATGCTCAATCCCATAGAACAGGTTCTAGCTAAGATTGGTACATTTCAAGAGTTAGCAAATGTGAATGGAGAACCTTGAACATGAATAGTGACATTTGATCATCAAATATGGTAGTGTTCAGAGTTTCAAATTAGATGGTAAGATACTTTATTGTTTCTTAATATTATTTACATAGTATTTATTAAAAATTATATATTTAAGATATTAATTTAAGTACGAATGACGAACCTAGAATGCAACCTGTACTGCTACCATGTTACCATTGAGCCTGAGGGGTGTTTTCCTCCCACTCTCTAAAAACATACTGATAGGCTAATGGGCCTCTGACTAAACTAATCCCATGCATGTGGTAGGGAAAATAGAGTGTAAGCCCCTCTGGGGCAGGATTCATGTGAGTGACTGATAGAATCTCTGTACAGCGCTGTGAAATATGTATGTGTGATACCCTGAAACTGCAGCCCAAATCAACTGTGGCACTACAGGTGCCAGCATGACTTTAATAAAAGTAAAATGTTTGCTGGAGTTGCATAAGCACTGTGCCAGCAGCCTACAGCTTGCAGCACAGAAGGAGTTAACAGCACAGCTCATAGCAATACAGATCAGTCTGCAAAATGCAAAGGGCATGACTCACCCTTTTGCAAACAGAGCGGGAAACACAGAGCGGGAAAACCCAGATTTAGAATGTGTCCCTGGGAATGCAAGGTTATAAAAAGGTTGTCCTGCAGCAGCCTAGGGAGAGAGGACAGTCAGTGAGGAGAGTGAGCAGAAGTGTGGTGGATTGACCAGAAAGATGTAGCCCCAGTGAGGGCTCCCCACATGTTTAGGTGGGGAGTGATGCTAGCCACAGCAAAGCATTTGACAGAGGGAGACATCGCAGTGTGAGAGCAGCAGTATGCAGAATCCAGTGAAAGGGTGATGCCAGGAGAAAAGTGTGCTAATGGTGTGAGTCTCAAGAGGTATCTGGGTGAAGTGGTCGGAAGCCACACGGCGTGAGTAATAGCCTCCATGGAAAAGTATCTCGAGAGGTATCTGGGTGAAGGGGTCGGAAAGCCACGCGGCGTGAGTAAGCGCCCCCAAGGAAAAGAATCCTCGCTAAGTAAGAGAGAGAGACGGCAACCTGATGTGTAGCACTACTGGTCACAGAATGCCCTGGTATGTACTGATGTTCGCCATATATATGCCGCTGCGACTAAGCGATGCGCTGGAGGAGGTGCCCTGATGTGTGATCTACTGTAACTGTTATGCTTTGTGCTGGAGGAGCGTTCACAAGTTATCCCTGCAATCTCCCTGTTTGATGTTAAAATAAACTTTATGCTGTTTTTCTGAGATGGCCTGGCGCCCAATTCTTTATGCGCTGCACCGACACCTGTAGTCCACACCCACAATGTACTTGTAGTCAAAGACCTGATTCTTCAGGGGACCCTCTGGTAACTGTGCCTGAACCCATGACAAGCCGCGGTAAAGTAACTGTGATGTACTATACACAGTGACTGCAGATTTTGCATACCAGATACCAGTAGGGTATCACATATGAGCTATATAAATAACTGTTAGCAAATAAATGAAATACATTTGTAATAAGCCAATGGGCAGTTCTGTAGAGCATGGGCAGGCCCTGGAAATGAAGGACAGTTGGCGGCTATGCATTGATAGAGAACTGTAAAGCACTGACAGTAGACTGAGTAAAAGTTGCAGAATGACATAGTAGGAGCAGGTAAGGACATCTGGAGGTGGAAATCCCCAACAACATCAGGACATCAAATGACTAGTTTCTTCTTTTGCACACTTTCATCTCCCTATCCAATACCAGCAACAGGACAAACTAATAATAGGCTAACACCAGCACGGGTTATGTTTAGAGATGTGAGGCAGACAACTTTTGCTGGATTTGGATTTGGCTCTGATTTGTCATCTGCTTTTGGATTTGGACTGCCCAAACCACCGTAACTTGTTTTGAATTTTTTTTAAATTGACACAAAAAAAGCTAAAATAACATAATTTGGACCTTTTTTATTCCTAGAGTATTATTAACCTCAATAACATTAATTCCCCGTAATTTTCAGTCAATTTTGACAATCACGCAGCTCACAATATTGTTTTCACTAAAATTGGCCAAAGGCTGCAGCAAGCTGACTGGTTACTAAGCGACAGAGCAGTGACACAAACACACGCCAGGTTAAGGCACACCTATAAAAAAACATTGACACAGTGTACTGGGGTACAGTGCACAGAGAAGCACAAAGCAGCATGCATCCTTTACACAGTCACTTTATACAACACAGCCACTTGTGAGTCTGGAGTCTCAGTACAGCCACTACAGCAGAATATAGTGCAGCTATCAGCAGCATGCAGCCTGCTCCCTATACATAGTCACAGCACGGCCACTTATAAGTCCGGAGTCTCATTACAGCCACTATAGCAGAATGTAGCGCAGATTTAAGCAGCATGCCCCCTATACACAGTCACAGCACAGCCAATAGCCGCTACAGCAGAGTATAGTGCAGCTTTCGGCAGCGTGCCCCCAATACACAGTCACAACACAACCAACAGCCACTACAGCAGAGTATAGCACAGTTATCAGCAGCATGCACCTATACACAGTCACAGCACAGCCAATAAACACTACAGCAGAATATAGTGCAGCTTTCAGCAGTATTACCCCTGTACACAGTCACAGCACAGCAAACAGCCACTACAGCAGAGTATAGCGCAGCTTTCAGCAGCGTACCCCCTATACACAGTCACAGCACAGCCAATAGCCTCTACAGCTAAGTATAGCGCAGCTTTCAGCAGCGTACCCCCTATACACAGTCACAGCACAGCCAACAGCCACTAAAGCAGAGAATAGCGCAGCTTTCAGCAGCATACCCCCTATACACAGTCACAGCACAGCCAACAGCCTCTACAGCAGAGTATAGTGCAGCTTTCAGCAGCGTACCCCCTATACACAGTCACAGCACAGCCATCAGCTGCTACAGCAGAGTATATGCAGCTTTCAGCAGCTTGCCTCCTATGCACAGTCACAGCGCAGCCAACAGCCACTACAGCAGAGTATAGCGCAGCTTTCAGCAGCGTGCCGCGTATACACAGTCAAATAAGATATATTCAAATTGACCCAGCGCATATCAAACACAATTCCTGTGCAGCTAGTAAAATATAGGGGTTACTCAACCCTAGAGTACAAAAAAAGTTAAAAACACAACAATATTACAGCGCACAGGAATTGCACACTTAAAGAATTAATACCATAAATTGTACATCATAAGTCTGAAGCCAAGAGTGTAGCAAAGGAAAAAGCTCTATTCCACCATATTATGCTACTTTGCAGCTAATTAAAATATGTATCGGCAATGTTACAATTTAGTCTCTATTGGTTTTACATGATCTATTTCTAAATGCTACACTCGCTGCTCTACAAGAATCTAAAAGCTTAAGTAAAATACAATGATTTATCCTGATCAAGAAGCCACAGAGTAAAATCAACTTTGGGGGACTTTTAAATGAAAAACACCCTCCACACTTCTGTAGGAGATGCTGACACTGGAAGGAGGCGGGGAAACGCATCAAGGCTGTATTCATTTATTTTACACCACTCGATCGGACACATCTTTACTGCACTCTGAAGCAATCCACACTTGGACCATCTACTGACAGTCCCCCAGAGAAGTCTGCCACGTAAGGTTATTAGCACCAAGCAGATGGGCAGGACAAGTGCCTGCAATCAGAGGCGGATTAGCCATAGGCCTTACAGGGAAGATTCCTGGTGGGCCGACACACACGTGGGGCCTGTTTTGTTTGAGGACACGTGGTCCTATTTATAGACATAATGAATAAGATGCAAAATAATTTGCATATGTGAAAATCACTTTGCCACTTAGCCTGTGATTGCAGATGATCTAGTGTATGCTCTGTCTGCCCGCTTAAGATTGAGTGAATAGTGATTGGGATACGGCTGGTGTAATAAGCAAGAAAATATATCTTTCTAAAGAATTATATAGTTTCCTAAATTCTAAAGGTGTATCATATAATGTGCTCATAATATTTAATTTATTTCCTTTTAACTTCCCCTTGATGCTAGACATGCCCACTATCTGGAAAGTCTTGGGGGGAGGGTGCTGCTGCCATGGCCCATGGCTAGACCTTACACCTCTGGTGCTGCCCATGTAGGCCCACTAGTACAATTTTTTTTCCAGGGACGCTTTTTGTTCCCAATCTGCCTCTGCCTGCAATTGATCATTGTGGATGGTGTTTTTCATTTAAAAGTCCCCTAGAAAAGACTGCATGCATAAGGTAACAGCACCAGCAGCCTTTTTGCTTCATAGCTCCAAGCTTTGCAAGTGGCATTATTATTTACAAATAAGTCTGGCCAGACTAAGCAATGTGTTGTTTCAATACAATGACCATAATTGTGGATATTGGACTTAAAAAGAAAATCTAATTATCTACAACACTACAGTTGGGGCTTATATACCCTCTTTGTGGAGACCTATATATCTATAAGGAATGCTTACTTAGTATCTGCAGTGTTGATTTTTCTCCGTGGCTTCTTGACCAGGATCAGGGCCGTAACTAGAGGGGGGGGGGGGGGGCATGTGCCCCGGGTGCAGGATTTGAGGGGGAACCAAGGGGTTACAGAGGAGCAGGGGAGGGGTGAGCCTAATTACTGCCTTGCCCCGAGTGACGAAAGTTCTAGTTTCGGCCTTGTCAGGATAAATCATTGTATCTTAATTAAGCTTTTAGATTCTTGTAGAGCAGTGAGTGTAGCATTTAGAAATAGCTCATGTAAAACCAATAGAGACTTAATAGTAATATTGCTGATACAATTTTAAATAAGCTACAACGTAGCATAATATGGTGGAATAGAGCTTTTTCCTTTGCTACACTCTTGGCTTCAGATTTATGATGTACAATTTATGGTATTAATTCTTTAAGTGTGGAAACATTACCGGCCGGTGGTTGTAATCCATTGTTGTTTTATACATATACTTTTATTATGTTTAAATAAATTGAAATTATGCAGTTCCTGTGCGCTATAATATTGTTGTGTTTTTAGCTTTTTACGTATACATAGTCACAGCACATCCAATGGCCACTAGAGCAGAGTATAGCATAGATTTCAGCAGCATGCCCCCTATACACAGTCACAACACAGCCAAGGGTAACTACAGCAGAGTAAAGCATAGCTTTCAGCAGTGTGCTCACTATACAGCCAACAGCCACTACAGCAGAGTATAGCGCAGATTTCAACAGCGTGCCACCTATACACAGTCACAGCACGGCCCCCTTATGTCCAGTAAATTAACATGAATTATCCACTACTGTGATTTTAAAACTTGGTCCGCATAGTTTCAAAGTATCATTGTGAATAATTACTACCACCTGTACAGTGACGTGCAGTGAGGTGAGGCAGATCCTTTCCTGTCATACTCCAATATACCACAGAGTTTTGACTATAGAAAACATATGAAAAATACATAGAATATTTTATAAATACAGGTTGAGTATCCCTTATCCAAAATTCTAAATCTCACATTTTTGGGTCCCCTTCTGAGATAATGACATATATATAATATATTATGTTTTATATATATATATATATATATATATATATATATATAGATAGATATATATATAGATATAGATATATAATCTAATATATATCTAAATGTGTCATTATCTCAGTAGGGGAAATGTGTAATTTAGAATTTTGGATAAGGGATACTCAACCTGTATCTTCTTTGTATTATTCTAATTATTTTTATAGTGAAAACTCTGGAGCAAAAAGTGAATCCCCTGCCTATCTTGTCCGCACATCTCTGATCAAATTTCACCAAATTTCCAGCAGTATATATGGCTGCACCTGTCGGCTCATATATACCCCTCGGCTCATATATTGTGTGTAAATCTGGCTGTGGTACTAGCCAGTGCCTCCTGAGCCATTTACCTCACCGCACGTCACTACACCTGTAGATCTATTGTGTTAGTCAATCAGGTCTGTAACTAGGTATGTGCCGAGTATGCGCTGTTGGCAGCACTTGCCAATTATCTGTTATAATGACTTTTACTTGCAGCTTACCCCCTTTTTGTAGCTCAGCATCCCCTGACCGCCCCTGTCGCCTACCCCCACCACCGCTAATGTGCATGGGACTCAGGGTTGCCAGTGTCTAGGTCGACACACATTAGGTCGATACCTATTGGTCAACAGTGGTAAGGTTGACACAGGAAATAGGTTGACACCACTATTAGGTCGACATGGAAAAAGGTTGATATGACTTTTTAATGTTTTTTTGGTATCGTTTTCTTCATAATGTAACCGGGAACCCCAATTAGTGCACCGTGTCCCCTCACATGGCTCCCTTCGCTCGCCATTCTTTGGGCAAGGTGCCTCACTCTGCTTCCGCTGCGCTCGGCGCAGGTTACTGTTCCCAATTATAGTCCACGTGGATCGTAAAGTATGAAAAAGTAAAAAAAAGAAAAAAATTGTGAAAAACGCAAGTCGACCTGTTTCCATGTCGACCTAATGGCCGTGTCGACTTATTCCCTGTGTCTACCTACTCACTGTCTACCAATGGGTGTCGACCTATTCGGTGTCAACCTAGACACTGTTGACCTAGAGCCCGGATACCGTCGCTAATACCTATACAGCATTCATGAACTCAACTTGAGAGCTTTGTTAAGAATAGGTTATTATGTATCAAGCGCTGTGTGGAAATGAGTGCGAAAAATAAAGTAATAAAAAAAAATAATAATAAAAAAAATAAAAAAAATAAAAAAATAAAAATGAATAAAAATTAAATAAAATATCAAAAATAAATGGGAAAGAGGAATAGGGGGTTAGGAATAATGCAATGTTTACAGCTCCTTTGTGGATATGTGGAGCCGAGCGACACTGTCTCTGCAGGAAAAGGATTCAGTCTTTTGAATTTAAAACTGTCCCTATCTTACCCTGGGAGTTGCTTCCAATGATTCCAAGGAAGGTGTAGCCGTGACAGTTTTCACTGTGTGTTCTCCCGCTGGCCATGGTTGTTCCGCCTCGATCGCCGCGACCGGAAGTTCGGGTCCCCGCTTCCGGTTGTTCGTGAAGCGGCTGGTAGTAGCGGTTCTCGTGTCCTTTATGTCAGCTCCTTCTGTTCCAACGCGTTTCGAATCCTATTCAGATTCTTTTTCAAGGAAGTGATGGGATTACTGTCGTTGTTTTGCTTTTTATAGGAAAACTTTATTAAAAAAACAGGAAGCGGCCGGAACCAGAAGTGACATTTCCGGCGGCATCCGCATGGTAAAAGATGGGGAATGTATTCAATAGTATTCCCAAGGTTTTTAAAATTGCATTTGTGGATAGGGAAACAAGGGATTGGGGGAAAAAGATTTTTGACAAAAAAAATAAAAAATAAATATAAAAATAATAAAATATAAAATAAAATATGAAAAAATTAAAAAATAAAAATAAATATAAAAATAAAATAAAAAATATATAAATAAAATAAAAATAAAATGAAATTAAAATAAATGAAGTGTTCGTATAAAAAATTTTTTGGAACATACATTATATGAAGACATTCAGCTCTATGTCGATATTGTTATGCACACCAGTGCCTGCAGGAATGTACTGGTGTCAGAACTGTTATGCACTCCAGTGCCTGCAGGAATGTACTGGTGTTTGAACTGATAGGTATGCAAAACAAATGAACTCACAGACAGACTGGGGAATATGACATTACGTACACAGAAGGTGATAGGGTAACAAAATACACACAAAGTGAACAGAGAAGCCCAGAGGCTAAGGAACTGGGTGTCTCCCTAGTATTAGTAATGCTCAGATGGGAAAAGCAAGATGTTGTGTTTTAATACGTAGAGAACCCGAAATGCTGTTGCTAAGGGCAACAGCAAAACCCTAAAGGGTTACCAACGGGTGTGGCAGTAAACTCCTTGGTCAGAGATGGAATGATAGACACAAGGAGAGTCTCCACAATCCTAATTCTCACTTGCAGTGCACAGGTTCAGCTTACTGCCACTAAACTGACACCTGACACCTAGCACAGTGAGACAGGATTTAGGCAGGCTAGTCTTAGAATACAGCCGCAAACTTGCTAAGTTCACAGAGTAGTAAAAGAACCCCAGCAAGCTAAACGACTGACTCCAGACTTACTGCTAGGTCTGGATTGGCAGAGTGTAGTACCAAATCCCCAGGCCTATTTTCAGTAAGCAACAACAAATACAAAGCTACACAGTACTGGCTAACTTTCAGGAACTGACTAACCAACAAAGATTCAGCAGCATCTGCTTAACCTGAGAAGAGGCCTTATAAAGCAGGTGCTGTCCACGCCCAACTCAGACCTCACAGACTGTGAGCACAAAAACCAGCACCGCATCCCCTGCCGTGCACAGAGCCTGTAACCACTGCACAGCAAAAGACCCGAACCGGAGTATCAGCTGCGCTCAGGTTACTCTGCTAGCACTTGTCTCCCGGTTGCCATGACGACGTGGCAGCACAGGGCAGGAGACCCTAACAGTACCCCCCCTCTGACGAGGGGTCAAAGAATCCCTACCACCGGGTTTATCGGGGAACTGCGAGAAGAAAGAGCGTATCAGTCTGGGGGCATGAAGATCACAACTGCGCACCCACGACCGCTCCTCCGGGCCATACCCCTTCCAGTGCACCAAAAATGACAGCCGACCCCGAACCATCTTGGAGTCAAGAATCCTTTTAACAACAAACTCCCTCTGGCCACGTATCAGAAGAGGGGAAGGTCTTCCACTGGAAGAAGGATTACTAATCGCCCGTTTTAAAAGGGAACAATGAAATGTTTTATTGATACCCAAAGAACGGGGCAGATCTAACTGAAATGCCACCGGATTGATAACCCTGGTGATCTTATAAGGGCCGTTGAACCGGGGGCCTAACTTATGAGATGGCTGTCTCAACTTCAAATTCTTGGTAGACAACCAGACGAAGTCTCCTAATTTGAAGCTGCAGGGTCTTTTCCGCTTATCAAAAACCCTTTTGGTCACTAATGACACAGACACAAGGGCTTTCTTCACTTTCCGCCAAATACCTCTAAGGACCGAAACCACAGAGGAACCACCAGGCGTGGAGTCCAGGGGGTCAAAAGAATTGGCCTTAGGATGATGCCCATACACACAAAGGAAGGGAGAGATCCCTGTAGCAGAGTGAGCCGCGTTGTTATAGGCAAACTCCGCCATGGACAGATGAGCAACCCAGTCAGTCTGACACTTGGAGACATAACACCTGAGGAACTGCTCCAAGGACTGGTTCACCCTTTCAGTCTGCCCATTAGACTGCGGATGGTAGCCTGACGACAAGCTGACAGAAATCTGGAGATCGGAACAAAATGCCCTCCAGAATTTGTCCACAAACTGGGATCCGCGGTCAGAGACCACATCAAGTGGCAACCCGTGGAGACGCACAACATGCAGCATAAATAATTCAGACAGGCATCTAGCCGATGGCAGCCCAACCAGTGGAACGAAGTGCGCCATCTTCGAAAACCTGTCAACGACAACCCAGATGGCTGTCATCCCCGAGGATTTGGGCAAGTCCACCACAAAATCCATTGAAATGTGGGTCCATGGCTTAGATGGGATAGAGAGTGGATGTAATGGGCCAACAGGAACCCCTCTAGTAGTCTTATTTTGGGCACAGATGTCACATGCAGGAACCCACTGATCCACATCCTTAGCCACCGAGGGCCACCACACCGCCCTAGATAGCAACTCCCGAGTTCTGGCAATACCCGGGTGACCTGCCGACTTCTTGGCATGGAATTCCAGGAACACTCGCTGTCTTAACCTAGGAGGCACAAACAAAAGACCTACCGGAAGGTCTGGAGGAGCCTGCTCCTGTGCTCTAAGGACTAATGATAAGAGGTCCTGGGTAATGCCCACTTTAATACATGATGGGGACACAATGGGCAACGGCTCCTCGGTGGTCTCCTGGATTGGAGCAAAACTCCTCGAGAGCGCATCAGCCTTGATGTTTTTTGACCCAGGGAAATATGTTATCAAAAAATTAAAGCGAGCAAAAAACAAAGCCCATCGTGCCTGCCTGGCATTGAGACGCTTCGCTGACTCTAAATATGCCAGATTCTTATGGTCGGTGAGAATTGAGACCACAAACTTAGCCCCCTCAAGCCAGTGTCTCCACTCCTCGAGTGCATCCTTAATAGCCAACAATTCCCGGTTACCCACGTCATAATTGATCTCGGCAGGCGAAAATTTACGGGAAAAGTAAGCACAGGGATGAAGGCGATTATCAGACACTCCCATCTGAGAAAGCACTGCCCCAATACCCATCTCAGAGGCATCCACCTCCACCACAAAAGGACGCTCTGGATCTGGGTGTCGCAGCACCTTGGCCGATACAAATGCCTTTTGAGACGGGCAAAAGCCGCTTTAGCCTCACAGGACCAGTGAGCAACATCCGCCCCTTTCTTAGTGAGTGCCACCAAGGGCGCCACTATAGACGAAAATCCAGCGATAAATCATCTATAAAAATTCACAAAGCCCAGGAAACGCTGAAGCGCCTTCAAACTAGTGGGCTGCACCCAATCCAGGACTGCCTGTACCTTGGAACCCTCCATTTGGAAACCTTCTGGGGAGATAATATATCCTAGAAATGCGATTTGCTGAACTTCAAATTCGCACTTCTCCAGCTTCGCCCCAAGCCGGTGGTCTCTGAGTTTCTGGAGGACTAAGCGTACATGCTTCCGATGTTCCTCCAGGGAATGGGAGAAGATTAGGATGTCATCTAAGTATACAACTAAGAATCTATCCAAATATTCCCTGAGCACATCATTCATGAAATCCTGGAAGACTGCCGGGGCATTACAGAGCCCAAAAGGCATCACCAAATATTCATAATGCCCTGAGTGGGTATTAAAGGCAGTCTTCCATTCATCCCCCTCTCTTATTCGGATTAGATTGTACGCACCGCATAGGTCAATCTTAGAAAAAATGGTGGCAGTACGAAGCTGGTCAAACAAGACCGAAATGAGAGGCAGTGGGTATGAGTTTTTAATCGTGATACGGTTCAATTCCCTGAAGTCGATGCAGGGTCGCAACGAACCGTCCTTTTTACCCACGAAGAAGAACCCCGACCCAACTGGAGACTGTGAAGGTCTGATAAATCCCTTAGCCAAGTTCTCCTGAATGTACTCTGCCATAGCCTGAGTCTCAGGACGTGACAGGGAGTACAACCTGCTCTTGGGAAGCTTAGCATTTGGCAACAAATCAATGGCACAGTCATAGGGGCGATGGGGAGGTAGTACCTCTGCAACTTTTTTGGAGAACACGTCCGCAATATCTGCATAACACCCTGGCAATCCTGGCAAACTTAGCTGCGAGAGCCTGACTGGAAGGCTCAAGCAACTCCTGAAACAATCAGTACCCCAACTAAGAATCTCCCCAGAGACCCAGTCAAATTGAGGATTGTGGGCCCTTAACCAGGGTAACCCCAACACCAATGGGGCAAAAGTACAGACAGTCACATAAAAGGATAATTTTTCAGAGTGTGTGGCTCCAATAAACAAAGAAATCTGGCTAGTGCAAGAGGTAATTTTACCTTGGGATAATGGTTCCCCGTTTAACCCACAAATCTCAATTTCCGATGCCAAGGGTACTAAGGGAACAGAGTGTTTCAGGGCGAATTGGCGGTCCATAAAAACCCCGTCGGCCCCACTGTCCACAAAGGCCTCAGTCTTGACAGTTTGACCGAAGATCTTCAAGGTCACCTGAATGATAAAAGTCTTCTTGGGAAATTCTGACTTCTGGCCTGACAGGATATTTCCCTTCACCCTCAGGCCCTGAAGTTTTCCGGCTTTTCTGGGCATGATACTACCACATGACCTTTATTCCCACAGTACAAACACAACCCCTGCTGTCTCCTCCGCGTCTTCTCACGCGAGGAGAGGCGGGTAGCCCCAATCTGCATAGGCTCCTCGGAAAATTCCTCAGAGTCTGAGGTTCCCTTGGGAAAGAAGGAAACCTCAGTCTCCCTTTCAAGCCTACGCTCTCTCAGCCGTCTATCCACCCGGATGGATAACTGCATGAGCTGATCCAAGCTATCAGGCAAGGGATATTGTACCAGTTGGTCCTTTATCTGGTTAGAAAGACCTCTTCGGTACTGGTGTCTCAGGGCTGGGTCATTCCACTGGGTATCATGGGCCAACCTCCGAAACTCCGTACAGTAAACCTCAACTGGCCTTCGCCTTCGCCCTTGCTTAAGGATCGAAATCTGAGCCTCGGCTGAGGCCGTCTTGTCAGGGTCATCATACAACATGCCCAGTGCCTTAAAAAAAGCATCAACACTTTTAAGCGACGGACAGTCAGGCTGCAACCCATATGCCCAGACCTGTGGGTCTCCTTGTAGCAAGGAAATCACTATGCCCACCCGCTGAATCTCCGACCCAGAAGACTGAGGCCTAAGCCGGAAGTATAGCTTGCAGCTCTCCTTGAAACAAAAGAACTGCGAGCAATCTCCAGAAAAACGATCCGGGAGATTTACTTTCGGCTCCTTAACCCCTGAAGGTGCTGCTCTTGCGGGAGCTAAGCCAGCGGCCTGGGAGGTGTGCATTTTAATGGACAAATCATTAAATTGTTGAGTCAGGACCTGCACCTGATCGACCACCTGTTGCAACGTATTTTGAGGAGTATGCTCCATATTCCCACAAAATTTCAACAGGAGTATTAGGCTGCTGAATATGTTATGCACCCCAGTGCCTGCAGGAATGTACTGGTGTCAGAACTGATAGGTATGCAAAACAAATGAACTCACAGACAGACTGGGGAATATGACATTATGTACACAGAAGGTGATAGGGTAACAAAATACACACAAAGTGAACAGAGACGCCCAGAGGCTAAGGAACTGGGTGTCTCCCTAGTATTAGTAATGCTCAGATGGGAAAAAGCAAGATGTTGTGTTTTAATACGTAGAGAACCCGAAATGCTGTTGCTAAGGGCAACAGCAAAACCCTAAAGGGTTACCAACGGGTGTGGCAGTAAACTCCTTGGTCAGAGATGGAATGATAGACACAAGGAGAGTCTCCACAATCCTAATTCTCACTTGCAGTGCACAGGTTCAGCTTACTGCCACTAAACTGACACCTGACACCTAGCACAGTGAGACAGGATTTAGGCAGGCTAGTCTTAGAATACAGCCGCAAACTTGCTAAGTTCACAGAGTAGTAAAAGAACCCCAGCAAGCTAAACGACTGACTCCAGTCTTACTGCTAGGTCTGGATTGGCAGAGTGTAGTACCAAATCCCCAGGCCTATTTGCAGTAAGCAACAACAAATACAAAGCTACACAGTACTGGCTAACTTTCAGGAACTGACTAACCAACAAAGATTCAGCAGCATCTGCTTAACCTGAGAGGAGGCCTTATAAAGCAGGTGCTGTCCACGCCCAACTCAGACCTCACAGACTGTGAGCACAAAAACCAGCACCGGATCCCCTGCCGTGCACAGAGCCTGTAACCACTGCACAGCAAAAGACCAGAACCGGAGTATCAGCTGCGCTCAGGTTACTCCGCTAGCACTTGTCTCCCGGTTGCCATGACGACGTGGCAGCACAGGGCAGGAGACCCTAACAGATATTTAGGCCATGTGGTTCTAAAGTCTTCATTTTGTATATCCACTCTGTTTCTTTTTTCTTTAATGTTTTTACTATATCCTCTCCTCTCCAATGGGGTTCGACATTTCTGATCCCAATGAATTTTAATCCAGCCGGATTTTGATTGTGTTTGATGAGGAAGTGGGCTGAAACACTGTGTGTTTTTAAACCTCTTTTTATGTTGTAAATGTGTTCTGCTATCCTTATTCTTAGTTTACGTTTGGTTTGTCCCACGTATTGTTTGCCACAGGAACATTCCAAAATGTAAATAGCCCCTTCTGTGTGGCAGAACATCTGCATAAAAGACCCGAAAATTCCCACCTCTACTACCTCCCAAAAATCCACAAAAATCTGGATAGACAACCGGGGAGACCCATCGTATCCGGTATCGGTTCTATTTCCTCAAACTTATCAAAATATATTGATTTTTTTCTTCAGTACATTGTAGGAAAGCAAAAAAGCTTCCTTAAAGACACTACAAGTATATTGCAAGTCCTCAATAACATCAAATGGCAGGAAGGATACATATTAGTTACAAGTGATATCAAGTCCTTGTATACTGTTATCAACCATCAAGCAGGATGCGAAGCAACCCGCCATTTTCTTTGCACACAAACGACTATTACCAACATTCAAATTAATCATGGACAGTATTGAGTACATCCTTTATAACAACTACTTTTGGTATGATGGCGATTTCTTTCTACAAAAAATGCGGAACAGCCATGGGAACATCATTCGCCCCCAGTTATGCAAACCTTTTTGTTTCACACTGGGAAGACTCAAACATCTGGGATCATAACCCCTTCCTATCAAACATTGTCAGTTGGCATCGTTACATAGACGACGTGTTCTTCATCTGGAAAGGAACCGAAGAAGAACTAGTGCAATTCAAAGAGTACATCAACAACAATAAAATGAATTTAGAATTCACCACCACACACAGTACAAATACAGTAGTCTTTTTAGACTTAGAAATCTACATTGAAGCCAATAGAATTTGTACAAGAACCCATTTCAAAAAAGTAAATGGAAACAATATGCTTTCACACAACAGTAACCACCATAGACAATGGATAGAAAATATTCCAGGAGGGCAATTCCGCCGATTAAAGAGGAACTGCACAGATGACAAAATATTTGAACAACAGGCATTCGAATTGAAGACCAAATTTCTTCAAAAAGGATACAAAGAAAATCATTTAACACAACAATTGGAAAAAATACAAACCTTGGAAAGAAAAGAACTACTGAATTTCAAATCTAAAGATAAAAAAGAATTACCAGTAACATTTATAACACAGTTTAATAGTAATTATAAGGACGTTGAAAAATCTTTAGAAAAACACTGGCACATTCTTTCACTCGATGAAGATCTCAAAAAATCTATTCCGAACAAACCGAAAGTATTATATAAAAAAGCAAATAATTTAAAACAGCAACTTACCCAAAGTTTTTTACCAGTCATACAAGAACCAATGATTTGCAATATAAAAAGTAAAGGTTTCCACCCCCTGCACAACCTGTCCAGGGTGCAAAAATCAACGAACGACCACGAAACCGACAACTATTTTTCATTCAAACGTAACAAAAGAAGAATTTACAATCAGAGATCAAGTAACCTGCCACACAGAAGGGGCTATTTACATTTTGGAATGTTCCTGTGGCAAACAATACGTGGGACAAACCAAACGTAAACTAAGAATAAGGATAGCAGAACACATTTACAACTTAAAAAGAGGTTTAAAAACACACAGTGTTTCAGCCCACTTCCTCATCAAACACAATCAAAATCCGGCTGGATTAAAATTCATTCGGATCAGAAATGTCGAACCCCATTGGAGAGGAGAGGATATAGTAAAAACATTAAAGAAAAAAGAAACAGAGTGGATATACAAAATGAAGACTTTAGAACCACATGGCCTAAATATCGACATAGAGCTGAATGTCTTCCTATAATGTATGTTCCAAAACTTTTTTTCTACGAACACTTCATTTATTTTAATTTCATTTAATTTTTATTTTATTTATATATATTTTTTTTATATTTATTTTTATTTTTTTATTTTTTCATATTTTATTTTATATTTTATTATTTTTATATTTATTTTTATTTTTATTGTCAAAAATCTTTTTCCCCCAATCCCTTGTTTCCCTATCCACAAATGCAATTTTAAAAACCTTGGGAATACTATTGAATACATTCCCCATCTTTTACCATGCGGATGCCGCCGGAAACGTCACTTCCGGTTCCGGCCGCTTCCTGTTTTTTTAATAACGTTTTCCTATAAAAAGCAAAACAACGACAGTAATCCCATCACTTCCTTGAAAAAGAATCCGAATAGGATTCGAAACGCGTTGGAACAGAAGGAGCTGACATAAAGGACACGAGAACCGCTACTACCAGCCGCTTCACGAACAACCGGAAGCGGGGACCCGAACTTCCGGTCGCGGCGATCGAGGCGGAACAACCATGGCCAGCAGGAGAACACACAGTGAAAACTGTCACGGCTACACCTTCCCTGGAATCATTGGAAGCAACTCCCAGGGTAAGATAGGGACAGTTTTAAATTCAAAAGACTGAATCCTTTTCCTGCAGAGACAGTGTCGCTCGGCTCCACATATCCACAAAGGAGCTGTAAACATTGCTTTATTCCTAACCCCCTATTCCTCTTTCCCATTTATTTTTGATATTTTATTTAATTTTTATTAATTTTTATTTTTTTTTATTTTTTTTATTTTTATTATAATTTTTTCTTATTACTTTATTTTTCGCACTCATTTCCACACAGCGCTTGGTACACAATAACCTATTCTTAACCTTACAATCCGAGCAGCTTTTCACAAGCGCAGCAACCTATAAAAATTAATTCTTGAGAGCTTTGTTATTGGGTCACACTGTCTATCACTAACTATTTGAAGCTTACCTTGTACTTTGTGGGGTGGTATTTAGTGTGCCGGCTGTTGGGATCCCGGCGCTCAGTATTCCGGCGCCGGAATCCCGACACTCGGCATACCGACAACTATTCTCCCTCTTGGGGGTCCACGACCCCCAAGAGGCTCATTTGCGCTCTCCCAGCTGTCGGTATGCCGGTGGTCGGGATCCCGGTGCCGGTATGCCGGACTCCGGCATACCATACTACACCCTACTTTGTGAACAAATGATCAGTATTGTGATCGATGTAGTGTGTCGCTGCAAGGGATTGGATGTGTGGCTGCACACTGCATAGATCTGCTCAATTGCAATGCTGATTATTTTGTTACAAAGTGCAAGTAGCTTTATATAGTTAGAAATCTCAGTTTTTATGCAGGATCAAATAGTCAATGAGTAGGGTGTTTGACTGGAATGCAACAGGCTATAGGTTTAAATCTTGGGTATGGCAGTATATTGAAAGATGGTATTTGATAATGGGCATTGTAAGTGTAGAACAATAAGCTCTCAAGTTGAGTGCAGAATGTGGTATAAAGAGAATTTGGGGGTCATTCGGAGTTGATTGCACGCTAGCTGTTTTTAGCAGCCTTGCGAACGCATAGTCGCTGCCCACAAGGGAGTGTATTATAGCTTTGCAAGTGTGCGAACGTTTGTGCAGCCGAACAGTACAAAAACAGTTTGTGCAGTTTCTGAGTAGGTCTGAACTTACACAGCCACTGCGATCACTTCAGCCTGTCCGGTCCCGGAATTGATGTCAGACACCCGCCCTGCAAACGCCTGGACACACCTGCATTTTTCCAAACACTCCCAGAAAACGGTCAGTTGACACCCATAAATGCCTTCTTCCTGTCAATCTCCTTGCGATCACCCGTGCGAAAGGATTCTTCGTTAAATCCATCGCCCAGCAACAATCCGCTTTGTACCTGTACGACGCGCCTGCGCATTGCGGTGCATACGCATGCGCAGTAGTGACCCGATCGCTGCGCTGCAAAAAACGGCAGCGCGCGATCAGGTTGGAATGACCCCCTTTGTGTCCAGATCCATTTTCTTGCAGTGTTTTATAAGTGTGTCTCTTAGAATGTAAGCTCTCACGAGTAGGGCCCTCTTCCCTCATGTGCTTATCCTTTTCTTACTTTAATAATCCTCAACTGCCCAGATCTCACAGTTTTGTTACCACCTTGGAATTTTTCTCTGTAATTTACTAGTGTAGTTAGTTATGCTTAGTCCTATATTGTCTTCAGCTGTAAGTCACTGTCTTCCTGTTTTGATTATGTGCATATGTACTGTGTAATTGGGCGCTGCGGAACCCTTGTGGAGCCATATAAATAAAGGATAATAATAATAATAATAATAATAATAATAATAAGTGTGTGTGTGTATAATCAATATATGCTGCTGCTACAAACATCTGATGTTTTATGTCTGTGCATGTGTTCAAACCGCACTGCAAATGCGTCCAGATGGTTAGCGATCAGAGTTGCAGAGCAAATTTGTTTGCAAGAGCTGTACCATTCCAGTCACCCTGCTAGCCAGATGCAGGGGCCGTGTGGCAGCAATTGTGTCTCCCCCAGGTTCCTGCGTCCTGGGTGAAGGCAACACTCGCACACCCAGGGGTTAAAGTGAGCCGGAACGGGCCGGAACTGCGTTCTGTCAGTTCCACCAGGAGACGGAACGCAGTTCCGCCTCCCCCGGCTCACCTAACCCGATGTCCCGGGCGGCGCTGCAGGGAGATGCCGGGCACCCGCTGAGATCGCGTTACCAGCGGGTGCCCGTCTCCCTCTCCGCAGCGGCAGCCAGAGGCAGGAGCTCAGTACTGAGCTCCGGCTTCCGGCTCTGTCAGTGCGCGCTATGGGAGAGACGTCATGACGTCTCTCTCATAGTGCAGAGGAGCGGGCGGCGAGAGAGGACTGCGGCGGGAGCGGGGCTAGGTAAGTATAGTTCTTTCCCCCCCTCCTTCCTATATGTGTACCACAGGCGTTTCTACTGGGGGCCTTTACTACTGGGGCAAACTACAGAGGGGCAAACTACTGGGGGGCTCTAGTACTGGGGGCAAACTACTGGGGGGCTTTACTGCTGGGGCAAACTACAAGGGGCAAACTACTGGGGGGCTCTAGTACTGGGGGCAAACTACTGGGGGGCTTTACTGCTGGGGCAAACTACAAGGGGCAAACTACTGGGGGGCTCTAGTACTGGGGGCAAACTACTGGGGCAAACTACAGAGGGGCAAACTACTGGGGGGGCTCTAGTACTGGGGGCAAACTACTGGGGACCTTTACTACTGGGGCAAACTACTGGGGGGCTCCAGTACTGGGGGCAAACTACTGGGGCAAACTACAGAGGGGCAAACTACTGGGGGGCTCTAGTACTGGGGGCAAACTACTGGGGGGCTTTACTGCTGGGGCAAACTACTGGGGGCAAACTACTGGGGGCATTACTACAAGGGGGCAAGCTACAAAGGGGCAAACTACTGGCAGCATTACTACTGGGGGCTAAACTACAAGGGGGCATAATTACAGGAGCTAAACTACTGGGGGTATAACTACAAGGGGGCAAACTACTGGGGACATTACTAACTTTGGCAAACTACATGGGGGCTAAACTACAGGGGCTAAACAACTGGGGGCACAACTGCAGGGGGCATTACCACCGGGGGATAAACTACATGGGGCAAACTACATGAGGGCAAAACTACTGGGGGCATTACCACTCAAAGGCTAAACTAGAGGGGGGGGAGTAAATTGCTGGGGTCATAACTGCAGGGGCATTACCAGTATTGGCATGACTACTGGGGCATTACTGATGGGGTGCACAGCTAATGAGGGCATTGTAAAGGGGGCACTTCATAAGGGGCACTACTGTTGGGGACATTGCATAAGGGGCACTACTACTGTGGGCATTGTATAAGGGATGCTACTGCTGGGGGCATTACTGTATGGGCCGACAAAGAAGCTGCGTTCCTGGTCCGCCCTCCGTCGCTCCGCCCCTACCATCTCCGCCGCACTGGAAGCCCAGGTTCCAGACTCCCAGCTGCAGCGGATCTGGGACCAGGCCGGCTTTATTATTCCTGCCGCTGCATCGAGCTTCTGTGACCGCGGCACTACTAGTTCAAATCTGTCGCTGATTGGCTGCCGGTCCGCAGCAGTTTTGAAATATTAGCGCCGTGGTCACAGGAGCTCGATGCGGCGGCAGGGATAATAAAGCCAGCCTGGTTCCAGATCCACTGCAGCCGCCCTCAGCCTCTTCTGCCGCCCCGCCCTCGGACCTCTGCGCACCCACAGCCTCCTCCTCCGCACTATCTCCGAGGCCCACAGCCTCCTCCACGTCACGCCTACCACAGCCTACTCATCCACAGCACCGCAGACCACCGCCGCTGCTAAACAGGTAATCTAACCTGCTGCCTTTCTCTCTCCCTAGTCCCTACTGTATTCCCCTGCTGTCACTTTCCATGTCCCTGCTGTCACTTTCCATGTCCCTGCTGTCACTCTCTCTGTCACTCTATAATGTGAATTTCGGCTCATTCTCTGTGCTATAATGTGAATTTTGGCTCATTCTGTGTGCTATAATGTGAATTTCGGCTCATACCGTGTGCTATAATGTGAATTTCGACTCATACTGTGTGGTGTAATGTGAATTTCGGCTCATACCGTGTGGTGTAATGTGAATTTGGCTCATACTGTGTGGTGTAATGTGAATTTGGCTCATACTGTGTGGTGTAATATGAATGTGGCTCATACTGTGTGGTATAAATGTGAATTTCGGCTCATACTGTGAGCTATAACGTGAAAGGGGTCCTATTGTGGTGCATAATGTGTATAAGGGGTATATGGTGTGGTAAACTACACTGAAGGGCACGCCCCCTTTTGCGTGGCCACGTCCCCTTGTAATTGCACCCTTCACTTTTCCATACCCCCACTTCAAAATTTCCACTTGGGTACTACTACTGTGGGCATTATTACTATTGTGTGACCACGACCCTTTCTTTTTGAGACCACACCCCCTTTTTGCTGCGCGCGCCGTAGGCGCGCGCAATACCTTTTTTTCATGGGCGCCGTGGGGAGGGGGGGTGAGTTCCACCACCTCTCTAGGACCACTTTAAGCACTGCGCACACCCATCCCTTTGGCCACGTTTCAGATTTGCTTGATGTATTGATGCAGATTTTTGAACTCCATGTATGCATTTCTTTTCTTTATAAATGGCATTTTTTCAAAGCTACCTGTCATTTTCAAACAGGGCCTGTGAAATGGCAGTTAGGAGCTGATTTGCCATCACTCTCCACTCATGTATTTGTAAATATCAGAGCATTATTATGTGGTTTCTCAACATTCCTTTTACAATCGTTACCATCATAGGTTACTACTTGTATTCGTGGTACATTGATACAACACCTCCTCCCACACATGCTAGCTATGTCTGGTATGTCCTGTTTTGTATCTACATGAATTCTTTTTTTTTTTTTTAATTCAATACGTTTTTATTGATTTTTCAGACAAACATACAAACCAACAGACAATGGATACAGTATCATAGACCATATGCGTATAGATATGAACCAGCAAATATTCTGTATATCAGATCTATATAAATAAAGATGCAGACATCTACATATTATATATAAAGATTGTTGTGACTTCTTTTCCTTCGTTCATACACCCTTATTATGTAAAAAGACCAGAAATCAATGCGGGGCAGAGACACGAGTCCCCTGGTAAAGTGGAGACGATAACCATCTATCCCATACCTTGTAAAATTTATCCGGGGCTTTCCTAGAAATGTATACAAACTTTTCAAGGGACACAACCGAGTTCACTAATGGGATCCATTTATTAATATCAGGACCCGTAGTAGCCATCCATGAGCGTGCTATTATTACTTTGGCCAGTGCACATAGGTTAAGAATATATCGTCTAGTTAGTGCATCCAAAATTTCCTCATCTATAACCCCGAGGATACACACCAGGGGGGTGAACACGTCAAGAGGGATTCCCGTAGATATCACCAAACGTGTCACCGCCCGCCAAAAGTCCCGCACCACCGGACAAGCCCACAATAGATACCAGAAGGTACCATCCGGAGAGGCGCACTTCGGGCACCTAGAGTCACCACGCCCCCTTATACTAACAAGATGGGCGGGAGTGATATAGACTTGGTGCAAAATGAACAAGTGTATCTGCTGGAAACGAGCCGAGGTAGTAGCAGTACATGAGGTCCCCAAGGCCTCTTCCCAGGTATCCATGGGAACCGGCCCCAAATCAGCTTCCTATTTAGCTTTAAGGTGTAAAAGACTGTCAGAGTGATGGGCACCCAGCAGAGCGGAGTACAAACCAGAAACAGTCCCAGAGCCTAGAGTATCAGCCAGGAGCTGGTGAACCGGTGACTTCCGAAGGAGAGGTGGCGCATCGCCAAACTGAGATGCGCATGCGTGTCGAAGCTGAATATATCTATAATAATAGGTTGTGGGTATATTAAACTCAAGCTGCAATTGTTCTACAGAAATAAATGTGCCCGAGGAGTACAAATGTTTGAGGGAGCAAACACCCCAGCGCCCCCACACCGATCCCATTTGTAGGGACGTTAAGTGAGTAAGAGCGCGAGTGTGTATCAGTGGGGTGCCGGGATCCCATCCCTCCCCCCCCCACCCAACATGGAATGTACCTGCCTCCATACCAAAAAATCGCTTGTTTAACCATTGGCATCTTAAGGAGTGCCACATTATCACAAAGTAGAAGTTGCAGGGGTGACATAGAGACGCCAGATGCCAGCAGTAATGCAGAAATCAATAAATCTCCAGACGAGTCGGAGAACCAAGGGATTAAGTGGAATAACTGAGCCGCTAAGTAATAGAATCTGATTTTAGGAAGGGCCAGACCACCTGCGTCCCGAGGTCTAGTTTGAGTATCCAATTTAATCCGAGCCCTACGATTGGCCCATACCAGTGATGACAAGAGACCATCTATAACACCAAATGTTATCTGGGGGAGATATACAGGGGAATGTTGGAGGACGTACAGCATTTTAGGCAATACAACCATCTTAATAAGGTTAATCCTACCCGTGACAGTAAGGGGAAGTTTACTCCACACCCTAACGCGGGACCGTAAATAGTCCATTTGCGGGCGTATATTCATGTCGATAAATTGCGAGGACCGGCTGGTGATCCATACCCCCAAATATTTAAAGGAGTCAACCCAATGAAGCGGCAGGTCCCCGTGGGGGCAGGCAGGACAGGAGCCTCTAAGCATAAGGACACAGGACTTGTCCCAGTTAATGGATAGTCCGGAGAATCCCCCAAAAGTGTCAATTACTTCCAAAATATGAAGCATATTGATGAAGTAATCAGATACAAACAACAGAATATCATCTGCGTAGAGAGCAATTGTGTCTGTCCTGCCACCCAGCCGGAAGCCCGCCACCCGCGAAGAGGATCTGATAATACAGGCCAAGGGCATAATGGCCATTGCAAATAGGATCGGGGACAACGGACAACCCTGTCTCATCCCTCTTTGTAAAGAGAAAGAGGGGGATATGTGACCGTTGACAGAAACCCTAGCCTTGGGTGCAGAGTAAAGCAGCTGAACCCATTTTTTAAAGCTAGGTCCAATACCAAATCGGTCCAATGTCCCCCACAAGAAGCCCCACTCCACTGAATCAAACGCCTTAGCAGCGTCCAGGGAAACAATAGCTGAGGAGCGGGACCCCTCATGAGGGGCCTGGACAAGCGTATAGAGTCTACGTAGGTTAGGTAAAGTGGACCGGCCCGGCATGAACTCTGATTGGTACTCATGTATCAATTGAAGAACCACAGCGCTTAGCCTTGTCGCCAGAATTTTAGCTAAGATCTTAACGTCAGTTGTTAACAAGGAAATTCGATGATAAGATTCGACTCGGGTTGGGTCTTTATCTAGTTTAGGGAGTACTATACTTAGGGCCTCAGCCATAGAGTCAGGCAACCTACCCTGCATAAATAAGTCATTGTATATCTCAAGGAGTTTAGGGCCATAAAAGGGTAAGTGTTTTTTATAAAGTTCCAGGGGCAATCCATCAAGACCCGGGGTCTTCCCACGGGAAAGGAATTAACAGCGGATTCCACTTCAAGCAGCGTTAAGGGGGAGTCCAAAAATGTTATAGCGTCCTGGGACAGGGTAGGTAATGGAATATCAGCTAAATACATCTCTATTTCTGGCATAGTGAGAGTGAGCCTAGAGCTATACAGTCGTTTATAGTAATCTACGAAGTCCCCCACAATGTCAGGAGTATTAAAGTGGGTCACGTCATCACTGGTACAAATTACAGGCACAGTATTAGACGCCCTGTCCGCACCCGCCAGCGTTGCCATAAAACTACCAGGCCTATCACCCGTTGCATAGTACGTGTGTTGGGCATACAGTAGACGGTACTTAGCCTTATCAGCCAAGCAGTCACGCCATTCAGCCTGAGCAACCAACCACCTCTCCCTCGTAGTGTCAAGACCATCGGCCATATACTGAAGCTCCAGCCGCCTACATCCTGCCTCAAGGTCGCGTTCACCCTGGGCATAGCCAGATTTTAAAACAGCCACAGCTTTGATCAGAGTGCCATGAATATATGCCTTAAAGGCATCCCATAAAACTGTGTTGGACACTGAGCCCTGGTTTTCCAGCAAGAAAGCCTCCCACATCGCCACCAGCTCCGCACCGGTGCCCATCTGAGTCAGCCAAAAAGAATTAAACCTCCAAAACCGAGCCCCCCTAACATCCCCCATGTTTAGACAGAGAATTACTGGGGAATGATCGGATATACCCCTGGTAGCATACTGTACATCAATTAACCTTGGCAGCAGGCCTTTGGAGGTGAGGGCTAAGTCAATCCTGGAGAATGATAAGTAGGTAGGAGAAAAGCATGTATATTGTTGTGTGCCAGGATGGCGGACTCTCCACGCATCGACCAGGCCCAGACTATCCACCGTCTAGTTCTGTCTAAAGCATGGTCGAGAACGTTATTAAAGTCGCCAAGGCAATCTATAGCAACATTCGGGTATAGCGTAATAAACTCGGCTGCCCTTCTGAGAACCTCCGGGGAGTAGGGGGGTGGTATGTAAACAGCCAGGATAAGCAATGACATGGAGTAAACTTGACATTTTAGAAAGACATATCTACCCCACTGGTCCTGCCGGACCTGATCAAGGACAAACGGGACCGACCGTCGGACTAGAATGGACACACACCAGATGGATCTCCATGAGGCAGATAATATCCACACCATATTGTTTAAAGTGGCAAAGCACTAAGGAGCGTTTGACTTTGTCGTTCAGCCCCCGGACATTCCAGGACAGAAATTTAAGTTGATTAGAGGTCATCTTTCAAGGCACAACTAAATATTTGGTCAGTCCCGCCATCCCCGACAGACCAGCAACACCAATATTAGATGAAGTCAAAGAAATCAAAGAATCCATAGCGTCTGCAACACATACAAGAAAAGAAAAAGAACAAACAAGTAACAAAATACAGTCCCTCCCGTCCTGCCCCCCACCCTGTATACCCACCTGAACTGAGGCATACCTTGTCCCGTTAAACTGTTCCCCTTAACAAAGAAAAAACTAACTATACCAACATATAAGGGCAATGAATAAAATGACCAAAGACAAGGGCGTAGGTCCCCCACCCCCAAATATGAAAAGTGTGGAGACCCCTTCCCGAGCCCAAGACATAAACATCAGTGGAATGGGGGATGAGAAATAAACATTAGTAGAGGCATCGCAACTTAGTCCGGGTAACATACTGTCATGCGGATCTCTGCAAGAAGCAGCAGCCAAAACATGATATATCAAACATTAAGAATCAGGAGCAAGCGCCCGTCTGGCCGGGGCCCAGCGATCCAGCCACAGGGCAGCGTACCGAGGTGTAGCAAAGAATTTGGTTTCTCCGTCCGCTACCACCCTCAGTCTAAAAGCATTGCATACTGTAAATTGAGTTCCCTGAGGCATCTTTTAATCAGAACCAATTGTGCACGGTCCTTTTGCACCTCCAGCGCAAATTCTGGAAACACGGATATTTTAGAACCGTTCCCCAACAGGGGACCCTTGGTGCGCGCCAGAGATAGAACAGCATCCCGATCTCGGTAATGGAGGAATTTTGCTATGAGTGTGCGCGGTGGCGCACCCGGTGGCAGCGGCCTGAAAAGGATTCTGTGGGCCCGTTCAACTGTGAAGAAAGGCGTAAAGGAGTCCGCTCCAAAAGATTTTTTCAACCAGGCTTCCACGAACTGCTCTGGGACGTTACCCTCCTCATTCTCCGGGAGCCCCACAAAGCGTACGTTATTCCTCCTCAGTCTGCCCTCCATATCTAGCATCTTGCCTTTTATATCGGATAACTGACCATCAATGGCCGTAACACGGGAGCTAAGCGGTGAAATCTTATGTTCCAGCGTAGACGTTCGGGTCTCTACTTCTCCGACCCGTTCCTTCACTTTTTGGATATCATGATGGATTATAGTCAGGTCAGCCTGTACCTGGCTTATCTTCTCAGACAGGCGGGATTCGCTAGCCGCCAAGGCCTCCAACACTTTCTACAGCACATCATCAGAAGCATCACCAGAGGAGGAGGATTGACTGGGGGACATCGGTGGGGGGGTCTCCCCACCCCTAACCGGCATTGCTGCATGTTTTCCAGGAGTATGCGAGTATTGGGAAAGCTGGGCGGCAGCTGATTTGTGGTGATTCTTCACCATTTTTAGGTATATAAGAATAAATCAGGATCGGTAACTCAGTGAGACCCTGCAGCAATATAGAGATCGGAGAACACAGGATAAAGTCAATGCACACACTTTATGCAGAAGGGCAGAATCACAGTACCTCATACAGCAGGCCATAGCAGTTCCACTGGAGCACGACCCTCAGAAACAGCAGTTCACCCAGGCAGCCCCAGGCTCTGTTGCACACAGGTAGCACAGGGGAGGAGAGGGGACGTCGCGGCTGACACAGCGCCCTGCAACGCTGGGTTTGTGTATACGGACAATGTGCAGGCTCCGGCGGGTCAAAGCGGCCTTCCCCAGTGAGAGCGGGTCCCGCGCTGCACACACAGCAAGGGCGCGCTGGAAAGCCGGGACCGGAAGTCACGGCGCCATCTTAGAGGGCTAGGGGAGAGCAGACGAGGAGACACGGCGCTTGATTCCCCAGCAGCCAGCACCTGTCCGGCGGTCCTCAGCGGCTCCACAGCGGCTCTGTCTCTTCCCCCACCAGATAGGGTAAGTTAGGCTCGGAGGGACCCCACAGGATGTTATGTACGGATAGTGGAGAGTGGAGAGCACTCACGCCGAGCTGCTACTCCATGTCCCGCTAGGCCACACCCCCGTATCTACATGAATTCTAATAATATTTCATAATTTAAATAAAAAATTCTTAAGCGTGCTCCCGGCAAAAAGAGAGTACTTTTTTTTTCTTCTCTTCCTACTTGAAAGTAATTGTTTATAAGCGAAAATATAGTGATTTTTCCTTTTACTGAGTAAAGTAGTATTCCCACAATGAGTGGAATTAATAGGAAAAGACACTGTTGGCTCATAGTCCTCTAAAAATAGGCTTATACAGAAAATCTCAGAAAGGCACCCTCCCTCAAATTTCAGGAGTATGGGCCTAATTCAGTAAGGATTGCAAATTCTGCTAATTAGCAGAAGTTGCAATCCTTTAGTTAGCATGCTGTTAGCAGAAATGAAAGTTGCCTCCTGGATGGTGCAGTTTAGCTGCGCCCACAGGAGGCTCGGCCCCATGTTTCCGATTGCAGAATCATGCCCCCATCATGCCCACTGTTTCCCCATTGCCGCCCCTGTTTCTCCGTCGCTGCCCTCAATCCGCTCTGTCTCCGCCTTGGAAATGGAGCGTTGCTGGCTCCCCCCCACCCCACGACTTAACATACAATATAAAAGGTCAATAAAAACAAGTTGTGTTCTGGTTCATCTACTGTATATTAACACACCTTGTTTTTATTGACCTTTTACAGTATGTTGTATGTTGAGTCTGTTCCCCAGCTGTTGGATACAAACCTAATTTTATGTAAATAATCAATAAAGGTTATGTCTTAATTGTTCAATATCCATATCTTCCTTGACTAAGTAAACGAGTGCACCCCCACAAGAGTCTTCTTTTCTTGATAGTTACTCATAGACGTTCTTCTGACTCAGGGTGCACCACCAAGCGGACACACATAAGGATATTCTCCTATTATATTGTCCAATTTTGGTTCATAACATATCTGCAATACAAATACCTGACTTGTGCGGAATCACAAAGCTTTACCTGAAATCAAGTTCTAAACCAGTTTTCTGAACTATTATCTGGGAGCACCACCAACCCAGAGCTAACAACAAATTTGCATGTATAGCTGTATGGTGGTTTACTATACTTATTACACATTTAGCATATTTACATTGCTTTTGAACAGATATTGCATATGGACTCGCTGGAAATGGGGCAGAGCCTCACGGAAGCCACACTGGCATCAATACAGTGGTGTGCCAAGTACTCTTTAAGGTACCAGGCTACCCCCAGGCCTTCCCTGCACTGTAATTAGATGATGTGCTCTTGCTTTCACTGTGCTGCTATGACTTGGGTGAGAGAAAATGAAGAAGAAAAGATGAAGAAAATTTTAGTTATATAACTTCTGCTTGTCAGGTCATAAACATGACATACTTTACAGCAATAGAAATAACCTATCCCAAAGGTGGTCGCACCCAGTGGTGGGCTGGTCAGGGGGGTAGGGTGCCATGTGCCCCCCAGCCTTCAGCGAATGTGAGCGCTTTCAAATGCGTCGGCCATACCTACCAGTGCCCTTTTCCTGGACTACCAGCGCATCACCTACCGCATTGGGTATAAGCCTAGAGGAGCCTTGCAGGGTATACCCGGGTACCCTGCTACACATACCACCCGCTGGCTCCTCCACCTTAATGCGGTATGAGACTTTATTTTAAAACTGAACAAATCTATGCATAATGTATTGATAAACATTGGCCAAAGGACATATATTTTGAATACCTATTCAATATTGTCATTGTCCTAACTTGCCATATGCTTTATTGTGTGATATTTTATCCATGAAGTTATACATTATATTCATTTTATGGTCCATTGGACCAAAACTAGAAAAAAAGTTTTAAAAATTATATATCTCAGTGCATATGTGACCATCGCCAGAAAGAGTGAACACCATTTCTTTGTACAAAGATTAATAAGCCGCCTGCTAGTCAATCATATACAGAGGGTATGCTCCCCGATTTCAACCTCCACAAATGCGTTTCCCTGTCTGTAATTGTCATCAGCGTCTTCCTCAGTGTGTGCCACTACCAGATTTACTAGCTCCGCCCCCAGCTACAAACTCAGTGCTACGGCTTTCACATGTAAGAGAATCAAAGTCAGCACGGTGGCAGTTGGAAGTCATTAGTTACTGAGTCTTGCAAGACTCTTGTCACAAATGCCACCCAAGCAGCACGGCTCTGGTCTACCCTCTTCTACTCACAGCGGTAATGACACAGATTGAGAGAGCAAAGAATGAGTGAGTCAATGTGGCTCAGCTGACAGAATGCTGTGCGTTCTGTAGTGATTGAGTATATTCTTTTGTGGTAGGAAAGCTTATTTTATTAATTTTATGATTAATAGTGCACCTGAAAACCTATTAGTAGCTATCAGATGATATCTGAAGCAATAAGTATTTAGAAATTCTCAAGCTAATGCTAGATCTTTTTTATTTTATTTTTAAGTGTATCTGGACCTCTTTTGAATATAACAGGAGAGCCACAACATGTTTGTTTGTTTTTAGGGCCACGTGGAAAAACACTGTAGTAGTCACCTGAATAAAACTGCATTTTCTTATACAAGTAGAATATATAGGGCTGTATTCAATTCTTTTCACCTCCCTCCACAACCGTTCTGTTTCTGCTGACAGGCATGGTATAATCATTTCAGCTCACTGAATGAGTCTGAGTGATCAGACTCATTGGAGCTTGCTCATTGTAAGGGAGCTTGTATTTCAAAGTGTAACTTGGATTTGTAAGTGTATGCGAGTTGGAATCAGCAGAAGGTGAGTTCTGATTATTCTCTGTCTATCCATATAGGGATAGTAATATTGTGGGAGAAAGTTAATCTGAATCTGATTGTTTGTATCTGTACTGTTTTTTTTTTTTTAAAGAAGAAAAAAAGGGTGTGAGGAGAAAGCAAGGGGGAGGGGGTTGAATCAGGTGTGAGGAATCAGGAGGAGGAGGGGCTGATTAAAGCAGCTGGCTGAGCCTATATAAGCAGTGATCAGACTCATTGGAGCTTGCTCATTGTAAGGGAGCTTGTATTTCAAAGCGTAGCTTGGATTTGTAAGTGTATGTGAGTTAGAATCAGCAGAAGATGAGTTCTGCTTATTCTCTGTCTATCCATATAGGGATAGTAATATTGTGGAAGAAAGTTAATCTGAATCTGATTGTTTGTATCTGTACTGGGTTTTTTTTAAAGAAGAAAAAAAAGGTGTGAGGAGAAAGCCAGAGGGGGTTGAATCAGGTGTGAGTAATCAGGAGGAGGAGGGGCTTATTAAAGCAGCTTGGAGAAGAGTGAGAGAGATAGCGCTCACTGGGAAGAGTTAGGGATGAGTGCTGCTTGACCTGGAGGTGTCCTACCTCCTGTTGCAGGTATTTGAAAATGGTAGGTCAGCGCGCTCTGCAGGGATCAGGTGGGGGATGGGTAATATGAAGGAACAGGGTATTGGTGTGTGCTATAGGAATTGATACAATGTATCTATTGAGTGCAATGATGTGCATGAAACATGAACATAACCATGAACTTGGTTTTGTGATTTTATTAAATATGCAATTTGGTGGACCCTCTTCAGGTGTGTCCTGCAGACTACCCTTTCTGTGTGTACCTTCCTTGATGGTACACTTGTGTTAGGGCCCTTTATGTGTTGTGTCCATTTACCACTATCAGGTGTGTCTTGCAGACCACCCTTTGTTAGTATACCTTCCTAATGGTATATCTTTTCAGAAGGACCCCTGCCGGGGTTAATGTCAGGTGTACCCTGTTGTGGGTTACCTTTACCATAGGTGTGGTGAGCCTATGTACTTCTGGTAGGTTTGTTTGTATATGTATATTTCTAGTGTGCCAGTTTGCGGCGTCCCGCCTGTCACACTATTCCTTTATGTCCTTAGCTGTGGGTGGCGGGTGTGGGGCTGTGAGATCTCACTTACCGCCGGGGGCGAGACTGAACGTCCGCCGCCGGTAACTGCAGTCCCGTGCCCGCTCTCCTCGTTTCCCTGGTGTGTCTCTGCAAAGGCGCCGGTCTCCGTCTCTGTAGTCGGCGCCGCTTCTCTCTGCTCCTTCCAGGGTCTCGTCCAGGGTCTCGGACAGGAACCTCCAATGCTGCCAACACAGACTCACAGAACTGGAGGACAGACAGAATTCCAAACGACAGACCGGTGGACACCAAGAAGCCAGAAACTTGACCAGGCACAGGCAAAGCCACTGGACTTCAGGACAGGAACGCTTAATGGCAGGACACGGGATCAGACACAGGAATCGACACAGGGACTGACACAGGAATTCAGGAACTGGCAGGAACAAGCTCAGAACTCAAGCAGATTGGAAACCTAGAAAAATCACCAGCGTCTGTGAATTGCAGTCAGCCAGCATATAACAGAGAGGCTTAATTACTAATTTCATGCAGCTGCCCTGTTGCATGACTCCAAACTGACAAGATGCAATTAGCAGCCAGGTGAGGCTGAACACATGGGAACAAGCTGCAATTACACAGACTCACCAGCGGCAGCAACCAAGAGTACTCTTAAACAGAGCAACGGGAAATCCTGGCCTGCAAAACAACTTATAAACATAAAATGCCTAACTGACATGCAAAACAGGAATGAGCCACAGCCGTGGCTCATAACAATATCAAAGTGTAGCTTGGATTTGTAAGTGTATGTGAGTTGGAATCAGCAGAAGGTGAGTTCGGATTATTCTCTATCTATCCATATAGGGATAGTAATATTGTGGGAGAAAGTTAATCTGATTGTTTGTATCTGTACTGTTGGTGTTTTTTTTAAAGAAAAAAAAGGGTGTGAGGAGAAAGCCAGGGGGAGGGGTTTGAATCAGGTGTGAGTAATCAGGTGGAGGAGGGGCTGATTAAAGCAGCTGGCTGAGCCTATATAAGCAGTGATCAGACTCATTGGAGCTTGCTCATTGTAAGGGAGCTTGTATTTCAAAGTGTAGCTTGGATTTGTAAGTGTATGTGAGTTGGAATCAGCAGAAGGTGAGTTCTGATTGTTCTTTGTCTATCCATATAGGGATAGTAATATTGTTGGAGAAAGTTAATCTGAATCTGATTGTTTGTATCTGTACTGTTTTTTTTAAGAAGAAAAAAAAAAGGTGTGAGGAGAAAGCCAGGGGGAGGGGGTTGAATCAGGTGTGAGTAATCAGGAGGAGTAGAGGCTGCTTAAAGCAGCTGGCTGAGCCTATATAAGCAGTGATCAGACTCATTGGAGCTTGCTCATTGTAAGGGAGCTTGTATTTCAAAGTGTAGCTTGGATTTGTAAGTGTATGTGAGTTGGAATCAGCAGAAGTTGAGTTCTGATTATTCTCTATCTATCCATATAGGGATATTAATATTGTGGGAGAAAGTTAATCTGAATCTGATTGTTTGTATCTGTACTGTTTTGTTTTGTTTTTTCAAGAAAAAAAAAGGTGTGAGGAGAAAGCCTGGGGGAGGGGGTTGAATCAGGTGTGAGTAATCAGGAGGAGGAGGGCTGATTAAAGCAGCTGGCTGAGCCTATATAAGCAGTGATCAGACTCATTGGAGCTTGCTCATTGTAAGGGAGCTTGTATATCAAAGTGTAGCTTGTATTTGTAAGTGTATGTGAGTTAGAATCAGCAGAAGGTGAGTTCTGATTATTATCTGTCTATCCATATAGGGATATTAATATTGTGGGAGAAAGTTAATCTGAATCTGATTGTTTGTATCTGTACTGTTTTTTTTTTTAAAGAAAAAAAGGGTGTGAGGAGAAAGCCAGGGGGAGGGGTTTGAATCAGGTGTGAGTAATCAGGTGGAGGAGGGGCTGATTAAAGCAGCTGGCTGAGCCTATATAAGCAGTGATCAGACGCATTGGAGCTTGCTCATTGTAAGGGAGCTTGTATTTCAAAGTGTAGCTTGGATTTGTAAGTGTATGTGAGTTGGAATCAGCAGAAGGTGAGTTCTGATTGTTCTTTGTCTATCCATATAGGGATATTAATATTGTGGGAGAAAGTTAATCTGAATCTGATTGTTTGTATCTGTACTGTTTTTTTTTAAGAAGAAAAAAAAAAGGTGTGAGGAGAAAGCCAGGGGGAGGGGGTTGAATCAGGTGTGAGTAATCAGGAGGAGTAGAGGCTGCTTAAAGCAGCTGGCTGAGCCTATATAAGCAGTGATCAGACTCATTGGAGCTTGCTCATTGTAAGGTAGCTTGTATTTCAAAGTGTAGCTTGGATTTGTAAGTGTATGTGAGTTGGAATCAGCAGAAGTTGAGTTCTGATTATTCTCTATCTATCCATATAGGGATATTAATATTGTGGGAGAAAGTTAATCTGAATCTGATTGTTTGTATCTGTACTGTTTTGTTTTGTTTTTTCAAGAAAAAAAAGGTGTGAGGAGAAAGCCTGGGGGAGGGGGTTGAATCAGGTGTGAGTAATCAGGAGGAGGAGGGGCTGATTAAAGCAGCTGGCTGAGCCTATATAAGCAGTGATCAGACTCATTGGAGCTTGCTCATTGTAAGGGAGCTTGTATATCAAAGTGTAGCTTGTATTTGTAAGTGTATGTGAGTTAGAATCAGCAGAAGGTGAGTTCTGATTATTATCTGTCTATCCATATAGGGATATTAATATTGTGGGAGAAAGTTAATCTGAATCTGATTGTTTGTATCTGTACTGTTTTTTTTTTTTAAGAAAAAAAAGGGTGTGAGGAGAAAGCCAGGGGAAGGGGTTTGAATTAGATGTGAGTAATCAGGAGGAGTAGAGGCTGCTTAAAGCAGCTGGCTGAGCCTATATAAGCAGTGATCAGACTCATTGGAGCTTGCTCATTGTAAGGGAGCTTGTATTTCAAAGTGTAGCTTGGATTTGTAAGTGTATGTGAGTTGGAATCAGCAGAAGGTGAGTTCTGATTGTTCTTTGTCTATCCATATAGGGATAGTAATATTGTTGGATAAAGTTAATCTGAATCTGATTGTTTGTATCTGCACTGTTTTTTTTAAAGAAAAAAAAAGGTGTGAGGAGAAAGCCAGGGGGAGGGGGTTGAATCAGGTGTGAGTAATCAGGAGGAGTAGAGGCTGCTTAAAGCAGCTGGCTGAGCCTATATAAGCAGTGATCAGACTCATTGGAGCTTGCTCATTGTAAGGGAGCTTGTATTTCAAAGTGTAGCTTGGATTTGTAAGTTTATGTGAGTTGGAGTCAGCAGAAGGTCTGTTCTGAATGTTCTCTGTTTATCCATATAGGGATATTAATATTGTGGGAGAAAGTTAATCTGAATCTGATTGTTTGTATCTGTACTGGGTTTTTTTTTTAAAGAAAAAAGAAAAGGTGTGAGGAGAAAGCCTGGGGGAGGGGGTTGAATCAGGTGTGAGTAATTAGGAGGAGGAGGGGCTGATTAAAACAGCTGGCTGAGCCTATATAAGCAGTGATCAGACTCATTAGAGCTTACTCATTGTAAGGGAGCTTGTATATCAAAGTGTAGCTTGGATTTGTAAGTGTATGTGAGTTGTAATCAGCAGAAGGTGAGTTAGAATACAGAAAAAGGTGAGTTTTATAATACCCAATCAGGAACACACATATTTGCAATACCATTAAACTTCTGGTGAGGCTGCAAGGGTCTGACCTTGTGAGTGAGTGAAAGGTTCTCCTACTTGGAGTAGCAGAGGGGCTGTGATTGTGTGTGTGTGAGAGGCATTTTTTTTTAAGCAGGAGCTGGAAGCCGAGTGAAAAGGAGGTGCAGTGAGCTGGAACAACTGCAACAGCTAAGTGGATTATCGGTGCCGCAGGATACGTACTGATTACTTACTTATTGTGTATTGATTGTATTGGTTAGTTGGTTTTAATTCTCTTTATTGTACTCTCGAAAGGTAATAGGGAGTTGAGTTCTCAAACAATGGGAGGGGCCGTGATTGAGAGTCTCACTCAGTGCATGTCGTGCCAGATGTATGCGCACCTGAAGCAGCCGACCCAGGGCAAATACATTTGCATGAGACGGTCTGTTGTCTCCCGGGTGTGGTCTTGGTGCACGTTGGCACTAACGACAAAGTTAGTGGTAGGTGGGATGTCCTTAAGAAAGATTATAGGGACTTAGGCCAGAAACAAAAAAAGGACATATAAGGTAATTTTCTCCAAAATATTACCAGTGCCACACGCTAGCCCAGGGAGACAGAGGGAGATTAGGGAGGTAAATGTGTGGCTCAGAGACTGGTGTAGGAAAGAGGGGTTTGTGTTCTTGGAACACTGGGTGGACTTCTCAGTCAGGCGCCATCTTTTTTCTCATGACGGATTGCACCTGAATGAGGAAGGGGCTGCGGTGCTAGGGGATAGGATGGTTAGTAGATTGGAGGAGCTTTTAAACTAGGAGCCTGGGGGGGGGGGTTTAGCTAGAAACTATGGGTCATGCAGCGAGTATAGTAGGGATGGTGGTAGTGAGATAAATGGGGGTGGAGAAGGGGAGAGGGAAAGTGCAGCCGGTAAGGGTATTTACATGGGTTCTATTAAGGGTGTTGAGAGAGGTATTGCTAAAGCATTAAATAATAACAATTATGTATCATCATTACAGACTATAGAAAATGTTGTACGGGACTTAAGGGAAAATACTTATGTCAGGGCGGTGGTTTTAGATGGGAACATTGGGTTGCCCAAAGAGAAAAGTAAGGTGGGCAATACTAAGTACGGTGGGGTTGGAGAGGGAGCGAGAAGGACAGCCTGTATCAGTAACTCTATGGATGCACTAGTTAACCAGGATGGGAAATCTTTAGGAAAACAAACAAATAAAGGAACCGATAAACTAAAATGTATACTTGCAAATGCAAGAAGTCTGGCAGGTAAAATGGGGGAATTGGAATTGTTAGCATCAAAGGCTGAGTATGACATTATAGGTATTACGGAAACATGGTGGGACGACTCTCACGACTGGGTTGCTAACTTGGAGGGGTATTCTCTTTTTAGGAGGGACAGGGCTAACAAAAGAGGAGGAGGTGTATGTCTTTATGTTAAACCATCACTTAAACCATACCTAAAGGAGGTTATCTATGAGGAGACTGGCGATAATGTGTAGTCACTATGGGTAGAAATCTCAAGTGGGGGAATTGATGCAAAAACACTAGTCATAGGCATGTGCTACAAATAGCCGGATATTAGCATACATGAGGAAGAACAACTATTGCAGCAAATCAAAATGGCTGCGGGATTGGGTGACATCCTTGTCATTGGGGATTTTAATTACCTGGATATAAACTGGAGTAACGATTCGAGTGCTAAAGTGAGGGGCAGCAGGTTCTTAAATATGTTTAGGGATCACTGCTTGTCTCAATTAGTCAAAGACCCAACTAGGGGTAAAACTACCCTGGATCTAGTAATTACTAATAATGTGGACATTATATCAAACACTAAAGTTTGGGAGACTTTGGGTAACAGTGATCACTATATGATCACATTCGACATCAGTTTCAGGAAACATAGCTACAGGGGTTCCACCAAAACTTTTAACTTTAGGAAGGCTAATTTCAGTCTGCTTAGATGTGCACTTAACGACATAGAGTGGGAGGTTCTGTTTAATAACAAGAACACTTTGGAAATGTGAGATGTTTTATAAGGGTTGCTGGATAGCAATATTCATAACTTTTTTCCCATGGGCAGTAAACGCAGGAGTATTAAATTCAAACTGATGTGGCTTAACAAGAAGGTTAAGGCAGAAATGGATAAAAAAAGCGGGCGTTCAAAGCATTTAAATCTAATGGAAAGGAGGAGTCTTTCAAGTATTACAAGGAGTGTAATAAGAAAATGCAAAAAAAGCAATAAGAGCAGCTAAAATGGAAAATGAAAAGCAAATCGCTATAGAGAGTAAAACCAATCCTAAAAAGTTTTTTAAATATATAAACGGTAAAAGGTTGAAAAACGAGAATATAGGTCCATTAAAAGATGAATTAGGAGAATTGATAAATGATGACGAAATAAAAGCGGAAATACTAAACAAATTATTTTCATCAGTATTCACCAGTGAAGAACTGATGGTGGGAGTAGAGCATAACAATTGTGACAGTAATGATTCACGGTTATATACTTGTTTAAGTGAATAAGTAGTCCGGGAGAGACTAATCAAAGTTAAGATGAATAAATCACCTGGTCCTGATGGACTTCACCCAAGGGTTCTTATGGAGCTTAGTTCACAACTAGCACGACCCCTATACTTGATTTTCAATAGTACAATTAGATCAGGCATGGTACCAAAGGATTGGCGTATAGCTGAGGTAGTGCCATTATTTAAAAAGAGATCCAAAAATCTTTCGGGAAACTACAGACCAGTTAGTTTAACATCTATAGTGGGGAAAATATTGGAAGGAATGCTAAGGGACGTCATATAGGAGTATCTTAAGTCCGCTAGGATTATTAGCATGAACCAGCATGGGTTTGTGAGGGACAGGTCATGTCAGACTAACTTAAATAGCTTCTACGAGGAAGTGAGCAATAATCTTGATCAAGGAAAATCAGTGGATGTGGTCTTCCTAGATTTTGCAAAAGCCTTCGAATCAGTTCCTCACAGGAGACTGATGATCAAATTAAAGGAGATTGGCCTAGGAAAAACTATTTGCACATGGATAAGCAGCTGGTTGGATAGCAGGGTACAGCGAGTAGTGGTCAACGGGAAGTCCTCAACCTGGTCACCAGTAGTCAGCGGAATACCACAATGGTCCGTATTCGGACCACTACTGTTCGACTTATTTATCAATGACCTAGAAATAGGCCAATAGGCCTGGAAAACACAGTGTCAATCTTTGCAGATGATACTAAACTGTGTAAGGTAATTAATTCAGAATTAGATGTGGAGTCCTTGCAGAATGATCTATCTAAACTTGAACTCTGGGCGTCTAAATGGAAAATGAGGTTCAATACAGACAAATGCAAGGTTATGCATTTTGGGACTAAAAACAAACTTGCATCCTACATATTAAATGGGGAACACCTAGGGGAAACAGAGTTGGAAAAAGATTTGGGGGTATTCATTGAGAATAGGCTTAATAACCGTACACAATGTCAAAACGTAGTAAAGAAGGCAAGTAAGGTGCTAGCGTGCATAAAAAGGGGAATTGAGACAAGGGACTCGGATGTAATCATGCTGCTGTATAAGGCATTGGTACATCCACACCTGGAATATTGTGTTCAGTTTTGGGCACCATTGTATAAAAAAGACATCAGTGAACTCGAAAATGTTCAAAGGCGAGCTACTAAATTGATTAAAGGCCTAGAAGGACTGGACTAAAAGGAAAGACTTACTAGGCTGAATATGTGTACACTAGAAAAGAGGCGCCTAAGAGGAGATATTATTACAGGTTGAGTCTCCCTTATCCAAAATGCTTGGGACCAGAGGTATTTTGGATATCGGATTTTTCCGTATTTTGGAATAATTGCATACCATAATGAGATATCATGGTGATGGGACCTAAAGCTAAGCACAGAATGCATTTATGTTACATATACATCTTATACACACAGCCTGATGGTAATTTTAGCCAATATTTTTTATAACTTTGTGCATTAAATAAAGTGTGTGTACATTCACACAATTCATTTATGTTTCATATACACCTTATACACAAAGCCTGAAGGTCATTTAATACAATATTTTTAGTAATTTTGTGTATTAAACAAAGTTTGTGTACATTGAGCCATCAAAAAACAAAGGTTTCACTATCTCACTCTCACTCAAATAAGTCCGTATTTCGGAATATTCCGTATTTCGGAATATTTGGATATGGGATACTCAACCTGTAATATCTTCAAATATGTAAAGGGACATCACAAAGAGTTATCAGAGTAATTATTTATTAAAAGAACACAGTTTAGGACACGTGGGCTGCGACTGGAGGAGAGAAAGTTCCGAACGCAACGGAGGAAAGGGTTCTTCACTGATAGGGCAATCAGGATGTGGAATTCCCTGCCAGGGAAGGTGGTAATGGTGGACTCTGTAATTGGATTTAAAAAAGGAATGGATACATTTCTGAATAAAAAAGCTATCCAAGGTTATAATACTTAAAATATCAACGTGGTTAATCCGGGGGTAACATGAGTTAGAGTAGCTAACCAGTCATAAAACATTATTTAGCAAGTATGTAGAATCATCACAACTTAAAACAGGTTGAACACGATGGGCAATTTGCCTCTATTCATCCTCAAATACTATGTTACCCCCTGAGTAGCAAGGGCGCAAAAACTTTTATGCAGCTAAACCTGATTACTATGGGCGCAATATGCGGAATAACCGGGATCACTTTAGAAAGGAGATTAGGTGTGATATATCCAGGGGCGTAGGGAGGGTGGTACAAGTGGAGCTCGAGCTCCAGGCACCGCTGGGGACTGAAGGCGCTGGCTCACTGCACAGCTAAGAACCGGGATCTCGGGCAGGGGTAAAAGGAAATGAATACAACAAAAGGGTTGGTGGCCACCACACTGCCTGCATGTTGCAGATCACTGATTGCACAGTGCAGAGAATCCAGTGCAGAGCAATGCAATGTGGTGTGTTGTTAGGGAAGAGGGGAGGTTTGATGACTTGTCAGAAGAACTTTCCTGGCTGTCAGGGATCTGCATTCAGTGATCTGGAACATGCAGGCAGTGTGGTGGCACCCCTTCCCTTTCCTTCTACCCACGGAGGTCCAGCCTGTCAATCACATAGAAGCTCCGCCCCTCCAGGCTGGAATGAGGAGCTGCTCTGCTGCTGGCCTCTTGGTGAGAATTTTACTGTGTGCATACTGTGTGTTTATGTGTATATGTCTGTGTGAGTGTAAATGTGTGTGTATATGTCTGCGTGCTAATGTGTATACATGTATGTGTGTTTGTGTATATATATCTTTGTATACAGTATGTGTGAGTATATGTGTGTTTATGCATGTCTGTATGTGTATGTGTATGTCTGTGTATATCTGTGTGTGTATACACTACAGTACTTGTGTGTTTGTGTATCTATCTATCTATCTATCTATCTATCTATCTATCTATCTATCTATCTATCTATCTATCTATCTGTGTATACTGTATTTGTGTGTTGATGTATGTCTGTGCCTAAATGTGTGTGAATCTATGTATGTATGTGTATGTGGTGGTGGGTCAGGGCGCCGTGACATGACCCTGCTCCGGGTGTCATGTCTCCACGCTACACCTCTGGATATATCATTTGAATACCGCCAATAGAAGTTAGTACAAGAAATAATCCTATGATATTGTTTAAAAAATTCCCATGGAGTGAGAGTCATGCATTTTGTGGGAGTGATCATGATATTAGTGAACCATTGCCCATCCGCTATAATAACCTCCTTAACTGTATAGAAACACTCCCCACCCACACCTTTGTAGTAACACATTCCCGCCTCATTTTCACCGTGCCGCCTCCTCAACTGGCCCTGCTTGAAATGAACAAGTGCTGTCTATTAATGATTATTTTCTTGAGGTGTATTGTCATGTACTGCACAGTATATAGTCACCAGTTTCTGTAATGCTTTTGCTATCTATTCTGTATTTTAAATATTTTATTTATTTCTCTTTTCTCTCTTCCACCCCACCATGTGCTTTTCCTGTAATGTTTACCTCCACTGATTGCACACTCTGCCATTGCGCCCTACATACAGGGTACATCATACTACTACACAAGTGTCAGTTTTCCCATATATGCACTGGGCCCTTGTATGGCTCACCTCCCACAGTGTAACCTTCGAAGTGTGCCCAACATGGCTGCCCCATATGGTACACTTGTGGATGGGATGAAAAATACATGGACCTGGTGGTTTTGTTGGAACCCTACTCTGTACTTTAGAACTCTGAAATCACTCCCATTTTGTGTCATCTCTTCTAGAGGTGGACTATTCCACTCTGGGTAATCCTACGCTGTGCGCCCAAGATGGCTGCCGCACTTGGTACCTGGTGAGGGTGGAATACACAACCCTTGGAAGTCATTACCCAAAATGCCTACACCAATCATGCATTATGCTTTCTGTGTGCTTAAGGTTTTCTTTTATGTCTGTGTTGCTTATCTATTGCTGTATTGCTTAGATCCTATGTATTATGTGCATTGTTTTTGATGTCTGTAAAGCGCCTTAAATCCTGTTGGAGAATAAACGCTATCTAAATTAAATTATTGTTATTATTATTATTAAATATAGGATCTGTATGAGGAACTGGTAAATATTGCTAAACAAATTTATAACATTTTTTAATTTGTCATGGTCATTAGGTCTGCCCCTATATTGCATGTTAGTCTCTAGAATGCTTCCAATATTAGTCACAAGATTGTTCGCTATATTGTGCATACTGGTTCACTCTGGCGATTTTCGCAATGCAGCGATCAAGTGAAAAAACTGCAAAAATGCACATGCGCATGGTACGCAGCACACATGCGCTAAGTACTTTCACACAAAACTTTGTCGATTTACACAAGCTCGAGCGACTTTTTAAACACTAGAATGATCGTAGTGTGATTGACAGGAAGTGGGTGTTTCTGGGCGGAAACAGGGAGCATGCTAAAAAAAAACGGGCGTGCTAGGTAAAAACGCAGGAGTGGCTGGAGAAATGGGGGTGTGGCTGGCCGAACGCAGGGCGTGTTTGTGACGTCAAACCAGGAACTAAACGGACTGAGGTGATCGTAATTCGTGAGTAGGTCCGGAGCTACTCAGAAACTGCAAATAATTATTTATTAGCAGTTCTGCTAATCTTTCGTTCGCTATTCTGCTAAACTAAGATACACTCCCAGGGGGCGGCGGCCTAGCGTGTGCAATGCTGCTAACAGCAGCTAGTGAGCGAACAACTCGGAATGAGGGCCTCTGTATTCGATGTGACTAGAATGGCCCCTGTTGTATATTGGTCACTGTAATGCTTTGTGTATTGTATAGAGGTCTTTGTATTTCATAGATGTCATTAGAATAGTCTGTCAGATGAGGTTTGTAGGTGCTATAATTGTTTATCGCTCTTTGATATAAGAGTTTTCCATATATTACTATTTCTATTTAAACCACCCCCCCAATTCATAAACCATGCCTACAGGGTTTTGTCATACCCATTTTCTGATATAACATGCTGGTAGAAAGCCGGGCCACTTGCTTGTGTCTGCCCTCCAGGTTGAAAATTGCCAGCCAGCCCCTTGTCGCAACCACAACACAAGATCACATAGTGGCACTGAGAATCAAGCATGCTTGTGGGTACCATCACATCCTTAGGGCACACTCAATATTGAGGAAGAGGGGAGGGGTTATTGATTCCTCAATTCTGTCTATTACTTGTACAAAATATTCAGTTATTGGCATCAGTCCCTGGAGATTACAGTCTAACTTTACTGCCACATAAACACACAGTAGAGTCTATGTTTATCAGAAGTCATATATCAATATGTTTTTGGTGTACTGGAGAAAATCACAGAAGTTGTAAGGAAACCACACAAACTCTGGAAGAACATACAAACTCAACACACATGAAGTTGTGGTGCCTCAGTGCTCTGAGGCAGCCTAGCCTCAGAATATCAATTCTAATGGTCATGGATTGGCTGACTTGTTTCTAGCGATGTGCGGCGGGCACTTTTCGTGTTTTTTGTTTTTGTTTTGGATCTGTATGATTTTTGAAAAAAACATAAAAACAGCTAAAATCACAGAATTTGGGGGTAATTTTGATCCTATGGTATTATTAACCTCAATAACATTCATTTCCACTCATTTTCAGTCTATTCTGAACACCACACTCCTCACAATATTGTTTTTAGGCCAAAAGGTTGCACCGAGGTGGCTGTATGACTAAGCTAAGCGAAACAATTGTGCAGCACAAACACCTGGCCCATCTAGGATTGGCACTGCAGTGTCAGACAGAATGGCACTTTAAAAAACTAGTCCTCAAACAGCACATAATGCAAAGAAGAAAAAGAGGTGCACCGAGGTTGCTGTATGACTAAGCTAAGCGACACAAACACCTGGCCCATCTAGGAGTGGCACTGCAGTGTCAGACAGGATGGCACTTTAAAAAACTAGTCCCCAAACAGCACATAATGCAAAGAAGAAAAAGAGGTGCACCGAGGCTGCTGTATGACTAAGCTAAGTGACACAAGTGTGCGGCACAAACATCTGGTCCATCTAGGAGTGACACTGCAGTGGCAGACAGGATGGCACTTAAAAAAATAGTCCCCAAACAGCACATCATGCAATAAGTAAAAGAGGTGCAATGAGGTAGCTGTATGACTTAGCTAAACGACACAAGTGTGCGGCACAAACACCTGGCCCATCTAAGAGTGGCACTGCAGTGGCAGTCAGGATGGCACATATAAAAAATAGTTCCCAAACAGCACATCATGCAAAGAAGTAAAATATGTGCAATGAGGTAGCTGTATGACTAAGTTCAGTGACACAAGTGTGCAGCACAAACACCTGGCCCATTTAGAAGTGGCACTGCAGTGGCAGACAGTATGGCAGATTTAAAAAATAGTCCCCAAACAGCACATTATGCAAAGAAGTAAAAGAGGTTCAATGAGGCCACTGTATGACTAAGCTAAGAGACACAAGTGTGCGGCACAAACACCTGGCCAATCTAGGGTTGGCATTGCAGCACTAATGGTGGATACCGGATGCACGTCTAACACAAACATCGCTGTTAAGGCCTCAGTTATTCGCTTTGCAACAGGACGACTGCTGTCATATTTCATCTTCCTCGCAAAGGACTGTTGAACAGTCATTTGCTTAGTTGAAGTAGTACAAGTGGTCTTCTGACTTCCCTTCTGGGATGACGATCAACTCCCAGCAGCAACAACAGCCACGGCGGCAGCAGTAGCAGTAGGAGGAAGTTTTTCTTGATCTTTCCCTATTTTTGTTCTCCATTATTTCTCTGACGTCCTAGTGGATGCTGGGAACTCCGTAAGGACCATGGGGAATAGCGGCTCCGCAGGAGACTGGGTACAAAAGTAAAGCTTTAGGACTACCTGGTGTGCACTGGCTCCTCCCCCATTGACCCTCCTCCAAGCCTCTGTTAGATTTTTGTGCCGGCCGAGAAGGGTGCATTCTAGGAGGCTCTCCTGAGTTTCTTAGAAAAAGTTTAGTTTTAGGTTTTTTATTTTCAGTGAGACCTGCTGGCAACATGCTCACTGCATCGAGGGACTAAGGGGAGAAGAAGCGAACCTGCCTGCTTGCAGCCAGCTTGGGCTTCTTGGCTACTGGACACCATTAGCTCCAGAGGGACCAAACACAGGCCCAGCCTCGGAGTCCGGTCCCAGAGCCGCGCCGCCGGCCCCCTTACAGAGCCAGAAGCAAGAAGAGGTCCGGAAAATCGGCGGCAGAAGACATCAGTCTTCACCAAGGTAGCGCACAGCACTGCAGCTGTGCGCCATTGCTCCTCAGGCACACTTCACACTCCGGTCACTGAGGGTGCAGGGCGCTGGGGGGGGGGCGCCCTGAGCAGCAATAAAAACACCTTGGCTGGCGAAAATACATCACATATAACCCCCAGGGCTATATGGATGTATTTTAACCCCTGCCAGAATCCATAAAAATGCGGGAGAAAAGTCCGTGAAAAAGGGGCGGAGCCTATCTCCTCAGCACACTGGCGCCATTTTCCCTCACAGCTCCGTTGGAGGGAAGCTCCCTGGCTCTCCCCTGCAGTTACTACACTACAGAAAGGGTTAAAAAAAGAGAGGGGTGCACTAATTAGGCGCAGTATTAATAAAACAGCAGCTATAAGGGGAAAAACACTTCTATAAGGTTATCCCTGTATATATATAGCGCTCTGGTTTGTGCTGGCATACTCTCCCTCTGTCTCTCCAAAGGGCTAGTGGGGTCCTGTCCTCTATCAGAGCATTCCCTGTGTGTGTGCTGTGTGTCGGTACGATTGTGTCGACATGTATGAGGAGGAAAATGGTGTGGAGGTGGAGCAATTGCCTGTAATGGAGATGTCACCCCCTAGGGAGTCGACACCTGAGTGGATGGGCTTATGGAAGGAATTACGTGACAGTGTCAGCTCTTTACAAAAGACAGTTGACGACATGAGACAGCCGGCTAGTCAGCTTGTGCCTGTCCAGGCGTCTCAAAAGCCATCAGGGGCTCTAAAACGCCCGTTACCTCAGATGGCAGATACAGACGCTGACACGGATACTGACTCCAGTGTCGACGATGAAGAGACGAATGTGACTTCCAGTAGGGCCACACGTTACATGATTGAGGCTATGAAAAATGTTTTACATATTTTTGATAATACAAGTACCACTAAAAAGGGTATTATGTTTGGTGAGAAAAAACTGCCTGTAGTTTTTCCTGCATCTGAGGAATTAAATGAAGTGTGTGATGAAGCGTGTGTTTCCTAGAGATGAGCGCCTGAAATTTTTCGGGTTTTGTGTTTTGGTTTTGGGTTCGGTTCCGCGGCCGTGTTTTGGGTTCGACCGCGTTTTGGCAAAACCTCACCGAATTTTTTTTTGTCGGATTCGGGTGTGTTTTGGATTCGGGTGTTTTTTTAAAAAAACACTAAAAAACAGCTTAAATCATAGAATTTGGGGGTCATTTTGATCCCATATTATTATTAACCTCAAAAACCATAATTTCCACTCATTTTCAGTCTATTCTGAATACCTCACACCTCACAATATTATTTTTAGTCCTAAAATTTGCACCAAGGTCGCTGGATGACTAAGCTAAGCGACACTAGTGGCCGACACAAACACCTGGCCCATCTAGGAGTGGCACTGCAGTGTCACGCAGGATGTCCCTTCCAAAAAACCCTCCCCAATCAGCACATGACGCAAAGAAAAAAAGAGGCGCAATGAGGTAGCTGACTGTGTGAGTAAGATAAGCAACCCTAGTGGCCGACACAAACACCGGGCCCATTTAGGAGTGGCACTGCAGTGTCACGCAGGATGTCCCTTCCAAAAAACCCTCCCCAATCAGCACATGACGCAAAGAAAAAAAGAGGCGCAATGAGGTAGCTGACTGTGTGAGTAAGATTAGCGACCCTAGTGGCCGACACAAACACCGGGCCCATTTAGGAGTGGCACTGCAGTGTCACGCAGGATGTCCCTTCCAAAAAACCCTCCCCAATCAGCACATGACGCAAAGAAAAAAAGAGGCGCAATGAGGTAGCTGACTGTGTGAGTAAGATTAGCGACCCTAGTGGCCGACACAAACACCGGGCCCATTTAGGAGTGGCACTGCAGTGTCACGCAGGATGTCCCTTCCAAAAAACCCTCCCCAATCAGCACATGACGCAAAGAAAAAAAGAGGCGCAATGAGGTAGCTGACTGTGTGAGTAAGATTAGCGACCCTAGTGGCCGACACAAACACCGGGCCCATTTAGGAGTGGCACTGCAGTGTCACGCAGGATGTCCCTTCCAAAAAACCCTCCCCAATCAGCACATGACGCAAAGAAAAAAAGAGGCGCAATGAGGTAGCTGACTGTGTGAGTAAGATTAGCGACCCTAGTGGCCGACACAAACACCGGGCCCATTTAGGAGTGGCACTGCAGTGTCACGCAGGATGTCCCTTCCAAAAAACCCTCCCCAATCAGCACATGACGCAAAGAAAAAAAGAGGCGCAATGAGGTAGCTGACTGTGTGAGTAAGATTAGCGACCCTAGTGGCCGACACAAACACCGGGCCCATTTAGGAGTGGCACTGCAGTGTCACGCAGGATGTCCCTTCCAAAAACCCTCCCCAATCAGCACATGACGCAAAGAAAAAAAGAGGCGCAATGAGGTAGCTGACTGTGTGAGTAAGATTAGCGACCCTAGTGGCCGACACAAACACCGGGCCCATTTAGGAGTGGCACTGCAGTGTCACGCAGGATGTCCCTTCCAAAAAACCCTCCCCAATCAGCACATGACGCAAAGAAAAAAAGAGGCGCAATGAGGTAGCTGACTGTGTGAGTAAGATTAGCGACCCTAGTGGCCGACACAAACACCGGGCCCATTTAGGAGTGGCACTGCAGTGTCACGCAGGATGTCCCTTCCAAAAAACCCTCCCCAAACAGCACATGACGCAAAGAAAAATAAAAGAAAAAAGAGGTGCAAGATGGAATTGTCCTTGGGCCCTCCCACCCACCCTTATGTTGTATAAACAAAACAGGACATGCACACTTTAACCAACCCATCATTTCAGTGATAGGGTCTGCCACACGACTGTGACTGATATGACGGGTTGGTTTGGACCCCCCCCAAAAAAGAAGCAATTAATCTCTCCTTGCACAAACTGGCTCTACAGAGGCAAGATGTCCACCTCATCATCACCCTCCGATATATCACCGTGTACATCCCCCTCCTCACAGATTATCAATTCGTCCCCACTGGAATCCACCATCTCAGCTCCCTGTGTACTTTGTGGAGGCAATTGCTGCTGGTCAATGTCTCCGCGGAGGAATTGATTATAATTCATTTTAATGAACATCATCTTCTCCACATTTTCTGGATGTAACCTCGTACGCCGATTGCTGACAAGGTGAGCGGCGGCACTAAACACTCTTTCGGAGTACACACTTGTGGGAGGGCAACTTAGGTAGAATAAAGCCAGTTTGTGCAATGGCCTCCAAATTGCCTCTTTTTCCTGCCAGTATAAGTATGGACTGTGTGACGTGCCTACTTGGATGCGGTCACTCATATAATCCTCCACCATTCTTTCAATGGTGAGAGAATCATATGCAGTGACAGTAGACGACATGTCCGTAATCGTTGTCAGGTCCTTCAGTCCGGACCAGATGTCAGCATCAGCAGTCGCTCCAGACTGCCCTGCATCACCGCCAGCGGGTGGGCTCGGAATTCTGAGCCTTTTCCTCGCACCCCCAGTTGCGGGAGAATGTGAAGGAGGAGATGTTGACAGGTCGCGTTCCGCTTGACTTGACAATTTTCTCACCAGCAGGTCTTTCAACCCCAGCAGACTTGTGTCTGCCGGAAAGAGAGATCCAAGGTAGGCTTTAAATCTAGGATCGAGCACGGTGGCCAAAATGTAGTGCTCTGATTTCAACAGATTGACCACCCGTGAATCCTTGTTAAGCGAATTAAGGGCTCCATCCACAAGTCCCACATGCCTAGCGGAATCGCTCCGTGTTAGCTCCTCCTTCAATGTCTCCAGCTTCTTCTGCAAAAGCCTGATGAGGGGAATGACCTGACTCAGGCTGGCAGTGTCTGAACTGACTTCACGTGTGGCAAGTTCAAAGGGCATCAGAACCTTGCACAACGTTGAAATCATTCTCCACTGCGCTTGAGACAGGTGCATTCCACCTCCTATATCGTGCTCAATTGTATAGGCTTGAATGGCCTTTTGCTGCTCCTCCAACCTCTGAAGCATATAGAGGGTTGAATTCCACCTCGTTACCACTTCTTGCTTCAGATGATGGCAGGGCAGGTTCAATAGTTTTTGGTGGTGCTCCAGTCTTCTGTACGTGGTGCCTGTACGCCGAAAGTGTCCCGCAATTTTTCTGGCCACCGACAGCATCTCTTGCACACCCCTGTTGTTTTTTAAATAATTCTGCACCACCAAATTCAAGGTATGTGCAAAACATGGGACGTGCTGGAATTTGCCCATATTTAATGCACACACAATATTGCTGGCGTTGTCCGATGCCACAAATCCACAGGAGAGTCCAATTGGGGTAAGCCATTCCGCGATGATCTTCCTCAGTTGCCGTAAGAGGTTTTCAGCTGTGTGCGTATTCTGGAAACCGGTGATACAAAGCGTAGCCTGCCTAGGAAAGAGTTGGCGTTTGCGAGATGCTGCTACTGGTGCCGCCGCTGCTGTTCTTGCGGCGGGAGTCCATACATCTACCCAGTGGGCTGTCACAGTCATATAGTCCTGACCCTGCCCTGCTCCACTTGTCCACATGTCCGTGGTTAAGTGGACATTGGGTACAACTGCATTTTTTAGGACACTGGTGAGTCTTTTTCTGACGTCCGTGTACATTCTCGGTATCGCCTGCCTAGAGAAGTGGAACCTAGATGGTATTTGGTAACGGGGGCACACTGCCTCAATAAATTGTCTAGTTCCCTGTGAACTAACGGCGGATACCGGACGCACGTCTAACACCAACATAGTTGTCAAGGCCTCAGTTATCCGCTTTGCAGCAGGATGACTGCTGTGATATTTCATCTTCCTCGCAAAGGACTGTTGAACAGTCAATTGCTTACTGGAAGTAGTACAAGTGGGCTTACGACTTCCCCTCTGGGATGACCATCGACTCCCAGCAGCAACAACAGCAGCGCCAGCAGCAGTAGGCGTTACACGCAAGGATGCATCGGAGGAATCCCAGGCAGGAGAGGACTCGTCAGAATTGCCAGTGACATTGCCTGCAGGACTATTGGCATTCCTGGGGAAGGAGGAAATTGACACTGAGGGAGTTGGTGGGGTGGTTTGCGTGAGCTTGGTTACAAGAGGAAGGGATTTACTGGTCAGTGGACTGCTTCCGCTGTCACCCAAAGTTTTTGAACTTGTCACTGACTTATTATGAATGCGCTGCAGGTGACGTATAAGGGAGGATGTTCCGAGGTGGTTAACGTCCTTACCCCTACTTATTACAGCTTGACAAAGGGAACACACGGCTTGACACCTGTTGTCCGCATTTCTGTTGAAATAGTTCCACACCGAAGAGCTGATTTTTTTGGTATTTTCACCAGGCATGTCAACGGCCATATTCCTCCCACGGACAACAGGTGTCTCCCCGGGTGCCTGACTTAAACAAACCACCTCACCATCAGAATCCTCCTGGTCAATTTCCTCCCCAGCGCCAGCAACACCCATATCCTCCTCATCCTGGTGTACTTCAACACTGACATCTTCAATCTGACTATCAGGAACTGGACTGCGGGTGCTCCTTCCAGCACTTGCAGGGGGCGTGCAAATGGTGGAAGGCGCATGCTCTTCACGTCCAGTGTTGGGAAGGTCAGGCATCGCAACCGACACAATTGGACTCTCCTTGTGGATTTGGGATTTCGAAGAACGCACAGTTCTTTGCGGTGCTACTGCTTTTGCTAGCTTGAGTCTTTTCATTTTTCTAGCGAGAGGCTGAGTGCCTCCATCCTCATGTGAAGCTGAACCACTAGCCATGAACATAGGCCAGGGCCTCAGCCGTTCCTTGCCACTCCGTGTGGTAAATGGCATATTGGCAAGTTTACGCTTCTCCTCCGACAATTTTATTTTAGGTTTTGGAGTCCTTTTTTTACTGATATTTGGTGTTTTGGATTTGACATGCTCTGTACTATGACATTGGGCATCGGCCTTGGCAGACGACGTTGCTGGCATTTCATCGTCTCGGCCATGACTAGTGGCAGCAGCTTCAGCACGAGGTGGAAGTGGATCTTGATCTTTCCCTAATTTTGGAACCTCAACATTTTTGTTCTCCATATTTTAATAGGCACAACTAAAAGGCACCTCAGGTAAACAATGGAGATGGATGGATACTAGTATACAATTATGGACGGACTGCCGAGTGCCGACACAGAGGTAGCTACAGCCGTGAACTACCGTACTGTGTCTGCTGCTAATATAGACTGGTTGATAAAGAGATGTCGTAGTATGTATGTATGAAGAAGAAAGAAAAAAAAACCACGGTTAGGTGGTATACAATTATGGACGGACTGCCGAGTGCCGACACAGAGGTAGCCACAGCCGTGAACTACCGTACTGTACTGTGTCTGCTGCTAATATAGACTGGTTGATAAAGAGATGTCGTAGTATGTATGTATGAAGAAGAAAGAAAAAAAAACCACGGGTAGGTGGTATACAATTATGGACGGACTGCCGAGTGCCGACACAGAGGTAGCCACAGCCGTGAACTACCGTACTGTACTGTGTCTGCTGCTAATATAGACTGGTTGATAAAGAGATGTAGTAGTATGTATGTATAAAGAAGAAAGAAAAAAAAACCACGGGTAGGTGGTATACAATTATGGACGGACTGCCGAGTGCCGACACAGAGGTAGCCACAGCCGTGAACTACCGTACTGTACTGTGTCTGCTGCTAATATAGACTGGTTGATAAAGAGATGTCGTAGTATGTATGTATGAAGAAGAAAGAAAAAAAAACCACGGTTAGGTGGTATACAATTATGGACGGACTGCCGAGTGCCGACACAGAGGTAGCCACAGCTGTGAACTACCGTACTGTACTGTGTCTGCTGCTAATATAGACTGGTTGATAAAGAGATGTCGTAGTATGTATGTATAAAGAAGAAAGAAAAAAAAACCACGGTTAGGTGGTATACAATTATGGACGGACTGCCGAGTGCCGACACAGAGGTAGCCACAGCCGTGAACTACCGTACTGTACTGTGTCTGCTGCTAATATAGACTGGTTGATAAAGAGATGTCGTAGTATGTATGTATGAAGAAGAAAGAAAAAAAAACCACGGTTAGGTGGTATACAATTATGGACGGACTGCCGAGTGCCGACACAGAGGTAGCCACAGCCGTGAACTACCGTACTGTACTGTGTCTGCTGCTAATATAGACTGGTTGATAAAGAGATGTAGTAGTATGTATGTATAAAGAAGAAAGAAAAAAAAACCACGGGTAGGTGGTATACAATTATGGATGGACTGCCGAGTGCCGACACAGAGGTAGCTACAGCCGTGAACTACCGTACTGTGTCTGCTGCGACTGGATGATAAATAATGATATAAAAAATATATATATATCACTACTGCAGCCGGACAGGTATATATATTATATAATGACGGACCTGCTGGACACTGTCTGTCAGCAGAATGAGTTTTTTATAGAATAAAAAAAAAAACACCACACAAGTGAAGTCACACGACGAGTGTTTAACTTTTTCAGGCAATCACAATATAGTATACTACTAACTATACTGGTGGTCAGTGTGGTCAGGTCACTGGTCAGTCACACTGGCAGTGGCACTCCTGCAGCAAAAGTGTGCACTGTTTAATTTTAATATAATATGTACTCCTGGCTCCTGCTATAACCTATAACTGGCACTGCAGTGCTCCCCAGTCTCCCCCACAATTATAAGCTGTGTGAGCTGAGCACAGTCAGATATATAATATATACATAGATGATGCAGCACACTGGGCTGAGCAGTGCACACAGATATGGTATGTGACTGTCTTGTACTCCTGGTTCCTGCTATAACCTATAACTGGCACTGCAGTGCTCCCCAGTCTCCCCCACAATTATAAGCTGTGTGAGCTGAGCACAGTCAGATATATAATATATACATAGATGATGCAGGCATGCAGCACACTGGGCTGAGCAGTGCACACAGATATGGTATGTGACTGAGTCACTGTGTGTACCGTTTTTTTCAGGCAGAGAACGGATATATTAAATAAAACAACTGCACTGCTGGTGGTCACTGTGGTCAGTCACTAAACTCTGCACTCTCTTCTACAGTATCAGCCTCAGGTCAATCTCTCTCTCTCTCTCCTAATCTAAATGGAGAGGACGCCAGCCACGTCCTCTCCCTATCAATCTCAATGCACGTGTGAAAATGGCGGCGACGCGCGGCTCCTTATATAGAATCCGAGTCTCGCGAGAATCCGACAGCGTCATGATGACGTTCGGGCGCGCTCGGGTTAACCGAGCAAGGCGGGAAGATCCGAGTCGCTCGGACCCGTGAAAAAAAACATGAAGTTCGTGCGGGTTCGGATTCAGAGAAACCGAACCCGCTCATCTCTAGTGTTTCCCCCGATAAAAAACTGATAATTACTAAAAGGTTATTAGCATCATACCCCTTCCCGCCAGAGGATAGGGCACATTGGGAAACACCCCCTAGGGTGGATAAAGCGCTCACACGTTTGTCTAAACAGGTGGCACTACCGTCTCCTGATACGGCCGCCCTTAAGGAACCTGCTGACAGAAAGCAGGAGAATATCCTAAAATGTATATACACTCACACGGGTGTTATACTGCGACCAGCAATCGCCTCAGCCTGGATGTGCAGTGCTGGGGTGGCTTGGTCGGATTCCCTGACTGAAAATATTGATACCCTGGTAGATAGGGACAGTATATTACTGACTATAGAGCATTTAAAAGATGCATTTATATATATGCGTGATGCACAGAGGGATATTTGCCGACTGGCATCAAGAGTAAGTGCGCTGTCCATTTCTGCCAGAAGAGGGTTATGGACAAGGCAGTGGTCAGGTGATGCTGATTCCAAAAGGCATATGGAAGTATTGCCTTATAAAGTGGAGGAGTTATTTGGGGTAGGTCTATCAGACCTGGGGGCCACGGCAACTGCTGGGAAATCCACATTTTTACCCCAGGTAGCCTCTCAACATAAAAAGACGCCGTATTATCAGGCGCAGTCCTTTTGGCCCCATAAGGGCATGCGGGCAAAAGGCTCCTCTTTTCTGCCCCGTGGCAGAGGGAGAGGAAAAAGGCTGCAGCAAACAGTAAAGAATGAGCGGGTTCGGTTCCTCTGAATCCGAACCTGCCCGAACTTCAGTTTTTTCTTCACGGGTCCGAGCGACTCGGATCTTCCCGCCTTGCTCGGTTAACCTGAGCGCGCCCGAACGTCATCATCCCGCTGTTGGATTCTCGCGAGGCTCGGATTCTATCGCGAGACTCGGATTCTATATAAGGAGCCGCGCGTCGCCGCCATTTTCACACGTGCATTGAGAGTCATAGGGAGAGGACGTGGCTGGCGTCCTCTCCGTTTAGAGAAGAGAGAGACACAGTAGAGACGAGAGAAACACAGTAGTAGTAATTTTGGGGAGCATTATTAGGAGGAGTACTACTATACTACTATACTACTTGCTGAAGTGATATAGATTAGATAGTGTGACTGTAAGTGTATTGTATTAATTATCTGACTTGTGGGGGAGACACTGACAGTGGGGAGCAGTTAGAGTCTGAGAGCAGTACTCAGGAGTACATATAACGTACAGTGCACACTTTTGCTGCCAGAGTCAGTGCCACACTGCCATTGTTGTGACCACACTGACCACCAGTATAATAATATATTTTGTGATTGTCTGCTTAGGACTCGGAGTACTAGTTGCAAGTTGCAACGTGACCTGACCACCAGTTTAATAATCAATCACCACCAGTTTAATATATATATATATATATATAATTGTATATAATATATATATATATATATATATATAATATTGTATACCACCTACCCGTGGTTTTTTTTTTTTTCATTCTTCTTTATACATACTACTATAGTAGCTTACTGTAGCAGTCTGCGGTGCTGCTGACCTGACAGTGTCCAGCAGGTCCGTCATCAGTCATTACATAATAAATATATATAGTACCTGTTCGGCTGCAGTACTAGTGATATTATATTGATTTCATCTCATTATCAATAATTTATCATCCAGTCTAGACTCTATATTAGCAGCAGACACAGTACGTTAGTCCACGGCTGTAGCTACCTCTGTGTCGGCACTCGGCAGTCCATCCATAATTGTATACCACCTACCCGTGGTTTTTTTTTTTCTTTCTTCTTTGTACATACTACAATAGTATAGTAGCTTACTGTAGCAGTCTGTGGTGCTGCTGAGCTGACAGTGTCCAGCAGGTCCGTCATCAGTCATCATTACCTAATAAATATATTATCTACCTGTCCGGCTGCAGTACTAGTGATATTATATATACATACATATATATATTGATTTCATCTCATTATCATCCAGTCTATATTAGCAGCAGACACAGTACATTAGTCCACGGCTGTAGCTACCTCTGTGTCGGCACTCGGCAGTCCATCCATAATTGTATACCACCTACCCGTGGTTTTTTTTTTCTTTCTTCTTTGTAGATACTACTATAGTATAGTAGCTTACTGTAGCAGTCTGCGGTGCTGCTGAGCTGACAGTGTCCAGCAGGTCCGTCATCAGTCATCATTACCTAATAAATATATTATCTACCTGTCCGGCTGCAGTACTAGTGATATTATATATACATACATATATATATTGATTTCATATCATTATCATCCAGTCTATATTAGCAGCAGACACAGTACGGTAGTCCACGGCTGTAGCTACCTCTGTGTCGGCACTCGGCAGTCCATCCATAATTGTATACCACCTACCCGTGGTTTTTTTTTTTCTTTCTTCTTTGTACATACTACTATAGTATAGTAGCTTACTGTAGCAGTCTGCGGTGATGCTGAGCTGACAGTGTCCAGCAGGTCCGTCATCAGTCATCATTACCTAATAAATATATTATCTACCTGTCCGGCTGCAGTACTAATGATATTATATATACATACATATATATATTGATTTCATCTCATTATCATCCAGTCTATATTAGCAGCAGACACAGTACGTTAGTCCACGGCTGTAGCTACCTCTGTGTCGGCACTCGGCAGTCCATCCATAATTGTATACCACCTACCCGTGGTTTTTTTCTTTCTTTCTTCTTTGTACATACTACTATAGTATAGTAGCTTACTGTAGCAGTCTGCGGTGCTGCTGAGCTGACAGTGTCCAGCAGGTCCGTCATCAGTCATCATTACCTAATAAATATATTATCTACCTGTCCGGCTGCAGTACTAGTGATATTATATATACATACATATATATATATTGATTTCATATCATTATCATCCAGTCTATATTAGCAGCAGACACAGTACGGTAGTCCACGGCTGTAGCTACCTCTGTGTCGGCACTCGGCAGTCCATCCATAAGTATACTAGTATCCATCCATCTCCATTGTTTACCTGAGGTGCCTTTTAGTTGTGCCTATTAAAATATGGAGAACAAAAATGTTGAGGTTCCAAAATTAGGGAAAGATCAAGATCCACTTCCACCTCGTGCTGAAGCTGCTGCCACTAGTCATGGCCGAGACGATGAAATGCCAGCAACGTCGTCTGCCAAGGCCGATGCCCAATGTCATAGTACAGAGCATGTCAAATCCAAAACACCAAATATCAGTAAAAAAAGGACTCCAAAACCTAAAATAAAATTGTCGGAGGAGAAGCGTAAACTTGCCAATATGCCATTTACCACACGGAGTGGCAAGGAACGGCTGAGGCCCTGGCCTATGTTCATGGCTAGTGGTTCAGCTTCACATGAGGATGGAAGCACTCAGCCTCTCGCTAGAAAAATGAAAAGACTCAAGCTGGCAAAAGCAGTAGCACCGCAAGGAACTGTGCGTTCTTCGAAATCCCAAATCCACAAGGAGAGTCCGACTCCAATTGTGTCGGTTGCGATGCCTGACCTTCCCAACACTGGACATGAAGAGCATGCGCCTTCCACCATTTGCACGCCCCCTGCAAGTGCTGGAAGGAGCACCCGCAGTCCAGTTCCTGATAGTCAGATTGAAGATGTCAGTGTTGAAGTACACCAGGATGAGGAGGATATGGGTGTTGCTGGCGCTGGGGAGGAAATTGACCAGGAGGATTCTGATGGTGAGGTGGTTTGTTTAAGTCAGGCACCCGGGGAGACACCTGTTGTCCGTGGGAGGAATATGGCCACTGACATGCCTGGTGAAAATACAAAAAAAATCAGCTCTTCGGTGTGGAAGTATTTCAACAGAAATGCGGACAACAGGTGTCAAGCCGTGTGTTGCCTTTGTCAAACTGTAATAAGTAGGGGTAAGGACGTTAACCACCTCGGAACATCCTCCCTTATACGTCACCTGCAGCGCATTCATAATAAGTCAGTGACAAGTTCAAAAACTTTGGGTGACAGCGGAAGCAGTCCACTGACCAGTAAATACCTTCCTCTTGTAACCAAGCTCACGCAAACCACCCCACCAACTCCCTCAGTGTCAATTTCCTCCTTCCCCAGGAATGCCAATAGTCCTGCAGGCCATGTCACTGGCAATTCTGACGATTCCTCTCCTGCCTGGGATTCCTCCGATGCATCCTTGCGTGTAACGCCTACTGCTGCTGGCGCTGCTGTTGTTGCTGCTGGGAGTCGATGGTCATCCCAGAGGGGAAGTCGTAAGACCACTTTTACTACTTCCACCAAGCAATTGACTGTCCAACAGTCCTTTGCGAGGAGATGAAATATCACAGCAGTCATCCTACTGCAAAGCGGATAACTGAGGCCTTGGCATCCTGGGTGGTGAGAAACGTGGTTCCGGTATCCATCATTACTGCAGAGCCAACTAGAGACTTGTTGGAGGTACTGTGTCCCAAATACCATCTAGGTTCCATTTCTCTAGGCAGGCGATACCGAAAATGTACACAGACCTCAGAAAAAGAGTCACCAGTGTCCTAAAAAATGCAGCTGTACCCAATGTCCACTTAACCACGGACATGTGGACAAGTGGAGCAGGGCAGGGTCAGGACTATATGACTGTGACAGCCCACTGGGTAGATGTATGGACTCCCGCCGCAAGAACAGCAGCGGCGGCACCAGTAGCAGCATCTCGCAAACGCCAACTCTTTCCTAGGCAGGCTACGCTTTGTATCACCGGTTTCCAGAATACGCACACAGCTGAAAACCTCTTACGGCAACTGAGGAAGATCATCGCGGAATGGCTTACCCCAATTGGACTCTCCTGTGGATTTGTGGCATCGGACAACGCCAGCAATATTGTGTGTGCATTAAATATGGGCAAATTCCAGCACGTCCCATGTTTTGCACATACCTTGAATTTGGTGGTGCAGAATTTTTAAAAAAACGACAGGGGCGTGCAAGAGATGCTGTCGGTGGCCAGAAGAATTGCGGGACACTTTCGGCGTACAGAAGACTGGAGCACCACCAAAAACTACTGAACCTGCCCTGCCATCATCTGAAGCAAGAAGTGGTAACGAGGTGGAATTCAACCCTCTATATGCTTCAGAGGTTGGAGGAGCAGCAAAAGGCCATTCAAGCCTATACAATTCAGCACGATATAGGAGGTGGAATGCACCTGTCTCAAGCGCAGTGGAGAATGATTTCAACGTTGTGCAAGGTTCTGATGCCCTTTGAACTTGCCACACGTGAAGTCAGTTCAGACACTGCCAGCCTGAGTCAGGTCATTCCCCTCATCAGGCTTTTGCAGAAGAAGCTGGAGACATTGAAGGAGGAGCTAACACGGAGCGATTCCGCTAGGCATGTGGGACTTGTGGATGGAGCCCTTAATTCGCTTAACAAGGATTCACGGGTGGTCAATCTGTTGAAATCAGAGCACTACATTTTGGCCACCGTGCTCGATCCTAGATTTAAAGCCTACCTTGGATCTCTCTTTCCGGCAGACACAAGTCTGCTGGGGTTGAAAGACCTGCTGGTGAGAAAATTGTCAAGTCAAGCGGAACGCGACCTGTCAACATCTCCTCCTTCACATTCTCCCGCAACTGGGGGTGCGAGGAAAAGACTCAGAATTCCGAGCCCACCCACTGGCGGTGATGCAGGGCAGTCTGGAGCGACTGCTGATGCTGACATCTGGTCCGGACTGAAGGACCTGACAACGATTACGGACATGTCGTCTACTGTCACTGCATATGATTCTCTCAACATTGAAAGAATGGTGGAGGATTATATGAGTGACCGCATCCAAGTAGGCACGTCACACAGTCCGTACTTATACTGGCAGGAAAAAGAGGCAATTTGGAGGCCCTTGCACAAACTGGCTTTATTTTACCTAAGTTGCCCTCCCACAAGTGTGTACTCCGAAAGAGTGTTTAGTGCCGCCGCTCACCTTGTCAGCAATCGGCGTACGAGGTTACATCCAGAAAATGTGGAGAAGATGATGTTCATTAAAATGAATTATAATCAATTCCTCCGTGGAGACATTGACCAGCAGCAATTGCCTCCACAAAGTACACAGGGAGCTGAGATGGTGGATTCCAGTGGGGACGAATTGATAATCTGTGAGGAGGGGGATGTACACGGTGATATATCGGAGGATGATGATGAGGTGGACATCTTGCCTCTGTAGAGCCAGTTTGTGCAAGGAGAGATTAATTGCTTCTTTTTTGGTGGGGGTCCAAACCAACCCGTCATTTCAGTCACAGTGGTGTGGCAGACCCTGTCACTGAAATGATGGGTTGGTTAAAGTGTGCATGTCCTGTTTATACAACATAAGGGTGGGTGGGAGGGCCCAAGGACAATTCCATCTTGCACCTCTTTTTTCTTTAATTTTTCTTTGCGTCATGTGCTGTTTGTGGAATGTTTTTTGGAAGGGCCATCCTGCGTGACACTGCAGTGCCACTCCTAGATGGGCCCGGTGTTTGTGTCGGCCACTAGGGTCGCTTATCTTACTCACACAGCTACCTCATTGCGCCTCTTTTTTTCTTTGCGTCATGTGCTGTTTGGGGAGGGTTTTTTGGAAGGGCCATCCTGCGTGACACTGCAGTGCCACTCCTAGATGGGCCCGGTGTTTGTGTCGGCCACTAGGGTCGCTTATCTTACTCACACAGCTACCTCATTGCGCCTCTATTTTTCTTTGCGTCATGTGCTGTTTGGGGAGGGTTTTTTGGAAGGGACATCCTGCGTGACACTGCAGTGCCACTCCTAGATGGGCCCGGTGTTTGTGTCGGCCACTAGGGTCGCTTATCTTACTCACACAGCTACCTCATTGCGCCTCTTTTTTTCTTTGCGTCATGTGCTGTTTGGGGAGGGTTTTTTGGAAGGGACATCCTGCGTGACACTGCAGTGCCACTCCTAGATGGGCCCGGTGTTTGTGTCGGCCACTAGGGTCGCTTATCTTACTCACACAGCTACCTCATTGCGCCTCTTTTTTTCTTTGCGTCATGTGCTGTTTGGGGACGGTTTTTTGGAAGGGACATCCTGCGTGACACTGCAGTGCCACTCCTAGATGGGCCCGGTGTTTGTGTCGGCCACTAGGGTCGCTTATCTTACTCACACAGCTACCTCATTGCGCCTCTTTTTTTCTTTGCGTCATGTGCTGTTTGGGGAGGGTTTTTTGGAAGGGACATCCTGCGTGACACTGCAGTGCCACTCCTAGATGGGCCCGGTGTTTGTGTCGGCCACTAGGGTCGCTTATCTTACTCACACAGCTACCTCATTGCGCCTCTTTTTTTCTTTGCGTCATGTGCTGTTTGGGGAGGGTTTTTTGGAAGGGACATCCTGCGTGACACTGCAGTGCCACTCCTAGATGGGCCCGGTGTTTGTGTCGGCCACTAGGGTCGCTTATCTTACTCACACAGCTACCTCATTGCGCCTCTTTTTTTCTTTGCGTCATGTGCTGTTTGGGGAGGGTTTTTTGGAAGGGACATCCTGCGTGACACTGCAGTGCCACTCCTAGATGGGCCCGGTGTTTGTGTCGGCCACTAGGGTCGCTTATCTTACTCACACAGCTACCTCATTGCGCCTCTTAATTTCTTTGCGTCATGTGCTGTTTGGGGAGGGTTTTTTGGAAGGGACATCCTGCGTGACACTGCAGTGCCACTCCTAGATGGGCCCGGTGTTTGTGTCGGCCACTAGGGTCGCTTATCTTACTCACACAGCTACCTCATTGCGCCTCTTTTTTTCTTTGCGTCATGTGCTGTTTGGGGAGGGTTTTTTGGAAGGGACATCCTGCGTGACACTGCAGTGCCACTCCTAGATGGGCCCGGTGTTTGTGTCGGCCACTAGGGTCGCTTATCTTACTCACACAGCTACCTCATTGCGCCTCTTTTTTTCTTTGCGTCATGTGCTGTTTGGGGAGGGTTTTTTGGAAGGGACATCCTGCGTGACACTGCAGTGCCACTCCTAGATGGGCCCGGTGTTTGTGTCGGCCACTAGGGTCGCTAATCTTACTCACACAGCTACCTCATTGCGCCTCTTTTTTTCTTTGCGTCATGTGCTGTTTGGGGAGGGTTTTTTGGAAGGGACATCCTGCGTGACACTGCAGTGCCACTCCTAGATGGGCCCGGTGTTTGTGTCGGCCACTAGGGTCGCTTATCTTACTCACACAGCTACCTCATTGCGCCTCTTAATTTCTTTGCGCCATGTGCTGTTTGGGGAGGGTTTTTTGGAAGGGACATCCTGCGTGACACTGCAGTGCCACTCCTAGATGGGCCCGGTGTTTGTGTCGGCCACTAGGGTCGCTTATCTTACTCACACAGCTACCTCATTGCGCATCTTTTTTTCTTTGCGTCATGTGCTGTTTGGGGAGGGTTTTTTGGAAGGGACATCCTGCGTGACACTGCAGTGCCACTCCTAGATGGGCCCGGTGTTTGTGTCGGCCACTAGGGTCGCTTAGCTTAGTCATCCAGCGACCTAGGTGCAAATTTTAGGACTAAAAATAATATTGTGAGGTGTGAGGTATTCAGAATAGACTGAAAATGAGTGTAAATTATGGTTTTTGAGGTTAATAATACTTTGGGATCAAAATGACCCCCAAATTCTATGATTTAAGCTGTTTTTTAGTGTTTTTTTAAAAAAACACCCGAATCCAAAACACACCCGAATCCGACAAAAAAAATTCGGTGAGGTTTTGCCAAAACGCGGTCGAACCCAAAACACGGCCGCGGAACCGAACCCAAAACCAAAACACAAAACCCGAAAAATTTCAAGTGCATATCACTAGCAAACAGCCAGTCCCCAGGAACAGAAGCCCTCTCCCGTTTCTGCCAAGTCCTCAGCATGACGCTGGGGCTTTACTAGCGGACTCAGGCACGGTGGGGGCTCGTCTCAAGAATTTCAGCGTGCAGTGGGCTCACTCACAGGTGGATCCCTGGATCCTTCAGGTGGTATCTCAGGGGTACAAATTGGAATTCGAGACGTCTCCCCCTCGCCGTTTCCTAAAGTCTGCTTTACCGACGTCTCCCTCCGACAGGGAGGCGGTATTGGAAGCCATTCACAAGCTGTATTCCCAGCAGGTGATAATCAAGGTACCTCTCCTGCAACAGGGAAAGGGGTATTATTCCACGCTGTTTGTGGTACCGAAGCCGGACGGCTTGGTGAGACCTATTTTAAATCTGAAATCCTTGAACACTTACATACAAAGGTTCAAATTCAAGATGGAGTCACTCAGAGCGGTGATTGCGAACCTGGAAGAAGGGGATTATATGGTGTCTTTGGACATCAAGGATGCTTACCTCCATGTCCCAATTTACCCTTCTCACCAAGGGTACCTCAGGTTTGTGGTACAGAACTGTCACTATCAGTTTTCAGACGCTGCCGTTTGGTTTGTCCACGGCACCCCGGGTCTTTACCAAAGTAATGGCCGAAATGATGATACTCCTTCGAAGGAAGGGAGTTTTAGTTATCCCTTACTTGGACGATCTCCTGATAAGGGCAAGATCCAGGGAACAGTTGGTAGTCGGGGTAGCAATATCTCAAGTAGTGTTGCGGCAGCACGGTTGGATTCTCAATATTCCAAAATCGCAGCTGATCCCGACGACACGTCTTCTGTTCCTAGGGATGATCTTGGACACAGTCCAGAAAAAGGTGTTTCTCCCGGAGGAGAAAGCCAGGGAGTTATCAGAACTAGTCAGAAACCTCCTAAAACCAGGCCAAGTGTCAGTGCATCAATGTACAAGGGTCCTGGGAAAAATGGTGGCTTCCTACGAAGCAATCCCATTCGGCAGATTCCACGCAAGAACTTTACAGTGGGATCTGCTGGACAAATGGTCCGGATCGCATCTTCAGATGCATCAGCGGATAACCCTGTCACCAAAGACAAGGGTGTCTCTCCTGTGGTGGTTGCAGAGTGCTCATCTTCTAGAGGGCCGCAGATTTGGCATTCAGGACTGGGTCCTGGTGACCACGGATGCCAGCCTGCGAGGCTGGGGAGCAGTCACACAGAGAAGAAATTTCCAGGGCTTGTGGTCAAGCCTGGAGACATCACTTCACATAAATATCATGGAGCTAAGGGCCATTTACAATGCCCTAAGCCAAGCAAGACCTCTGCTTCAAGGTCAGCCGGTGCTGATCCTGTCGGACAACATCACGGCAGTCGCCCACGTGAACAGACAGGGCGGCACAAGAAGCAGGAGCGCAATGGCAGAAGCTGCAAGGATTCTTCACTGGGCGGAAAATCATGTGATAGCACTGTCAGCAGTGTTCATTCCGGGAGTGGACAACTGGGAAGCAGACTTCCTCAGCAGGCACGACCTCCACCCGGGAGAGTGGGGACTTCACCCAGAAGTCTTCCATATGATTGTAAACCGTTGGGAAAAACCAAGGGTGGACATGATGGCGTCCCGCCTCAACAAAAAACTGGACAGGTATTGCGCCAGGTCAAGGGACCCTCAGGCAATAGTTGTGGACGCTCTGGTAACACCGTGGGTGTACCAGTCAGTGTATGTGTTCCCTCCTCTGCCTCTCATACCCAAGGTACTGAGAATTACAAGACGGAGAGGAGTAAGAACTATACTCGTGGCTCCGGATTGGCCAAGAAGGACTTGGTACCCGGAACTTCAAGAGATGCTCACAGAGGACCCGTGGCCTCTACCTCTAAGAAGGGACCTGCTCCAGCAAGGACCCTGTCTGTTCTAAGACTTACTGCGGCTGCGTTTGACGGCATGGCGGTTGAACGCCGGATCCTGAAGGAAAAAGGCATTCCGGAAGAAGTCATTCCTACCCTGATCAAAGCCAGGAAGGATGTGACCGCAAAGCATTATCACCGCATTTGGCGAAAATATGTTGCGTGATGCGAGGCCAGGAAGGCCCCAACGGAGGAATTTCAACTGGGTCGATTCCTGCATTTCCTGCAAACAGGAGTGTCTATGGGCCTAAAATTAGGATCCATTAAGGTTCAGATTTCGGCCCTGTCGATTTTCTTCCAGAAAGAACTGGCTTCAGTTCCTGAAGTTCAGACGTTTGTCAAGGGGGTGCTGCATATACAGCCTCCTTTTGTGCCTCCAGTGGCACCTTGGGATCTCAATGAAGTTTTGGGGTTCCTAAAATCACATTGGTTTGAACCGCTTAAATCTGTGGATTTGAAATATCTCACATGGAATGTGGTCATGCTGTTGGCCCTGGCTTCGGCCAGGCGCGTGTCAGAATTGGCGGCTTTATCTTATAAAAGCCCTTACCTGATTTTTCATACGGACAGGGCAGAATTGAGGACTCGTCCTCAATTTCTCCTTAAGGTGGTTTCAGCGTTTCACCTGAACCAGCCTATTGTGGTACCTGCGGCTACTAGGGACTTGGAGGACTCCAAGTTGCTGGACGTTGTCAGGGCCCTGAAAATATATGTTTCCAGGACGGCTGGAGTCAGAAAATCTGACTCGCTGTTTATCCTGTATGCACCCAACAAGCTGGGTGCTCCTGCTTCTAAGCAGACTATTGCTCGTTGGATTTGTAGTACAATTCAGCTTGCACATTCTGTGGCAGGCCTGCCACACCCAAAATCTGTAAATGCCCACTCCACAAGGAAGGTGGGCTCATCTTGGGCGGCTGCCCGAGGGGTCTCGGCTTTACAACTTTGCCGTGCAGCTACTTGGTCAGGGGCAAACACGTTTGCAAAATTCTACAAATTTGATACCCTGGCTGAGGAGGACCTGGAGTTCTCTCATTCGGTGCTGCAGAGTCATCTACATTCTCCCGCCCGTTTGGGAGCTTTGGTATAATCCCCATGGTCCTTACGGAGTTCCCAGCATCCACTAGGACGTCAGAGAAAATAAGAATTTACTTACCGATAATTCTATTTCACGTAGTCCGTAGTGGATGCTGGGCGCCCATCCCCAGTGCGGATTGTCTGCAATACTTGTCCATAGTTATTGTTAACTAAATCGGGTTATTGTTGTTGTGAGCCATCTATCCAGAGGCTCCTCTGTTATCATGCTGTTAACTGGGTTCAGATCACAAGTTGTACGGTGTGATTGGTGTGGCTGGTATGAGTCTTACCCGGGATTCATGAATCCTTCCTTATTGTGTACGCTCGTCCGGGCACAGTATCCTAACTGAGGCTTGGAGGAGGGTCATAGGGGGAGGAGCCAGTGCACACCAGGTAGTCCTAAAGCTTTACTTTTGTGCCCAGTCTCCTGCGGAGCCGCTATTCCCCATGGTCCTTACGGAGTTCCCAGCATCCACTACGGACTACGAGAAATAGAATTATCGGTAAGTAAATTCTTATTTTTTCTGGAGTTATACAACAAAATGCAGCAAAGGAGAGCGTTCCTCTACACTACACATGGCAATCCCTTTAAAAATTATTTGAATTAAATATTAATGATTTGAAATAAATAATATACAGCACAGGACAGCACCACTGAACTTATATGGCAGCACCACTGGACTGGACTTATATGGCAGTACCACTGAACTGGATTTATATGCTAGTACCACTGGATTTATACGTCGGTACCACTGGACATATATACGGCAGTATCACTGGACTTATATGGCAGTATCACAGGAATTATATGTCAGTACCACTGGATATATATGGCAGTATCACTGGACTGGATTTATATGGCAGTACCACTGGATTTATACTACAGTATTACTGGACTGGATTTATACGCCAATACCACTGGATTTATACGGCAGTACCACTGGACACATACGGCAGTATCACTGGAATTATATGGCAGTATCACTGGACATATATAAGGCAGTATCACAGGATTTATACGGCAGAACCAGTGGACATTTATTGCAGTATCACTGGACATATATGGCAGTATCACTGGATTTATATGGCAGTATCACTGGACTTATATGGCAGTATCACTGGACTGGATTTAAACACCAGTACCACTGGATTTATACAGCAGTACCACTGGACATATACGGCAGGGGTGTGGTATTGATGTTATTTTGGTGCCGTTTTCTTCGTAGAGTGACCGGGAACCCCAATTAGTGCACCGCGTTCCTTCGCATGGCTCGCTTCGCTCGCCATGCTTCGGTCATGGTGCCTTCGCTCCGCTACCGCTTCGCTCGGCACAGATTACCGTTCCAATCGTAGTCCACATGGATCATTAAGTGTGAAAAGGTTCAAAAAAAGAAAAAGATTGTGAAAAACTCATGTCGACCTTTTGACATGTCGACCTAGAACATGTCGACCTATAGACCCTGTCGACCTAGACACCCTGTCGACCTAGTTACTGTCGACAAATAGTGGTCGACCTAGACATTGTCGACATAGTTACTGTCGACTTTCAGTCCGGATCCCATACGTCAGTATCACTGGAATTATATGGCAGTACCACTGGATGTATATGGCAGTATCACTGGACTTATAAGGCAATATCACAGGACTGGATTTATACACCAGTACCACTGGATTTATATGACAGTACCACTGGACATATACGGCAGTATCACTGGAATTATACGGCAGTACCACTGGACATATACGGCAGTATCACTGGATTTAAACGGCAGTATCACTGGACTGGATTTATACACCAGTACCACTGGATTTATACGGCATTACCACTGGGCATATACGGCAGTATCACTAGAATTATGTGGCAGTACCACTGGACATAAACGCCAGTACCACTGGATTTATACGCCAGTAAAACTGGACATATACAGATGTATCACTGGATTTATATGGCAGTATCACTGGACTGGATTTACACGCCAGTACCACTGGATTTATACGGCAGTACAACTTTACATTTACGACAGTATCACTGGAATTATATGGCAGTACCACTGGACGTATACGCCAGTACCACTGGATTTTATACGGTAGTACCACTGGACATATACAGCAGTATCACTGGATTTATACGGCAGCATCACTGGACTTATACGGCAGTATCACTGGACTGGATTTATACGCCAATACCACTGGATTTATACGGCAGTACCACTGGACATATACAGCAGTATCACTGGAATTATATGGCAGTACCACTGGACATATACGGCAGTATCACTGACTGGATTTATACGGCAGTATCACTGGATTTATACAGCAGTATCACTGGACTTATATGACAGTATCACTGGACTTTCATGGCAGTACCACTGGACTTATACAGCAGTACTACTGGACTTATACGGCAGTACTACTGGACTTATACGGCAGCACAGGGACACCACTACTGGACTGATGCAGCACAACACAGCACCACTTGACTGGACTTATACAGCAGCCCTGGACATATAGCAGCAGAGGACACCACCACTGTGACTGGACTGATGCAGCACAAGACACCACCACTGGACTGATGCAGCACAACATAGCACCACCTGGCCGATCTAGGGTTGGCATTGCAGTCCCACTGCACTAATGGTGGATACCGGATGCACGTCTAACACAAACATCGCTGTTAAGGCCTCAGTTATTCGCTTTGCAACAGGACGACTGCTGTCATATTTCATCTTCCTCGCAAAGGGCTGTTGGACAGTCATTTGCTTAGTTGAAGTAGTACAAGTGGTCTTCTGACTTCCCTTCTGGGATGACGATCAACTCCCAGCAGCAACAACAGCCACGGCGGCAGCAGCAGCAGTAGGAGGAAGTTTTTCTTGATCTTTCCCTATTTTTGTTATCCATTATTTTTCTGGAGTTATATAACAAAATGCAGCAAAGGAGAGCGTTCCTCTACAATACACATGGCAATCCCTTTAAAAATCATTTGAATTAAATATTAATGATTTGGAGTAAATAATATACAGCACAGGACAGCACCACTGAACTTATATGGCAGTACCACTGGACTGGATTTATATGCTAGTACCACTGGATTTATACGTCAGTACCACTGGACATATATACGGCAGTATCACTGGACTCAGGGCCGGCTCCAGGCCTACTAGCACCCTGTGCGAGAAAATGTAAAAGCGCCCCCTAACCCCTATGCGCGCGCCGAAGGCGCGCGCGCTTCGGGAAAAGTGGGCGTGGCCTCCTGGGAAAGTGGGTGTGGCCTCGTAACTTCATATTATTAAACTATAAATAAATATATTTTTTCACACCCCCTCTATGCACACAATTAGCAGCCTTATGCAGAACAGCCACAGTAGTGTTCCTTACACACAATGTCTCCAGTGTAGTGCCAGCTACACATGACATGCCCCGCAGCAGTGCCAGCTACACATGACATGCCCCTCAACAGTGCCAGCTACACACAATAGACCCCCAGCAGTGCCAGCTACACATGATAGTGTTCACGTTTTAGGGCAGGGTGCTGATCACAAGGAGGGCACATTTTTAAGTAAGGAGGGCAAAATGATGTACATACTGTAATACTTGGTGCTCCTCCACCCACATGCTGAAGCAGGGACAGTGCGCGCCGAAGGCGCGCAGCAAAAATTTAGGGCCGTTGCTTCGTGGGGAAGGTGCATGACCACAGAGTAGTGGCAATTCGCATTACACCACATAGTAGTGCAGCTAATACACATTGCACCAGGTAGAACCTCCTACACACTTTGCGCCAGGCAGAGCACGTTAGACACTTTGCGCCAGGCAGAGCACGATAGACACTTTGCGCCAGGCAGAGCACGATAGACACTTTGCGCCAGGCAGCGCACGATAGACACTTTGCGCCAGGCAGCGCACGATAGACACATTGCCTAGCCACAGATGCCTAGTAGATACACTACATGATATGCCCCCCAGCAGTGCCAGCTACACGTGACATGCCCCCCAGCAATGCCAGCTACACGTGACATACCCCCCAGCAGTGCCAGCTACACGTGACATGCCCCCCAGCAGTGCCAGATACATAAATGGCCACACAGTGCAGATATGCCCCCAGTGCCAGATACATAAATGCCCCCACAATGCCAGATACATAAATGACCACACAATGCCAGATACATAAGTGCCCCCACAGTGCCAGATGCATCAATGACCCCACAGTGCCAGATACATAACTGCCAGATACATAAATGCCCCCAGTGCCACAAAACATAAATGCCCCCACAGTGCCAGATAAATAAATGCCCGCCGTGCCACAAAACATAAAAGCCCCCACAGTGCAGATATGCCCCCACAGTGCCAGATACATAAATGCCCCCAGTGCCAGAAACATAAATGCCCCCACAGTGCAGATATGCCCCCACAGTGCCAGAAAAATAATGCCCCCACAGTGCAGATATGCCCCCACAGTGCCAGAAAAATAATGCCCCCACAGTGCAGATATGCCCCCACAGTGCCAGAAAAATAATGCCCACAGTGCAGATATGCCCCCACAGTGCCAGAAAAATAATGCCCCCACAGTGCCAGAAAAATAATGCCCCCACAGTGCAGATATGCCCCCACAGTGCCAGAAAAATAATGCCCCCACAGTGCCAGAAACATAATGCCCCCACAGTGCAGATATGCCCCCACAGTGCCAGAAAAATAATGCCCCCACAGTGCAGATATGCCCCCACAGTGCCAGAAAAATAATGCCCCCACAGTGCAGATATGCCCCCACAGTGCCAGAAAAACAATGCCCCCACAGTGCCAGAAAAATAATGCCCCCACAGTGCAGATATGCCCCCACAGTGCCAGAAAAACAATGCCCCCACAGTGCCAGAAAAATAATGCCCCCACAGTGCAGATATGCCCCCACAGTGCCAGAAAAATAATGCCCCCACAGTGCCAGAAAAATAAACGGCCCCACACAGTGCCAGACAGATTTTAACTTACCTGTCTGTCACTGACACTGCGGTGCTGCTGGGAGCCGGGAATACTGCTGTGGGCGGGCCGCGGACGGAGGAACAAAACTGTGTGCGCGCTATGCACGCTGCGCGGCGCCGGCGTCCAACGTCAGACGCCGGCGCCGCACAGCGCGCTGCATAGCGCGCACACAAGCGGCCGGGAGTCGGAGTCGGACACACAGAGGCTGGCTCCAGGCAGGAAAATGGCGGCCGCAGCGTGCGGCGCCCTGTAAGAGTGGCGCCCCGCGCGGCCGCTCTAGTCGAACATGCCTGGAGCCGGCCCTGACTGGACTTATATGACAGTATCACTGGAATTATATGTCAGTACCACTGGATATATACGGCAGTATCACTGGACTGGATTTATATGACAGTACCACTGGATTTATACTACAGTATTACTGGACTGGATTTATACGCCAATACCACTGGATTTATACGGCAGTACCACTGGACACATACGGCAGTATCACTGGAATTATATGGCAGTATCACTGGACATATATACGGCAGTATCACAGGATTTACACGGCAGTACCACTGGACATTTACTGCAGTATCACTGGACATATACGGCAGTATCACTGGATTTATACGGCAGTATCACTTGACTTATATGGCAGTATCACTGGACTGGATTTAAACACCAGTACCACTGGATTTATACAGCAGTACCACTGGACATATACGGCAGGGGTGTGGTATTGAAAGTCGACAGTAACTAGGTCGACAATGTCTAGGTCGACCACTATTGGTCGACAGTAACTAGGTCGGCAGGGTGTCTAGGTCGACAGGGTCTTTAGGTCCACATGTTCTAGGTCGACAGGTCAAAATGTCGACATGAGTTCTTAATGTTATTTTGGTGTCGTTTTCTTCGTAGAGTGACCGGGAACCCCAATTAGTGCACCGTGTCCCCTCACATGGCTCGCTTCGCTCGCCATGCTTCGGGCATGGTGCCTTCGCTTTGCTCGGCACAGATTACCGTTCCAATCGTAGTCCACGTGGATCGTTAAGTATGAAAAGGTTCAAAAAAAGAAAAAAATTGTGAAAAACTCACGTCGACCTTTTGACATGTCGACCTAGAACATGTCGACCTAAAGACCCTGTCGACCTAGACACCCTGTCAACCTAGTTACTGTCGACCAATAGTGGTCGACCTAGACATTGTCGACCTAGTTACTGTCGACTTTCAGTCCGGATCCCATACGGCAGTATCACTGGAATTATATGGCAGTACCACTGGATTTATATGGCAGTATCACTGGACTTATAAGGCAATATCACAGGACTGGATTTATACACCAGTACCACTGGATTTATATGACAATACCACTGGACATATATGGCAGTATCACTGGAATTATACAGCAGTACCACTGGACATATACGGCAGTATCACTGGATTTAAACGGCAGTATCACTGGACTGGATTTATACACCAGTACCACTGGATTTATATGGCAGCACCACTGGGCATGTACGTCAGTATCACTAGAATTATGTGGCAGTACCACTGGACATATACGCCAGTACCACTGGACTTATACGCCAGTAAAACTGGACATATACAGAAGTATCACTGGATTTATATGGCAGTATCACTGGACGTATACGCCAGTACCACTGGATTTTATACGGTAGTACCACTGGACATATACAGCAGTATCACTGGATTTATACGGCAGCATCACTGGACTTATACGGCAGTATTACTGGACTGGATTTATACGCCAATACCACTGGATTTATACGGCAGTACCACTGGACATATATACGGCAGTATCACTGGACTTATATGACAGTATCACTGGAATTATATGTCAGTACCACTGGATATATACGGCAGTATCACTGGACTGGATTTATATGGCAGTACCACTGGATTTATACTACAGTATTACTGGACTGGATTTATACGCCAATACCACTGGGTTTATACGGCAGTACCACTGGACACATACGGCAGTATCACTGGAATTATATGGCCGTATCACTGGACATATATACGGCAGTATCACAGGATTTATACGGCAGTACCACTGGGCATTTACTGCAGTATCACTGGACATATACGGCAGTATCACTGGATTTATACGGCAGTATCACTTGACTTATATGACAGTATCACTGGACTGGATTTAAACACCAGTACCACTGGATTTATACAGCAGTACAACTGGACATATACGGCAGGGGTGTGGTATTGAAAGTCGACAGTAACTAGGTCGACAATGTCTAGGTCGACCACTATTGGTCGACAGTAACTAGGTCGACAGGGTGTCTAGGTCGACAGGGTCTTTAGGTCCAACATGTTCTAGGTCGACAGGTCAAAAGGTCGACATGAGTTCTTAATGTTATTTTGGTGTCGTTTTCTTCGTAGAGTGACCGGGAACCCCAATTAGTGCACCGTGTCCCCTCACATGGCTCGCTTCGCTCGCCATGCTTCGGGCATGGTGCCTTCGCTTTGCTCGGCACAGATTACCGTTCCAATCGTAGTCCACGTGGATCGTTAAGTATGAAAAGGTTCAAAAAAAGAAAAAAATTGTGAAAAACTCATGTCGACCTTTTGACATGTCGACCTAGAACATGTCGACCTAAAGACCCTGTCGACCTAGACACCCTGTCAACCTAGTTACTGTCGACCAATAGTGGTCGACCTAGACATTGTCGACCTAGTTACTGTCGACTTTCAGTCCGGATCCCATACGGCAGTATCACTGGAATTATATGGCAGTACCACTGGATTTATATGGCAGTATCACTGGACTTATAAGGCAATATCACAGGACTGGATTTATACACCAGTACCACTGGATTTATATGACAATACCACTGGACATATATGGCAGTATCACTGGAATTATACAGCAGTACCACTGGACATATACGGCAGTATCACTGGATTTAAACGGCAGTATCACTGGACTGGATTTATACACCAGTACCACTGGATTTATATGGCAGTACCACTGGGCATGTACGTCAGTATCACTAGAATTATGTGGCAGTACCACTGGACATATACGCCAGTACCACTGGATTTATATGCCAGTAAAACTGGACATATACAGAAGTATCACTGGATTTATATGGCAGTATCACTGGACTGGATTTACACGCCAGTACCACTGGATTTATACGGCAGTACAACTTTACATTTACGACAGTATCACTGGAATTATATGGCAGTACCACTGGACGTATACGCCAGTACCACTGGATTTTATACGGTAGTACCACTGGACATATACAGCAGTATCACTGGATTTATACGGCAGCATCACTGGACTTATACGGCAGTATCACTGGACTGGATTTATACGCCAATACCACTGGATTTATACGGCAGTACCGCTGGACATATATACGGCAGTATCACTGGACTTATATGACAGTATCACTGGAATTATATGCAAGTACCACTGGATATATACGGCAGTATCACTGGACTGGATTTATATGGCAGTACCACTGGATTTATATTACAGTATTACTGGACTGGATATATACGCCAATATCACTGGATTTATACGGCAGTACCACTGGACACATACGGCAGTATCACTGGAATTATATGGCAGTATCACTGGACATATATACGGCAGTATCACAGGATTTATACGGCAGTACCACTGGACATTTACTGCAGTATCACTGGACATATACGGCAGTATCACTGGATTTATACGGCAGTATCACTTGACTTATATGGCAGTATCACTGGACTGGATTTAAACACCAGTACCACTGGATTTATACAGCAGTACAACTGGACATATACGGCAGGGGTGTGGTATTGATAGTCGACAGTAACTAGGTCGACAATGTCTAGGTCGACCACTATTGGTCGACAGTAACTAGGTCGACAGGGTGTCTAGGTCGACAGGGTCTTTAGGTCCAACATGTTCTAGGTCGACAGGTCAAAAGGTCGACTTGAGTTCTTAATGTTATTTTGGTGTCGTTTTCTTCGTAGAGTGACCGGGAACCCCAATTAGTGCACCGTGTCCCCTCACATGGCTCGCTTCGCTCGCCATGCTTCGGGCATGGTGCCTTCGCTTTGCTCGGCACAGATTACCGTTCCAATCGTAGTCCACGTGGATCGTTAAGTATGAAAAGGTTCAAAAAAAGAAAAAAATTGTGAAAAACTCATGTCGACCTTTTGACATGTCGACCTAGAACATGTCGACCTAAAGACCCTGTCGACCTAGACACCCTGTCAACCTAGTTACTGTCGACCAATAGTGGTCGACCTAGACATTGTCGACCTAGTTACTGTCGACTTTCAGTCCGGATCCCATACGGCAGTATCACTGGAATTATATGGCAGTACCACTGGATTTATATGGCAGTATCACTGGACTTATAAGGCAATATCACAGGACTGGATTTATACACCAGTACCACTGGATTTATATGACAATACCACTGGACATATATGGCAGTATCACTGGAATTATACAGCAGTACCACTGGACATATACGGCAGTATCACTGGATTTAAACGGCAGTATCACTGGACTGGATTTATACACCAGTACCACTGGATTTATATGGCAGTACCACTGGGCATGTACGTCAGTATCACTAGAATTATGTGGCAGTACCACTGGACATATACGCCAGTACCACTGGATTTATACGCCAGTAAAACTGGACATATACAGAAGTATCACTGGATTTATATGGCAGTATCACTGGACTGGATTTACACGCCAGTACAACTTTACATTTACGACAGTATCACTGGAATTATATGGCAGTACCACTGGACGTATACGCCAGTACCACTGGATTTTATACGGTAGTACCACTGGACATATACAGCAGTATCACTGGATTTATACGGCAGCATCACTGGACTTATACGGCAGTATCACTGGACTGGATTTATACGCCAATACCACTGGATTTATTCGGCAGTACCACTGGACATATACGGCAGTATCACTGGAATTATATAGCAGTACCACTGGACATATACGGCAGTATCACTGACTGGATAATATATGGCTTAGAGGCTTAAATGATTCCAAACATTATGGAATTTTCCTGGATACATAAGGAATCTACAAATGGATCATCAGTGATTGAGCAGTTATTATATAAGTGGAGTCAATTTGGATGTTTATCATCAGCATTCTATACCATACTTAATTTCTGCTCCATCATACTTTATTGTATATTGACTTTCATCTTTACTTTTTATTTTTATTTTTTGATAATTTCATTTAGGTTTGCGGTCTGTGTTTTGGATTCTGGGTAATCTAATCCTATACTTCTTAACAAGCAAATGGATGTAACCTCTCCCTTGTGGGCGCTAGATCCTATAACTTCTTATTATCAAACATCAGATATAGATAATGGATATCAAATATGATAAAATGATATTAGATTCCCAATAACCGTCCACGTGACCCTCAGCATCCAAAGGTGTCCGTGCATCTGGGGTTCAATAAATCATACTGTTTGTTTCAGATTGGATTGTTAATCTGTCGCCTTTCTTTTCTGCAAATTGGTACTGATTTGCAGAAAAGAAAGGCAACAGATTAACAATCCAATCTGAATCAAACACAATATGATTTATTGAACCCCAGACGGACGGACACCTTTGGATGCTGAGGGTCACGTGGACAGTTATTAGGAATCTAATCTCAGGAGCCATTAACACCTGCGGCTCCCATCTACCACATGGGTATGATTATCCTCCTGCCTTCAGTGTGATCTTTCCTCATGTTTTTTACATTTGATAATATATGTTTATGTATATGTTTTATATAAAATTTTATTTTATCATATATATCATTTTATCATATTTGATATCCATCATTTCTATCTGATATTTGATAATAAGAAGTTACAGGATCTAGCGCCCACAAGGGAGAGGTTACATCCATTTGCACTGCTCATCTTTGAGGGAGTCATCTAGGGGACCCCCATACCCTCCCTTAGGCTTGCTTCTGATCCTATACAGCGCCACATCCATCCCCACCATTCATAAAAACTTCTTAACAAGCATTTATTATGATACATAGAATGTTGTTATTGTGCGATGTATTATTGTAAGTTTATATTATTTGTACTCCCACCTTTCGTGACCAATGGCATACTATATTGTACACATCAAGTTCATAACATACAAGATGCAATTAATATAGCATAGCATAGAGGTACACTGATGCTTTGTAGCCACATACTGCTTGTTTTTAACACACTAACATTAAGTGAAATATGCGTTCGGTGTCTTGATATTTGTAGGTTGCTAGGAAACGGTGGAAGAGGAGTGCACTCAGGACCTCTTCTTGAGCAGGGATGACACGCACCAGATACCTTCATGCCAGCTCCTCTCACCTACCCCTTCCCGGCTGTGCTGCTGCTAGGGAGTGTGCTCTGTGCCTCTTGATATTAGTAGGTTGCTAAGCAACGGTGGATGAGCAGGAATGATGCAGGCCCGATCCCCTCATGCCAGCTCCTTCCACCTACCTTCTCCCGGCTGTGCTGCTGCTAGGGAGTGGACTCATTGCCTCTTTCTGAACGCAGGATGACGCGCATCCGGCTGTCGCACACCGGGACTGAAATGACTTTATACAAGAATTTGATATTATCTAAATCGTATAAGGTCCACAAAGCCACTTGATCTGGCCTGGCCAGGCTCACCTAACCGAAGGAGATGACGGGCGTCCGCTGAGATTGTGTTACCGGCGGGCGCCGTCTCCTTCCCCTCAGCTGCAGCCGAAAGCTGGAGCTGACTCCCGAGCTCCAGCTTCCGGTTCTGACAGTGTGTGGCTGTTCGCTATGGGAGAGACGTCATGATGTCTCTCCCATAGTTCCGAAGAGCGGGCGGCCAGGCGGATTGCAACGGTCTGGAAGCAGGAGCGGGGCCGGTGAGTATTGTGTTTTTTTTTTTTTAAATGTGTGTGTGTAAGCAGCGCTACTAAAGGGGGCTCATTTAATGGGGCATAACAAGTGACTAGGGGCATATCTAATGGGGCACAACAATTGACTGGGGGCATATCTAATGGGGTATAACAACTGACTGGGGGCATAACAATTTACTGGGGGCATATCTAATGGGGTATAACAACTGACTGGGGGCATATCTAATGGGGTATAACAACTGACTGGGGGCATATCTAATGGGGTATAACAACTGACTGGGGCATATCTAATGGGGTATAACAACTGACTGGGGGCATATCTAATGCAGCATAACAACTGACTGGGGGCATATCTAATGGGGCACAACAACTGACTGGGGGCATATGTACTGGGGGTATATCTACTGGGGAATAAAAACTGACTGGGGGTATAACTACTAGGACATAACAACTGACTGGGGGCATATCTAATGGGGCATAACAACTGACTGGGGCATATCTAATGTGGCATAACTGACTGGGGGCATATCTAATGCAGCATAACAACTGACTAGGGGCATATCTAATGGGGCATTACAATTGACTGGGGGCATATCTAATGGGGTATAACAACTGACTGGGGGCATATCTAATGGGGCATAACAACTGACTGGGGGCATATGTACTGGGGGCATATCTACTGGGGAATAAAAACTGACTGGGGGTATAAATTCTAGGACATAACAACTGACTGGGGGCATATGTACTGGGGATATATCTACTGGGGCATAACAACTGACTGGGGGCATATGTACTGGGGCCTAACAACTGACTGGGGGTCATATCTACTGGGGTCATATTTACTGGGGAATAAAAACCGACTGGTGGTATAACTACTAGGACATAACAACTGACTGGGGGCATATCTAATAGGGCATAACAACTGACTGGGGCATATCTAATGCGGCATAACTGACTGGGGGCATATCTAATGCAGCATAACAACTGACTAGGGGCATATCTAATGGGGCATTACAATTGACTGGGGGCATATCTAATGGGGTATAACAACTGACTGGGGGCATATCTAATGCAGCCTAACAACTGACTGGGGGCATATCTTATGGGGCACAACAACTGACTGGGGGCATATGTACTGGGGGCATATCTACTGGGGAATAAAAACTGACTGGGGGTATAACTACTAGGACATAACAACTGACTGGGGGCATATCTAATGGGGCATAACAACTGACTGGGGCATATCTAATGCGGCATAACTGACTGGGGGCATATCTAATGCAGCATAACAACTGACTAGGGGCATATCTAATGGGGCATTACAATTGACTGGGGGCATATCTAATGGGGTATAACAACTGACTGGGGGCATATCTAATGCAGCATAACAACTGACTGGGGGCATATCTAATGGGGCATAACAACTGACTGGGGGCATATGTACTGGGGGCATATCTACTGGGGAATAAAAACTGACTGGGGGTATAAATTCTAGGACATAACAACTGACTGGGGGCATATGTACTGGGGATATATCTACTGGGGCATAACAACTGACTGGGGGCATATGTACTGGGGCATAACAACTGACTGGGGGTCATATCTACTGGGGGCATATTTACTGAGGGTATAACTACTGACTGGGGGCATAACTACTGGGGGAAGGCTAGTTTTTAAGTGGCCCCCAAAGGATTTTATAAATATCTAAATGGTCCTTGGTAGAAAAAAGGTTCCCCACCCCTGATCTCAATGTTGCAGGTATGAGATATACGTTACACATTTTGTTATGCACTTTATTGCTCTGTGTGATAGCATCCTGATTTAGTAGTCTTGTTTTTTTAGATACTATGCACTTACTTGTACCTTACCAATGCAAATGCCTATGTAGCTATAGATTGACACCTGCCCACAGGTGCAGTGGGTGGTGCTTTTAATCACTCATTCTGTTATGCCATTGGTTAACACTGGGCATAGAATATGAATCTAGGTATTAGATGTCTTGACAAAGGTCAGTGTGGGGACCCAAACCTCGATACTTTGTGAACATGCTTATGTTTGATCAATCCCCACTCCCTAGCCGCGGCGCAGGTGGAACAAAAGCTGCTGCAGCCACCGGCATAGATGTGTATGCAAGCAGCGCAGCGGAAGGCTTTCATAGCCCTCCCTGCGCCGCATACTCTCTGAGCCCCGGAGCCTCCTCTGCACATGATGTCACAAAAGTGCCTCCCCGCCACAGCCGCGCCCAGATCCCCAGAGGCCCTTACTCTGCAACACAGCACCTGGGCTGACGGCCTAAGAGCCCCAAGATGGCTAATGTAACAGATAGAGGGGGTGATATCGCGGAGAGTAATGTCTGGACGCTGAATCAATGTAAAAGGTGACAGTGCTGTGCAGTGCAGTCAGGGCCGGTGCTACGGTGTTCGGCGCCCCCCTACAAACTATAAATTTGCACCCTTGCATACTTTACAAACGAACAGCGCACATAATACCCCCTGTAGTAGAAACACTTACACATGTAACGCCCCCTGAACTAGTGACACTTACACATGTCATGCCCCTCTGTACCAGTGACGCTTACACACGTAACACTTCCTGTACCAGTGCCGCTTACACACGTAACACCCCCTGCACCAGTGCCGCTTACACACGTAATGCCCCCCTGTACCATTGACGCTTACATACGTAACGCCCCCTGTAGCAGTGCAGCTTACACACGTAACGCCCCCTGTAGCAGTGCTGATTACACACGTAGCGCCCCCTCTACCAGTGCCGCTTACACACGTAGCGCCCCCTGTACCAGTGCCGCTTAGACACGTAACGCCCCCTGTACCAGTGCCGCTTAGACATGTAATGTCCCTTGTACCAGTTCCGCTTATACACGTAATGGTGATCATAGGAAAAGACGATACTCGGGCGCCGGGGCTCTGTACGGCGTCTGCCTTTGAACTTCCCGCCCTCTCCCGATTGGTGGAAGGGGCCGATGACGTCACCCGCTCACCATGCTCTCGTGGATGCCGGGCGCAATGGTGGCGCCCACACCCCGAGAACCCGCCGGAGGCAGCACCAGCAAGACGCGACGACCCGGAGCCCATCTGGGGCGACGACCGCCGGGAGACCCAGCGCACCCGGAGCGGTAAGCGCGGCAGCCACAGCGCCGCGAGTGTGATAGTACCCCCTCCTCCAGGAGTGGCCCCTGGACACTTTCCTGGTTTCGTTGGATGTTTAGAATGAAAGATCCGGACTAGTCGGGGAGCAGTGACTTCAGAAGCTTTGACCCAGTTCCTCTCCTCAGGACCATAACCTTTCCATTCTACCAGATACTGTAAATTCTTGTGAAGATAACGAGAGTCAAGAATAATTTTGATTTTAAATTCTGTTCCAGCTTCAGTCTCTACCGAGGTTGGGCTAGGAGATTCCGAATGAAACCGATTTAAAATGAGGGGACGAGAGAAACATGGAAAGAATTTGGTACCCGAAAGTGGAAAGGCAATCCCAATTTGCAGACAACAGGGTTCAGGACTTGCAAAACGGGGTAAGGACCGATGAACCTCGGAGCAAACTTCATAGCGGGTACTCTTAAATGAAGATTGCGGGTAGAGAACCATACCCTGTCACCAACTTTGTATTGAGGAGCTGCTCGCCATTTTCTATCCGCAAAGAATTTGTAGCGGCCAGAGATTTTCTTGAGATTAGCATGAACCCTACTCCAGATTTGACTGAAGTGCTGGAGAGTGGAAGCTGCAGCAGGAACATCCTCCAAAGAAAAAATTGGTAAATATGGGACTCGTGGATAGAATCCATAATTAATGAAGAATGGGGACTCACCATTGGAAGAGTGGTACAGATGATTATGGGCAAACTCGGCCCAGGGTAACAGTTCCACCCAATCGTCCTGTGAAGGAGAGAGATAAACACTGAGAAAAGTCTATAAATCTTGATTGACACGTTCAGTTTGCCCATTGGTTTGTGGATGGTAAGCAGATGAGAACTTGAGTTTTATTTGTAAGGCTGAGCAGAGAGCCCTCCAAAATCTTGCAGTGAACTGCACCCCTCGATCAGAGACTATCTCCCGAGGTAACCCGTGCAGGCGGAAATGTTCACAAATAAATAGTAAAGCCAACTTGGGAGCCGTTGGTAAACCGGTCAACGGAACAAAATGTGCCATTTTTGAAAAGCGGTCAATAATCACCCAGATGGTATTGTAACCCTTGGAGAGGGGTAATTCGGTAATGAAGTCCATAGAAATATGGGTCCAGGGTTTCTTAGGAATGGACAGTGGATGAAGCAACCCTGCAGGAGGCAGAAGAAGCGTTTTGTGCGGAGCACATTGAGGAGATGAATTGACATAATCTTGTATATCCTTCTTCATGTTGTCCCACCAATATGACCTTCGTAGAAATTCGCACATTTTTTGAACTCCAGGATGACCGGAAAACTTGGAGATATGAGCCCACTGCAGTAACTTTGGTCGAAATTTAACTGGTACAGACATTCTCCCAGGAGGAGGACCCAGAGAGGTGGGAGCTGCTGAAATAGAGACTGGACTGAGAATTAAACTCTTGTCAAAGTAATTCTCCTCATCCGAGGCCGTTAACGAACAAGGCAGAGCATCAGCCTTAGCGTTAAGAGTCCCGGCCTGGTACTTAATAATGAATGAGAACTGAGTGAAGAAGAGCGCCCATCTAGCTTGACGGAGATTCAAGAACTGGGCCGTCTTGATATACAACAAGTTCTTGTGATCAGTGTAAATAGTAATTAGGTGTTGAGCACCTTCCAATAAGTACCTCCATTCTTCTAGGGCAGATTTTATTGCTAAAAGTTCCTGATCTCCAATGGTGTAGTTTCGTTCAGCAGGAGAGAACTAATGAGAATGGAAACCACATGGATGTAACTTTCCATCAGAAGAGTACTGTGAAAGGACGGCACCGATACCTACTGAGGAAGCATAGACTTCCAAGAAGAATGGTTTTGAGAAATTCGGTTGTTGGAGTACCGGAGCAGACATAAAGGCTGATTTCAACCGGACAAACGCTACTACAGCTTCAGAAGACCAGAGACTTGGGTCGGACCCCTTTTTGGTTCGGGCAGTGATGGGTGTAACAATGGTAGAAAATCCCTTAATGAATTTCTGGTAGTAATTTGCAAAGCCCAGGAATCTTTGTACCGCTTTCAAGGAGAGAGGCTGAGTCCAGTCCCGAATGGCAGTGAGTTTTTCCGGATCCATGCGAAGCTCCGTACCTGAGATGACATAACCGAGGAACGGAATTGAAGGGACCTCAAATATACATTTGGAAATCTTGCCGTAGATACGATTCCTTCGTAAGCGAAGAAGTACTTCTTTGACCTGTACTCTGTGCTCTGCAAGATTCTTAGAAAATATCAGAATGTCATCCAAGTACACCACTACGCTTTGGTATAACATATCTCGGAAGATTTCATTTACAAATCCCTGAAAAACGGCAGGGGCATTGCTGAGGCCAAACGGCATTACCAGATATTCGTAATGCCCGTCCCTGGTATTGAAGGCCATCTTCCATTCGTCCCCCCGTCGGATACGTATCAGATTATAGGCTCCTCTTAAGTCGAGTTTAGTGAAGACGTGGGCTCCACGAACCCTATCAAATAGCTCTGTGATTAGCGGCAAAGGGTATTAGTTCTTAACGGTGATATCGTTTAAACCACGATAATCAATACATGGTCTTAACCCCCCGTCCTTCTTCTTCACGAAAAATAAACCTGCTCCAGCTGGGGAGGTAGAGGGGCGAATTAATCCTTTCAGTAGATTAGATTTGATATTGTCCGACATAGCTTGGGTCTCTGGTAATGACAAGGGATATGTGCATCCCCGGGGTGGCATTTTCCCTGGGATAAGCTCAATGGGACAGTCCCAGGGTCTATGGGGTGGTAACTGATCGGCCGTCTGCTCAGAGAACACATCTGTGAACTCCTGATAGGCCTCCGGAATGAGCTCCTCATCAGACTTGGAAGATACACGGAGCGGGTAAACAGAAGTGAGACAACTAGAGTGACAAAACGAGCTCCAGTACAATATTTGTGACGACTTCCAGTCGACGTTAGGGTTGTGAATTTTAAGCCAAGGTAGACCAAGAACAAGATCGTGAGGCATCTCCGGAATTACTAGAAACTCCAAATGTTCTTGATGCAGAGCTCCGACCTGCAGCTTGATTGGCTCTGTGCGACTTGTAATAAGACCATTAGATATTTTGGTACCATTGATGGCAGTCAACGTAATAGGTCGTTTGACAGACTGTAACTGTAAACACAGACTCTGAACACAAGAAAGAGAAACAAAATTCCCTACAGCCCCAGAGTCCAGCAGGGCCTTAACAGGTTTGGCTATAGACTCCGAAAACAGAGACATGGAGAGTAAACAATCCACTGTCGGAGATTTAGATGTAACCCCTAACTTGACTCCTCCGGAACAAGCTAGGCCTGCCCGTTTCCGGGCCGGGACTTGCAGAACTTGATAAAGTGATCCGCGGCTTACCCTCACGACGGCGCTGTCGTTCCTCCGGGGACAGCCGAGATCGGTTGATTTGCATGGGTTCGTCCGGACTCGGGGTAACTGTTTGCTTAGGCGGGAGAAGCCGGAATCTGGATCGATCCGACCGACTACGTTCACTACCTCGTTCCTGCATGCGAAGATGCACCTTGACACAGAGTGAGATCAACTCTTCTAAAGGATCCAGCAGATCCCTAGTGACCAGCTCGTCCTTGAGACGGTCAGAGAGCCCGTTCCAGAAAGCGGCCCTGAGAGCATCATTATTCCAGCATAGTTCTGAGGCAATGGTCTGGAAGTGAACCACATACTGTCCCACAGAACGGGAGCCTTGACGAACTCGGAGTAGGTCCAAGGAAGCAGCGGTCGTTCTGCCGGGCTCATCAAAAATCCTTCGGAATGACGCAATGAAATTAGTGTAACTGGAAACCAATGGGTCAGATCGTTCCCACAACGGAGACACCCAATCCAACGCTGAACCTTCAAGCAAGGAAATAATGTATGCCACTTTGGACCGATCCGTGGGGAAATTGTGTGAGAGAAGTTCAATATGCACCTCGCATTGGTTGAGAAAACCACGGCAATTCTTTGGATTCCCATTATAGCGAGAGGGAGTGGGAAGCTGAAGGCGTGACCTGGTTCCAGACTAGGATTGAACATTACTGGAGATGTCTACTGGAGCGGGTACTGGAGCAGGATTCGGAACTACTGAAGCCAGGGAGGCCTGAATTTGATCCAGCCGGACGGATAATTCCTGGAGATACTGCATCACCTGGCTGTGTGCCGCCTCCTGACTCTGAACTCGGGAAGCCAAGTTTTGGATGGCGCTTGACTCTGGGTTCCGATCCCCCGGGTCCATGTGGCCTGAGTATACTGTCACTGACCTGGGTTGGGAGTGTTGAGAACTCGGGGGTTCTTCCGATGATCGGGAAGAGGAACCACAGCTGGGCCGGAGCAGGGATGGCCGGATGTAGGTTTTCCTCATGCAGAACTTAGCCATTGTAACCGACGTGTAATGCTAAAGAATTAGTTGTGGCCAAGGCTTGGGGGTGATGCTGAAGTACACAGAAGAATGAAAAACTTGTGAGCAATGCTGAAGAAATAAATGAAGATTTGAGAATGATGTTGAAGCCCACAGAAGAATGAAGAACTTGTGAGCAATGTTGAAGAAATTAATGAGGATTTGAGAACGATGTTGAAGCACACAGAAAAATGACGAACTTGTGAGCGATGCTGAAGAAATATATGAGGATTTGAGATTCAGTGTAACTCTGGAAGTATGGGAGGCGTTCCACTTAGGGATACAGTGTAATACTGGAAGCACAGGAGGTGTCACTCTGAGAGATACACTGTAACTCTGGTAATGCAGAGAATGTCGCACTGGGTGATACACTGTAACACTGGTAATGCAGAGAATGTCCCACTGAGTGATACACTGTAATGCTGGTAGCACAGGGAATGTTCCACTGAGTGATACACTGTTCGCTGGTAGCACAGGGAATGTTCCACTGAGTGATACACTGCAACGCTGGTAGCACAGGGAATGTCCCACTGAAAGATACTCTGCAACGCTGGAACACAGGAGACGTTCAGCTTGAGAACACGCTGAACGCTGCTAGCACTGGTGATCATAGGAAAAGATGATACTCAGGCGCCGGGGCTCTGTATGTCGTCTGCCTTTAAACTTCCCTCCCTCTCCCGATTGGCGAAAGAGGCCAATGACGTCACCCGCTCACTACGCTCTTGTGGATGCCGGGCGCAATGGTGGCGCCCACACCCTGAGAACCCACCGGAGGCGACGACCACGGACGCAACGGCACGGAGCCCACCGGGGGCGACGACCGCCGGGAGACCCAGCGCATCCTGAGTGGTAAGTGCGGCAGCCACAGCGCCGCGAGTGTGACACCAACCCTCTTGTCTATGCTCGCTGTCTACCCCTTCTGTGTCATCCCGGTATGTTAGCCCTTCGCCTTTTAGATTGTAAGCTCGCAAGAGCAGGGACCTCTCTCCTCATGTGCCTTTCCTTTTCTTACTTACACTACGTGTCTTATACTCCTTACTCCCTTTGATGGCACCTAAACCCTGGATTTCTATACCTGTCCTATATTGTCTTGAACTGTAAGTGCTGTTTTCTTGTTTGCTCATTTGATCATGTACTGTGTAATGAGCGCTGCGGATCCCTTGTGGCACCATATAAATTAAAGATAATAATAATAATAATATCTCCTATATAATACACCAGATCTGTGACTTTGTGACTCATTTGCTAATGCTTGGCGGAGTCACAACACTGGGTGGAGTTAGTCAAATGAGTCACAGATCTGGGCAAATCTATAGGAGACTAGGAGCAGAAGCAGATGGTATGGGCATGGCACAGGCAGGGGTGCATACCTCCCAGCTTTCTTCAGGCAGAAGGAGGGACACATAAGCGAAAAGAGGCGTGGCTTAACGGGAGGGCCCCCGTTTTCGTCAGTGAGGGGGCATGCCCAGCGCTCTGTGAGCTGCTGGCATGCCCCCAGGGGCTGATTATGAGTCCGGGGGGACCCAGGGCACTTGAGACAGGGGGGCCCTATCTCATTGCTGTGCCTACTGTGGGGTTAAGGGCGTGGCCTAATCGCGCCCCACGAGGCCACGCCCTCTTATGCAAATTCCAGATTTATTTTTTTTACTGGAATTTTGGCCCCTCAGCTAGGGGTAAATCCAGAGGAGGTGGTCGCTTCCCCCTACACACCTGCACAGGCAGAAGAAAGCAGGGTGACTGCTGCCTCCCTGCAACACCACAGACCTGCCAATACGCAGCAGCGTGTGCTGACTGTAGCACAATGCTAACGCTGTTGCTGGCAGGACGGGGGAGCTTCTGAGCTGGGACAGAGCTATTCGAGCCGGGGGGCCCACTAAAACTGTGGGGCCAACGATACGTACCCCCTGCCCCCCCCCCCCTTAATCCGTCTCTGCTGCTGGAACCCCCCTTTAATCCGTACCCCCTGATGCCCCCTCTCCCTCTGTCTCCACCATTCACCGCTGCTCTGCTAAGCAGAACAGCAAGTACAGGAGCTTTCCAACTGCCTCCCCCCACTGCGGGACACTGCGACCCCCGGATGGGACGGCGGGACAGACCCCAAAAAATGTGACTGTCCCGCGAAAATCCGGACAGTTGGGAGATATGGGGGTGTGTGAGGGGGTATGCTGTACAGACAGATGGGCACCGGCTCACTGTGTGCTTGACCCCCCACATCAGCATACTCAGCAGGGTCTCTCTGGCGCGGAGGAGCGTCACTTTCTGGCACACTCCACACTTCTTAGATGCAGTTTTGTGGGGCACCTGCCGCTTGCAGGTTCCGTACTGCCTCTGTTATCTCCAGCCCCGGCAATCCCACCGCTAGCTGCAGTGCTGCCGCCCGCAGTGAGGTGCTACTATACTTTTAATAGAATACACCAGTGACATGAGTGTTTTAAGAGAGGAGAGGGCACGTGTGCAGCTCTGTGTGGGCCCAGCCCCTTCCTTTCTGTGGTGCAGTAGACTCCGGCATTTTTCCAGAGTCTGCTGCATATGAGCAGGTCTCTGGGAACATGGTGCCGACCAGAGGTTAAAGTGAGTCGGAACGGGGTGAAACTGCGTTCCGTCAGTTCCAATTGGAGACGTAACGTAGTTCTGCCTCACCTAACCAAGAAAGTGAGCCCGGAGCCGCATGGGGATGCTGGGCGCCTGCTGACGTTTATGTTACCAGCGGGCACCGACTCCTTCCCCTCAGCAGAAGTCCAGTCTCATCACAGGTGGGCTGATTACCGGCAACTGGTTACAAACAGCCAATTTGGATATAAGCTGGTGTATTTCTCCTGTGAGCACTTGGTAGTCTCAGTGACCCTGTGATGAGACTGGAGTTTTCATTTCTTCTTGCATCGGTAATACCGCATATCCTGCTCTGCTGAGCATAGATCTTTCCAAGCCGGGGATGATGAACGGCGGCTCAGTACATTAATACTGTGCCGCACTGAAGGGAACAGCTATCATTCGAGCGTGCCGCCGACGGATGTCTCACCCGTGCAAAGGGTGATAGAGAGCGGTTTCCTATAATTCACCTTGCACAGGAAAGCAATTACAGTGACTCAGTGAGTAATAGAAACCGTACGGTTTTTCAATATAAATATATATCCAGTCCATGCAAAAGTTTACACCAACTTATGGTCACAGATGCTGAATACATCAGCCGGAGGACATATTTTTATTTGAACTGTGAGATACGGAACAACTATTAGAGTCTAATCATATTCTATTGAAAGTCTCTTCTTATAAAATCCAGTGACCCTCTCTTATATGTTTTTATTTAGGCATGTATTATGCTAATATCTGAGGTGCAATATATCCAAGTCTTATGTGATACCTAATATTGTGGTATTTTATTAGTATTTTTTAATTTATGTGTATTTTTTGTTTGATCTGATGCTAGCTAAATAAATTGTTTTTAATATACTTGGAAGCATTATTGGAGTTAAGCGCCGGCATGGTGTTTGTTTTTAATTGTTTTATTGCTGAGGAGGCTGGCTACCTCCTTACCATGTGGCTGCTGATTCCAATTGTCATTCACACAGATCTGCCCAGTGCCAACAAACCTTATTTTCTATTTATAACAGAAACATGGCTCATACAATGAGACATGGTTTTCCTTGCAGCACTGTCACATGGTGGTCTGCAATTCGCACACACCTCCAGGCCTGGTCACAATAAAGGAGGTGGGGTTGGATAATTACTATCTCAATCTTTTGCATACACAGTTCTACCCCATATTCCATCACATTTACATCATTTTAAGGACATTTCATCAGGATATACTGTACACTCCTTTCTCTCTATGTGTTGCTGCTACAGTACCACTGTACCCCTGACATCTCCATCATCATCATTGGTGATTTCAATATTGCTACTGATAGTCCAAAATCTGCTGCTCATGCCTCCAAACTACTCTTTCTAACCTCTTCTCTCGGCCTCTCCCAATGGACTGACTACTCTACTCATCAGGAGGGTCACTGCCTTGAACTAGTATTCACTAGACTATGCAGTTTCTGAATTCACTAACACTCCTTTCCCTCTCTCAGATCACAACCTTATGTCCTGCATGCTCTCCACCATTACTTCAATCTGAGAGTCATTAAAGTCCTCCAAATCTCCGCAAACCCACACAAATATTAATACAATTCATTTTCAAGAACTGTCCACATCTTTGGAACAACGTCTCTCACCTATTTCTGCATTTACTTCTCTTGAGATGGCTGTATCACACCTAAACCAGACTCTAGAAATAATCCTTGACAAAGTGTCTCCAGCTACCCATTACACTCCATGTAGGTCTAGATGTTGACTGTGGCACTATAAATTAACAAAGTACTCTCACGGAAAGTTGAACGGCAGTGGAGTAAATCTCATATTCCAAGTGACTTCCTCACATATAAGACTGTCTACCACTCTTTTTGTAATGCCCTGGACACTGCCAAACATATTTTCAAACTCTCATCTCTGCTCAAGCCTCTAACCCCATATGACTTTTTAATACATTCAAATCCCTTCTGAACCCTTCCGCACCCAACACACCAGCCACTATCAAGGTGCAAGATCTTGCTTCCTACTTCAAGGATAAGATAGATAAGATCTGAGATGACATGTTATGCTCTTCCACAGCCAGTGACCTGCTCAGGTATCTACCTGAACCCTCAGGCACCCTCTGTTCATTTGATCCCACAAGTGAAGATGAAGTGTCAACACTCTTCTCATCCTGCTACTCTACTACCTCTCCTCTTCAGCATATATCCGAACAAGTAAGTAAATCTCTGTCTCCTGTGTTCATCCCATCCTCAACTAACATCTGTAATCTCTCTCTCTCTCTCTCTCTCTCTCACTCTCTCTATTGGTATCTTACCTTCACCGTTCAAGCATGCAGTAATTACTCCCATTCTGAAAATACAAAATTCTGACCCTAGCTCTCTCTCAAACTACCATCCCATCTCTCAGCTCCTATTCCTCGCCAAGCTACTTGAGAGACTTGCCTACACTTGTCTAACACACTTTCTTAATTCACACAACTTATTGGACCCACTTCAGTCAGGTTTACATTACCAACACTCCACAGAGACAGCACAGACTAAAGTAGTGAATGATCTAGTCACTGCGAAGTCCAAAGGCCATTACTCACTTCTTATTCTTCTAGATCTCTCTGCTGCTTTTGACACTGTTGAACACTCTCTTCTCATGCAAACACTGCAATCCCTAGGTCTTCAAGACACAGACTTTTCTTGGTTCCTACCCTACCTATCTAATCATTCCTTCAGTGTCTGCTTCTCTGACTCCCCCTCCTCTTCGGTATCTCTTTCAGTTGGAGTACTGCAAGGCTCAGTCTTAGGTCCTCTGTTTTTCTCTATCTATACCACATCTCTTGGCAAACTAATTTGTTACTGAAATTGTCACACTTACTAAAATTGTCACTGCTAAGCTCCCTTTTGTCAAAGTTTCATACACCTAAATCTTCCTCAAAAAATGCTCTAGAAAATTGTAAAAACTTCATCAAAATCCATGAATGCCATGACATCTCCGGGACTGCGCATGGATTAGTCATGTTAATCCTCGTGACCATGGGGGGGGGATTGTTGTATTTGTATTTATCTCCCTGGTAATATCAGGGTGAGATGAGAGGCATGAATACATATCTAAAACACCCTGGTAAATTTTTCTATATCTTTAATGTGTATTTACTGCAATCCTACAGCACATTCCCACCTTCTGGTCTCAGACACAGTTATGGGGGCTGGAGGACTGGCATTGTGAATCACGTTTATTTTTTTGTTCCATACTGGTTCTTTTCATACTAGATTGTTTAGCTTGGTGCACAATCTGTCATTTTGATTTTAAGGGTTAGCCTGTGATTTTATTTTTCAGAATGTTGGAGAAGGAAAGTTCTCTCTTTGGGCCTGACAGAGGTACTGTCCATGTCAGACGCAGTGGAATGCTTTTTTGCCACTGTGCATGCTCCAAAGCCACACTGTGCATGGTCAACAAATGATAAATGCTTGCGTCACATGAGGATTTATTTGAAAAGTGAGTGACAGCTAGTCCGCATTTGGGGGAGGTACTTGGGGGTGGCTAGAAAAATGTAGGCATGCCAGGACTGTTTTCTGGGAATGCTTATTCAGCCACTGTGCATTTGTTTGCAGCTGGAGAGGCCCAGCATCTTAGAAGAGTCCCCAGTTTCTTAGGAGAGCTGCTCTATCTGAGACAGCATAGGGTTCCTCAGATGTCCAAAGGTGCAACTGATGTGTGTCTGATGTTCCTGTTTACGTACATGAGCAGTGGATGTAAGGTGCCAGCGGTGGGTGTCTCTGTGTACAAGATGGCGGCTGAGCCATAAAATATTTCCACAAGTCCATTGTGAACTAAACTGCAGCTGCACAAATTGCTGTGTGTACCTCTGAATAATGACCTCTCTCTCTCTCTCTCTCTCTCTCTCTCTCTCTCTCTCTCCATATCCTCTCACCTTTGGGGGGAAATATAATAGGGTGTGAAACTCAAAAAGTGAAAGCTTTTGTGAGAGGTTTCCTGTTTTTTTGAAGAGGCAATAATTTACATGGCAAAACCAGGTCAATTTTGCCATGTAAAGGATTGCCTCTTTAAAAAAACTGGAGGACTTTCACAAAATCTCTCACTTTCTCATTCTCACATCCTCTTACATTCCCCCCTTGATCTGATATGCAATCCCGTCTTGAGATATTTGGATTTGCATTATAAAACTTATGTAATCATCAGGGACATTTCAACCAAAGAGGGGACCTATCTACAAGTGTTTGAGTGAGCCCACTCCGACCAGAATAAAGGTGCAGGGATAACAATATCTCCTGCACAGTGGCAGCATTTGTCATATTTATGGAGATGTTCCCAGGAATATGGCGCCCCCGCTGTATCACACACAAGGCACTGGTGCCATATTTTTGAAGAAACCTCACTGCCCGACCTTGTTCTTGAGTGCAGGGTGAGCTGTGTGGGGGCCCTTGACCCAGGGGCCCATGTGTAATGCACATACTGCACCCATTATAAACTAATTTAACAGCATTAGGGGTATAGTTATTAAAGGGTGAGTTTTTAGAAGTGGAGATGTTGCCCATAGCAACAAATCAGACTCTTGCTATTATCTTCTAGAAGGTGCTAGTTAAATGATAGGTAGAATCTGATTGGTTGCTAATGGTAACATCTCTACTTCTAAAAACCTGCAATTTAGTACAGTAAATATAGGTCACATTTCAGCAAGTCAGGAGATGACCCTTTCTAGTACACATATACTGTACACGGCCTGGGATACGGGGCCTGATTCAGAGGTAGACGCTAATGCATACGCAGCTGAGATTTTTTTGCGCTGAACTGTACACGCCCAGAGACACGACTTTCAGTGCTGTGCACAGTACACCTCCGCCGAGTGGTGTAAGTTCGTCCCAGTTGCCCGGATTAGAACCCATGACATGTTACACTAACAGCAGCCACTTTACTGATGGAGCTATTTGCTCCTGCAGAGGTAGCATGAGAATTCTAACTATATGAAGTTACGTGTAATTGTCAGAGAAGGATCTTCATATAGTTAAAATTCTCATATTTCCTATACAGGAGAAAATAGCTTCATCAGTAAGGTGTCTGCTTCCAGTGTAATAGGTTGTGGTTTCTAATCCTGGGTGTGACACTTGTAAAATGCGTATATTCAGTATAATAAAGAGGGTGTGATTTGTAAGGTGCAGGGACCAGTGAGGAAGTCGGCCACTGAAAAGACAGCGACAGCTATCAATTAACTTAATTCAGTGGTGTTACAGAATGGGAGGAGAGGTGCCCCCCTTCAGAGTCGGAGCCCAGCGGCAGATGACTCCGTTGCCTCCCAGAGTTCTGCCTCTGCCTCCACCTATGGTTCTGAACACTCCACCATCAGCGCACCATCGCGTGCACTACCGACACTTGCACCAGCATATAGCAGGAGCAGTGTCTCCCTTACAAAATCCTCTAAACATGGCCATTGTGTCTGCAGATGTGCGACTAGGAATGCAACTGTGTTCATTGACATGCCCATGCTTGTGACACTACCATAACCTGCCTATGAGATGGCCTTTGTTGTGTATTCACTTCAGGCCTCCCCCCAGGCAGTGGTATCACCAGATGTGGTAGTGGAGAGTGTTTGCGCACTCACAAAAGGGGCATTGCCTCACAACCACAAAGCCACGCTCCCTGGTATGATGCAGCCTGTCTGTACTGATGCCAGGTACTTCCTTCTCCTCTGTAGAGAAAGACAGGGCCTTGAGCATGCTGGTGAGTTATATTTCCCAGGGAATACTGCCACAACTATATGCTGAGAAGGGGGCATGACTGTCCCTGTTGCCCTGCTCTCTGGTAGCCCCCAGCCTCTCCTGAGATTTCCAGCTGCTCAGTGACACAATTTGAGGGGAGGGGAGGGGGGGGGGGGGGCCTGGAGGTCGGACACCAGAGCAGCTCTGCTATTTTGGTAACATCCCTTAAATGGTGTCACCCAGTGTTGTCCACACCCAATGGACCCCCCTCCTCCCCTCGTAGTAATGCTACCACCATTAGCTACCCAGTAACACCCATGGTATTATTCTGCCAGTTCTAATGTCAAGGGTCTGTGCAGTGGCGGATCTAGACTTAACTTTTAGGGGGGGGCGGTTTAAGAATGATGACTCCTCCCCCTAATCATCGCCCCTCCCACTTAGTAATGCCCTTCCCGTTCGCTTCTAAAATTTCCTATTGTTGCCATTACTAATAAAATGTTGCCAGTTAGTGGAGAGAACCCTGCGCACTGGTGATTCAGACTGGCGAATCGCCATTCCTTCCATCAGGGGTGGTAGAGGATAAGACAGTAGGGCAATTTAAACATGCATGGGATAGACATAAGGATATTCTTACAAAGAAATAAGGATCAGATAAGGTTAGAGATAAAAATAATGTAAAAAAAAAAAAAAGGGGCAGACTAGATGGGCCAAGTGGTTCTTATCTGCCGGCAAATTCTGTTTCTACAGCACACAGAATGAGCCGAAATTCACATTATAGCACACTGAATGAGCCGAAATTCACATTGTAGCACACTGTATGAGCCGAAATTCACATTATAGCAAACAGAATGAGCTAAAATTCACATTATAGCACACAGTATGATCCGAAATTCACATTATAGCACACTGAATGAGCCGAAATTCACATCATAGCACACTGAATGAGCCGAAATTCACATCATAGCACACTGAATGAGCCGAAATTTACATTGTAGCACACTGAATGAGCCGAAAATTCACATCATAGCACACTGAATGAGCCGAAATTCACATTATAGCACACTGAATGAGCCGAAATTCACATTGTAGCACACTGAATGAGCCGAAACTCACATTGTAGCACACTGAATGAGCCGAAATTCACATGATAGCATGCAGAATGAGGGAAAAATCACATTATAGCACACTGTATGAGGCAAAAATGACGTTATAGCACGCAGAATGAGACGAAATTGACATTATAGCACGCAGAATGAGGCAAAATTCACATGATAGCACGCAGAATGAGGGAAAAATCACATTATAGCACACTGTATGAGGCAAAAATGACATGATAGCACGCAGAATGAGGCAAAATTCACATGATAGCACGCAGAATGAGGGAAAAATCACATTATAGCACACTGTATGAGGCAAAAATGACGTTATAGCACGCAGAATGAGCCGAAATTGACATTATAGCACGCAGAATGAGGCAAAATTCACATGATAGCACGCAGAATGAGGGAAAAATCACATTATAGCACACTGTATGAGGCAAAAATGACATGATAGCACGCAGAATGAGGCAAAATTCACATGATAGCACGCAGAATGAGGAAAAAAATCACATTATAGCACACTGTATGAGGCAAAAATTACGTTATAGCACGCAGAATGAGCCGAAATTGACATTATAGCACGCAGAATGAGGCAAAATTCACATGATAGCACGCAGAATGAGGGAAAAATCACATTATAGCACACTGTATGAGGCAAAAATGACATGATAGCACGCAGAATGAGGCAAAATTCACATGATAGCACGCAGAATGAGGGAAAAATCACATTATAGCACACTGTATGAGGCAAAAATGACGTTATAGCACGCAGAATGAGCCGAAATTGACATTATAGCACACAGAATGAGGCAAAATTCACATGATAGCACGCAGAATGAGGGAAAAATCACATTATAGCACACTGTATGAGGCAAAAATGACATGATAGCACGCAGAATGAGGCAAAATTCACATGATACTGTAGCACGCAGAATGAGGCAAAATTCACATGATAGCACGCAGAATGAGGGAAAAATCACATTATAGCACACTGTATGAGGCAAAAATTACATAGCACACAGAATGAGGAAAAATTCAGCCAAATAATGCAGGGAGAAGAGGGGAGAGAAATGGGACACACACACACACACACACACACACACACACACACACACACACACACACACACACACACACACACACACACACACACACTCCCACCTCATAGATGAAGGCCGGGTCCCGCCAGGATATTGGGAACGGGGTGCAGAGCGGTGTAGCGCGGCGGGGGACGAAGACAGAGAGAGAGCGTCCTGACGCGCGTACAGGAAGGAGGGGGCGTGGTCAGAACAGAGGTCGCTGTACGCGCGTTAGGACGCTCCTCTCTCTCCTCGTCCCCCGCCGCGCTGCACCGCTCTCCACCCCGTTCCCAATACCGCGCTGGGACCCGGTTTCCATCCTGGTGCCGGTATATGTAGGGGGGGCGTTCGCCCTAATCGCCCCCCGCTAAATCCGCCACTGGGTCTGTGTGTACAGTAGGAGGAACGCATGCACCTTGGGGGATTTCAGACCTTTTTGTGCAGGCACAGTAGCAAATAACTGCTTATCTGAGCAAGCAACATCATTATGAAACCTCTGAATCAGGCCCATAGTCTATTAGCTCTCACAGGCAGGGCCCTCCGCCTACTTGTTTCTAACAAGCATACTGAGGAACCTCTCATTATTTCTTTCTTTTCTTTTTTCTTTCTTTTTTTTATTGAGGCATCATGAATCAATTACACTACAATAATTAAGAAACAGTGGTGTCACAGCAAAGTTTGACATCATTTGTTTCAAGGTACAGTAGACATTAGCCTTACAACACCGATATGATGACAAATGTACGATCCATCACATTTTCATTGATTGTGGTACCGAATGAGTTAACATAAAGAGAGACATAACAAACAGGAACCTATCAAAAGCCATGCAATTATATTAACTGTAGTACTGAGTCATAGTTCTGAGCACTGGAGGGAGACGCCAGCCAGTACCATACCCCCTTAATGTAATACATTTTCCTTATAGTTCCATAAAGGTTTTCTTAGTAGCCATGACACAGTGATTGTTGCATGCTACTTTACTGTAGGGATGGACATCGGATTCCGATGGTTAGCAACCATCAGTGTTTTCAATCCGATGGAAATACTTTTTCCATCAAATTGTGGGAATTTGATAGTTGCCAGCCATCAAATGCAGCTTTCCAATGCCCATCCGATGGCTGGCTGTATATACTGAACCATAATCACTCAAAGCATTTGTTTGGTCGGCTGGTTTGCACAATTATCAAGCAGTGTATAGACAGCTTAGGAGGACTGTTTTTTTTCCTGATCATAAAAGTACATTTCAATTTGCAATCATTAGGACATGAGACATAGGTTATACTGTACAAATAAAGATTGCTTAAGAGGAGCTCCTTAACAGGGGTGGTTCTAGAGAGGAATGTGCAAGATTGCCCAAAACGCCCATCAAATGGAATAAAGGGTGAGTTGTGTAGCTGACGAATTTACCCCTTTTAAATACAGAACACCCTCTCTATATTTCTTACATTTCTGGGTATCAGATATGAGTACTATTGTACATCACACTAAACTTAATGACCTATACAACCAGAGGCGGATTCAGACCACATGGGGCCCTAAGGAAGACACTGATTTGGGGCCTCCCTTCCTCATACAATCCATTCAGTATGTAAATTATTAATCTCTGGGTATGTTTGGGATATTTGGGATAACACAAGGATGGTTTTACTAAAATCAGGGTTGGTGCAGGAAACTTTGCTTGTGTATGTTTGAATGATGGAAAATATCATTTGGGAGTGAGATATATTAGGAATCTGAAATCATAGTGGATCTATTCAGTGAATGAGGTGGGGATGACCTAGGTGGAAGGGTTATTCCATAGTTGGGTCATACAAGGAGAGAATTTAGATTTAAAAAAAAAGTCATAGGAAAACAACAAATGGAATATACTGGCGCTACTACTGAAAAATACAATTAATTCAAGCAGCCTTTTAAGGATAAACTAATCAGTAGTAGTTCCCAGAAACCTGATTGTAAATAAAATATTTGGAGTTTTTGATGCCCCTGGCGCTAATAATCACATGTAGATTCAGACTACTAAAATGTATGTATCAATATTATATATACACAGGATCTTATGCGCTTATGTATATGTTATTATAAATGCATAAAGTATATAAAACCATGGAAATCTGCCTCCTATTGCTGTACACTGCCTAAAATCACAAATACAAACATTCCTTACAATAAAACTGTTTTAAGACCAAAATACAGTAGACAGCTTGGTATAGTATTTCTAATACAGTTTCATGTTCTAATGCAGGGGTGGCCAACCAGTCAGAGGCAAAGAGCCAGAAAAGATCTGTAGTGAAGTGAAGGAGCCATTATCATGCACGAGCCTAAGGCGCACATGCAAAAATGGGGACATGGCCTATTTGTCACAAAGCCACACCCCATTTGTGTGAGCACACCTTTTGGTATGATGTTTCTAGGAGTATGACCTTGTGTCACAACCCGTTTTTAGTCACGTTGTACAGTGCCACATACATATAATGCCCCAGTAAGTGGTACAAGTTGAAAAAATCTGTCAGAGGTACTGTGTGCGTGTGCCAAAAAATGGGTGCCTCCACAGTGCCAGATACACATATGCCCCACATTGTCAGGTACACATATGCCCCAGTGCCAGATAAACATATGCCCCACAGTGCCAGATACATATATGCCCCCAGTGCCAGATAAACATATGCCCCACATTTCCAGATACACATATGCCCCAAGTGCCAGATAAAAATATGCCCCCAGTGCCAGATACACATACTGTATGCCCCCAGTGCCAGATAAGAATATGCCCCACAGTGCCAGATACACATATGCTCCACAGTTCCAGATTAACATATGCCCCACAGTGCCAGATACACATGTGCTCCACAGTGCCAGATACACATGTGCCCCACAGTGCCAGATAAACATGTGCCCCACAATGCCAGAAACACATATGCCCCACAGTGCCAGAAACACATATGACCCACACTGCCAGATACACATGTGCCCCAATGTCAGATACACATGTGCACCCAGTGCCAGATACACATATGCCCCACAGTGCCAGATAAACATGTGCCTCACAATGCCAGAAACACATGCCCCACAGTGCCAGATACACATATGAACCACACTGCCAGATACACATGTGCCCCAATGTCAGATACACATGTGCACCCAGTGCCAGATACACATATGCCCCACAGTGCCAGATAAACATGTGCCTCACAGTGCCAGATACACATGTGCCCCACAGTGCCGGATACACATATGCCCCACAGTGCCAGATACACATATGCCCCACAATGCCAGATAAACATGCCCCACGTATTACCCCAATAGAAATTGCACAGGAGCACGCTCCTATTGTCTCCTACCCTTTTCAGTATATAGAGGTGCAGTACAGATTTGCACCCGGACCCAGCTGCATATCATTTGGAGTGCTAAACTAATATATCATCCAAGTCTACTCCAGAACCATTCCAGTTGTTCGCAGAGTATCCTGTTCTTTTCCAGTTGTTCCAGATGCCTGCCAATACTACTACTACCACATTATGGCTCATTGGGAACAACTGGTGACCCATTGATATGTCAGGAGTCTACCAGTTTTCCAGAACAGATCAGTGTCTATGACAAGTGTGAGTTTTTACCCACTACAAACAGCACAACACTACACACAGTGCTAATAACTAGTACTGCAACCCATCTGAGCATCAACTCAGGCCTGAAACACCACCTAGACTACTACTCCTCTCATCTAATGACCAGATCTATGCTTAGTCTTGTTCAGTGGGTTACTACCCCCCTCATTGTCTAATATTGTAGTGACAATAAAACCTTTGAATTAGTCATTACTGTTCAGTTAATCTTTTGCACTATGATTGTACTACTGTTTTCTTACTTTATTTGGTGTAACAACCCGGAGATGTAACGAGTTCCCCTCTCTTCGATGAGGGTCAAAGGGATAAGCGGGTAAGTTCAATTCTGAGAAGTCACACAGTGGTTTGGAGAGGGAACACAATTTATTGGTTCAAATGGTTATTACCATACACTTAATGTCCTCCCAAGAGAAGGATAAATACAACTAGCGACATTCAATTTTAATCAGTATAACATTGTATCCATAGAGAATTAATACATCAAACAAGAGGTGTTTTTAATTTCACAGGAACTGAATGATAGAAGTGATCTATCCGTCTGCGTTGCGTTCCTACAAGAAAATTAACCGCTTCCATAAAACTTTGCAAAGTTAAATACTAGAATGAATCTGGGTTGCTAAAGAAGACAAACAGTTAGCTAATTTGGTTATATAAGCTTTAGACTAATCATCTAATCACTAGACATTAGAGATGAGCGCCTGAAATTTTTCGGGTTTTGTGTTTTGGTTTTGGGTTCGGTTCCGCGGCCGTGTTTTGGGTTCGACCGCGTTTTGGCAAAACCTCACCGAATTTTTTTTGTCGGATTCGGGTGTGTTTTGGATTCGGGTGTTTTTTTTAAAAAAACACTAAAAAACAGCTTAAATCATAGAATTTGGGGGTCATTTTGATCCCATATTATTATTAACCTCAAAAACCATAATTTCCACTCATTTTCAGTCTATTCTGAATACCTCACACCTCACAATATTATTTTTAGTCCTAAAATTTGCACCAAGGTCGCTGGATGACTAAGCTAAGCGACACTAGTGGCCGACACAAACACCTGGCCCATCTAGGAGTGGCACTGCAGTGTCACGCAGGATGTCCCTTCCAAAAAACCCTCCCCAATCAGCACATGACGCAAAGAAAAAAAGAGGCGCAATGAGGTAGCTGACTGTGTGAGTAAGATAAGCGACCCTAGTGGCCGACACAAACACCGGGCCCATTTAGGAGTGGCACTGCAGTGTCACGCAGGATGTCCCTTCCAAAAAACCCTCCCCAATCAGCACATGACGCAAAGAAAAAAAGAGGCGCAATGAGGTAGCTGACTGTGTGAGTAAGATTAGCGACCCTAGTGGCCGACACAAACACCGGGCCCATTTAGGAGTGGCACTGCAGTGTCACGCAGGATGTCCCTTCCAAAAAACCCTCCCCAATCAGCACATGACGCAAAGAAAAAAAGAGGCGCAATGAGGTAGCTGACTGTGTGAGTAAGATTAGCGACCCTAGTGGCCGACACAAACACCGGGCCCATTTAGGAGTGGCACTGCAGTGTCACGCAGGATGTCCCTTCCAAAAAACCCTCCCCAATCAGCACATGACGCAAAGAAAAAAAGAGGCGCAATGAGGTAGCTGACTGTGTGAGTAAGATTAGCGACCCTAGTGGCCGACACAAACACCGGGCCCATTTAGGAGTGGCACTGCAGTGTCACGCAGGATGTCCCTTCCAAAAAACCCTCCCCAATCAGCACATGACGCAAAGAAAAAAAGAGGCGCAATGAGGTAGCTGACTGTGTGAGTAAGATTAGCGACCCTAGTGGCCGACACAAACACCGGGCCCATTTAGGAGTGGCACTGCAGTGTCACGCAGGATGTCCCTTCCAAAAAACCCTCCCCAATCAGCACATGACGCAAAGAAAAAAAGAGGCGCAATGAGGTAGCTGACTGTGTGAGTAAGATTAGCGACCCTAGTGGCCGACACAAACACCGGGCCCATTTAGGAGTGGCACTGCAGTGTCACGCAGGATGTCCCTTCCAAAAAACCCTCCCCAATCAGCACATGACGCAAAGAAAAAAAGAGGCGCAATGAGGTAGCTGACTGTGTGAGTAAGATTAGCGACCCTAGTGGCCGACACAAACACCGGGCCCATTTAGGAGTGGCACTGCAGTGTCACGCAGGATGTCCCTTCCAAAAAACCCTCCCCAATCAGCACATGACGCAAAGAAAAAAAGAGGCGCAATGAGGTAGCTGACTGTGTGAGTAAGATTAGCGACCCTAGTGGCCGACACAAACACCGGGCCCATTTAGGAGTGGCACTGCAGTGTCACGCAGGATGTCCCTTCCAAAAAACCCTCCCCAAACAGCACATGACGCAAAGAAAAATAAAAGAAAAAAGAGGTGCAAGATGGAATTGTCCTTGGGCCCTCCCACCCACCCTTATGTTGTATAAACAAAACAGGACATGCACACTTTAACCAACCCATCATTTCAGTGACAGGGTCTGCCACACGACTGTGACTGATATGACGGGTTGGTTGGGACCCCCCCCAAAAAAGAAGCAATTAATCTCTCCTTGCACAAACTGGCTCTACAGAGGCAAGATGTCCACCTCATCATCACCCTCCGATATATCACCGTGTACATCCCCCTCCTCACAGATTATCAATTCATCCCCACTGGAATCCACCATCTCAGCTCCCTGTGTACTTTGTGGAGGCAATTGCTGCTGGTCAATGTCTCTGCGGAGGAATTGATTATAATTCATTTTAATGAACATCATCTTCTCCACATTTTCTGGATGTAACCTCGTACGCCGATTGCTGACAAGGTGAGCGGCGGCACTAAACACTCTTTCGGAGTACACACTTGTGGGAGGGCAACTTAGGTAGAATAAAGCCAGTTTGTGCAATGGCCTCCAAATTGCCTCTTTTTCCTGCCAGTATAAGTATGGACTGTGTGACGTGCCTACTTGGATGCGGTCACTCATATAATCCTCCACCATTCTTTCAATGGTGAGAGAATCATATGCAGTGACAGTAGACGACATGTCCGTAATCGTTGTCAGGTCCTTCAGTCCGGACCAGATGTCAGCATCAGCAGTCGCTCCAGACTGCCCTGCATCACCGCCAGCGGGTGGGCTCGGAATTCTGAGCCTTTTCCTCGCACCCCCAGTTGCGGGAGAATGTGAAGGAGGAGATGTTGACAGGTCGCGTTCCGCTTGACTTGACAATTTTCTCACCAGCAGGTCTTTCAACCCCAGCAGACTTGTGTCTGCCGGAAAGAGAGATCCAAGGTAGGCTTTAAATCTAGGATCGAGCACGGTGGCCAAAATGTAGTGCTCTGATTTCAACAGATTGACCACCCGTGAATCCTTGTTAAGCGAATTAAGGGCTCCATCCACAAGTCCCACATGCCTAGCGGAATCGCTCCGTGTTAGCTCCTCCTTCAATGTCTCCAGCTTCTTCTGCAAAAGCCTGATGAGGGGAATGACCTGACTCAGGCTGGCAGTGTCTGAACTGACTTCACGTGTGGCAAGTTCAAAGGGCATCAGAACCTTGCACAACGTGGAAATCATTCTCCACTGCGCTTGAGACAGGTGCATTCCACCTCCTATATCGTGCTCAATTGTATAGGCTTGAATGGCCTTTTGCTGCTCCTCCAACCTCTGAAGCATATAGAGGGTTGAATTCCACCTCGTTACCACTTCTTGCTTCAGATGATGGCAGGGCAGGTTCAGTAGTTTTTGGTGGTGCTCCAGTCTTCTGTACGTGGTGCCTGTACGCCGAAAGTGTCCCGCAATTTTTCTGGCCACCGACAGCATCTCTTGCACGCCCCTGTCGTTTTTTAAATAATTCTGCACCACCAAATTCAAGGTATGTGCAAAACATGGGACGTGCTGGAATTTGCCCATATTTAATGCACACACAATATTGCTGGCGTTGTCCGATGCCACAAATCCACAGGAGAGTCCAATTGGGGTAAGCCATTCCGCGATGATCTTCCTCAGTTGCCATAAGAGGTTTTCAGCTGTGTGCGTATTCTGGAAAGCGGTGATACAAAGCGTAGCCTGCCTAGGAAAGAGTTGGCGTTTGCGAGATGCTGCTACTGGTGCCGCCGCTGCTGTTCTTGCGGCGCGAGTCCATACATCTACCCAGTGGGCTGTCACAGTCATATAGTCCTGACCCTGCCCTGCTCCACTTGTCCACATGTCCGTGGTTAAGTGGACATTGGGTACAACTGCATTTTTTAGGACACTGGTGAGTCTTTTTCTGAGGTCTGTGTACATTTTCGGTATCGCCTGCCTAGAGAAATGGAACCTAGATGGTATTTGGTACCGGGGACACAGTACCTCCAACAAGTCTCTAGTTGCCTCTGCAGTAATGATGGATACCGGAACCACGTTTCTCACCGCCCAGGATGCCAAGGCCTCAGTTATCCGCTTTGCAGCAGGATGACTGCTGTGATATTTCATCTTCCTCGCAAAGGACTGTTGAACAGTCAATTGCTTACTGGAAGTAGTACAAGTGGGCTTACGACTTCCCCTCTGGGATGACCATCGACTCCCAGCAGCAACAACAGCAGCGCCAGCAGCAGTAGGCGTTACACGCAAGGATGCATCGGAGGAATCCCAGGCAGGAGAGGACTCGTCAGAATTGCCAGTGACATTGCCTGCAAGACTATTGGCATTCCTGGGGAAGGAGGAAATTGACACTGAGGGAGTTGGTGGGGTGGTTTGCGTGAGCTTGGTTACAAGAGGAAGGGATTTACTGGTCAGTGGACTGCTTCCGCTGTCACCCAAAGTTTTTGAACTTGTCACTGACTTATTATGAATGCGCTGCAGGTGACGTATAAGGGAGGATGTTCCGAGGTGGTTAACGTCCTTACCCCTACTTATTACAGCTTGACAAAGGGAACACACGGCTTGACACCTGTTGTCCGCATTTCTGTTGAAATAGTTCCACACCGAAGAGCTGATTTTTTTGGTATTTTCACCAGGCATGTCAACGGCCATATTCCTCCCACGGACAACAGGTGTCTCCCCGGGTGCCTGACTTAAACAAACCACCTCACCATCAGAATCCTCCTGGTCAATTTCCTCCCCAGCGCCAGCAACACCCATATCCTCCTCATCCTGGTGTACTTCAACACTGACATCTTCAATCTGACTATCAGGAACTGGACTGCGGGTGCTCCTTCCAGCACTTGCAGGGGGCGTGCAAATGGTGGAAGGCGCATGCTCTTCACGTCCAGTGTTGGGAAGGTCAGGCATCGCAACCGACACAATTGGACTCTCCTTGTGGATTTGGGATTTTGAAGAACGCACAGTTCTTTGCGGTGCTACTGCTTTTGCCAGCTTGAGTCTTTTCATTTTTCTAGCGAGAGGCTGAGTGCCTCCATCCTCATGTGAAGCTGAACCACTAGCCATGAACATAGGCCAGGGCCTCAGCCGTTCCTTGCCACTCCGTGTGGTAAATGGCATATTGGCAAGTTTACGCTTCTCCTCCGACAATTTTATTTTAGGTTTTGGAGTCCTTTTTTTACTGATATTTGGTGTTTTGGATTTGACATGCTCTGTACTATGACATTGGGCATCGGCCTTGGCAGACGACGTTGCTGGCATTTCATCGTCTCGGCCATGACTAGTGGCAGCAGCTTCAGCACGAGGTGGAAGTGGATCTTGATCTTTCCCTAATTTTGGAACCTCAACATTTTTGTTCTCCATATTTTAATAGGCACAACTAAAAGGCACCTCAGGTAAACAATGGAGATGGATGGATACTAGTATACAATTATGGACGGACTGCCGAGTGCCGACACAGAGGTAGCTACAGCCGTGAACTACCGTACTGTGTCTGCTGCTAATATAGACTGGTTGATAAAGAGATGTCGTAGTATGTATGTATGAAGAAGAAAGAAAAAAAAACCACGGTTAGGTGGTATACAATTATGGACGGACTGCCGAGTGCCGACACAGAGGTAGCCACAGCCGTGAACTACCGTACTGTACTGTGTCTGCTGCTAATATAGACTGGTTGATAAAGAGATGTCGTAGTATGTATGTATGAAGAAGAAAGAAAAAAAAACCACGGGTAGGTGGTATACAATTATGGACGGACTGCCGAGTGCCGACACAGAGGTAGCCACAGCCGTGAACTACCGTACTGTACTGTGTCTGCTGCTAATATAGACTGGTTGATAAAGAGATGTAGTAGTATGTATGTATAAAGAAGAAAGAAAAAAAAACCACGGGTAGGTGGTATACAATTATGGACGGACTGCCGAGTGCCGACACAGAGGTAGCCACAGCCGTGAACTACCGTACTGTACTGTGTCTGCTGCTAATATAGACTGGTTGATAAAGAGATGTCGTAGTATGTATGTATAAAGAAGAAAGAAAAAAAAACCACGGTTAGGTGGTATACAATTATGGACGGACTGCCGAGTGCCGACACAGAGGTAGCCACAGCCGTGAACTACCGTACTGTACTGTGTCTGCTGCTAATATAGACTGGTTGATAAAGAGATGTCGTAGTATGTATGTATGAAGAAGAAAGAAAAAAAAACCACGGTTAGGTGGTATACAATTATGGACGGACTGCCGAGTGCCGACACAGAGGTAGCCACAGCCGTGAACTACCGTACTGTACTGTGTCTGCTGCTAATATAGACTGGTTGATAAAGAGATGTCGTAGTATGTATGTATAAAGAAGAAAGAAAAAAAAACCACGGTTAGGTGGTATACAATTATGGACGGACTGCCGAGTGCCGACACAGAGGTAGCCACAGCCGTGAACTACCGTACTGTACTGTGTCTGCTGCTAATATAGACTGGTTGATAAAGAGATGTAGTAGTATGTATGTATAAAGAAGAAAGAAAAAAAAACCACGGGTAGGTGGTATACAATTATGGATGGACTGCCGAGTGCCGACACAGAGGTAGCTACAGCCGTGAACTACCGTACTGTGTCTGCTGCGACTGGATGATAAATAATGATATAAAAAATATATATATATCACTACTGCAGCCGGACAGGTATATATATTATATAATGACGGACCTGCTGGACACTGTCTGTCAGCAGAATGAGTTTTTTATAGAATAAAAAAAAAAACACCACACAAGTGAAGTCACACGACGAGTGTTTAACTTTTTCAGGCAATCACAATATAGTATACTACTAACTATACTGGTGGTCAGTGTGGTCAGGTCACTGGTCAGTCACACTGGCAGTGGCACTCCTGCAGCAAAAGTGTGCACTGTTTAATTTTAATATAATATGTACTCCTGGCTCCTGCTATAACCTATAACTGGCACTGCAGTGCTCCCCAGTCTCCCCCACAATTATAAGCTGTGTGAGCTGAGCACAGTCAGATATATAATATATACATAGATGATGCAGCACACTGGGCTGAGCAGTGCACACAGATATGGTATGTGACTGTCTTGTACTCCTGGCTCCTGCTATAACCTATAACTGGCACTGCAGTGCTCCCCAGTCTCCCCCACAATTATAAGCTGTGTGAGCTGAGCACAGTCAGATATATAATATGTACATAGATGATGCAGGCATGCAGCACACTGGGCTGAGCAGTGCACACAGATATGGTATGTGACTGAGTCACTGTGTGTACCGTTTTTTTCAGGCAGAGAACGGATATATTAAATAAAACAACTGCACTGCTGGTGGTCACTGTGGTCAGTCACTAAACTCTGCACTCTCTTCTACAGTATCAGCCTCAGGTCAATCTCTCTCTCTCTCTCCTAATCTAAATGGAGAGGACGCCAGCCACGTCCTCTCCCTATCAATCTCAATGCACGTGTGAAAATGGCGGCGACGCGCGGCTCCTTATATAGAATCCGAGTCTCGCGAGAATCCGACAGCGTCATGATGACGTTCGGGCGCGCTCGGGTTAACCGAGCAAGGCGGGAAGATCCGAGTCGCTCGGACCCGTGAAAAAAAACATGAAGTTCGTGCGGGTTCGGATTCAGAGAAACCGAACCCGCTCATCTCTACTAGACATCACATTAAAAATCAATTTAACTATAAAATATTCATGGGTTACAATGACCTCAGGTTATCCGACAAACTACTTTCTACTGGTACAAGGGTAGGCATGCAAATTGCTTTTAGTCAATAAGGTAAGGGGGTCCCCTAGAGCAAGTGCATGGCTAAATGTATATTAATGATAGCTCTCTTATAGTTTGTTATAAGTGGAAACAGAAATTAGTTGTTCCTGAATGATATCCCTTGGTGATGCAGTCTATCCTATGACTTAATGCTTCTCCTTAAGGAAAACTACTCTGCTCCAGTAAATCTCGGATGAGTAGTCTCTCTGACCATAAGTTCATAAGCCTTGCAACTGAGACTTTATATTCCCCTTTCAACAGCTATTCAATTATCCTGTCACTATGTAGCACTGTAGGGAAAGCCTGTTCCCCAACGTAGTATTAATTTATGTAATGTAGCTTAAACAGTCAGCCCTGGACTTCCGGTTCCGGCTGCTATGTGAACGGCAGCGTGAGGAGAGAGCTCCGTGCTGCCCGCCAGCCTCCGCATCCTTAACTAGGCTATTAGCCTCCAGCAACCACCGCAAAAGCCTCCCCACCAGCACCGAGAGCCGGGACCGCTGTATGGAGCGGTATCTGACGCCTAACATGCCCAGCAGAAAGAAGGAGAAAGAGAAGCGCCGTGCAGATTCCAAAATGGCGCCGGACGCCGGAGCTCCGTTACACGCTCCCCCTTCTTCTCCTACATCTACTCTGCACAGCCTGCCAGAGGTCCTACCTGCTTCACCCACCCATATCAGTGTCCCCACGACTATACCCCCGGGAGACCAAGTCCGCTTTACTCCAGCAGCACCTGTCACATATAATGACATGGTGGGAGCCATTCGCATAGCCATGGGTCCCCTTCTACAGGCCCAGACGGCAGATATAAGTAAACAGATAGCACAGCTCTCACATAGAGTTTTACAAACCGAACAACGTGCTGGTGAATTATTCCATGATGTATCGGTGCTCAAGCAGGACATGCAGCCTGTCACCAAATCACATCACCAGATTTGGAATAAACTGGATGATCTTGAAAATCGATCTCGCAGATCGAATCTCCGTGTAATAGGTCTCCCCGAAACCCTCAAAGGCACCGAATTATACACTTTTCTACGAGTGACCCTGCCAGAGTTACTCGGCATATCCGCTGCCTGCAATGATATGGTGATCGAGCGTGCACACAGAATAGGCGCTCAGAAAACACATGATGGGGCCAGACCACGAGTGGTGCTTTTTAAATGTTTAAACTTTTTACATAAAGAGGTGATTTGGAGGGCATCCCGTAAAACACGTAATATTACATGGAATACCCACAAGATTTTGTTATTCCAGGACTATTCAGCGGAACTTTCCAAAGCAAGGAAAGCTTTCTCTCCCCTTTGTTCTCATCTCATACAGCATAACAGGAAGTTTTCCCTATTGTATCCCGCACGACTACGTATATACTCTGGCACGTCCTTTGCTGACTTTCTCTCCGTAGCGGACGCCGAAGCCTTCTTGAAAGAGGAGAAGGATTACGCCGACCCACCTGATGATAACGATGAGATCTGACACTATACCTGTTGTTATGTTCGAACTATATTCCACCAGCCTAAACCTGAATATACGGGATATCATTCTCTGTGTCACACCTAATTATACCCCCCGGACACCTCACTACTTATGTGTGCCTACACCTGCACACTCACAGGACTTCTGCACTGTGATATGATATATAACCATATGCCTCCGTGCATACGTTCAGCCTGCACCCGGTTGGCGATACCACACTGCAGCGGGAAGATTCCTTGACTACAGTACTTTCCCGATTTTTGTTGCTGGCGGGATCGGCGAGGACACGCTCTGTCCTTGTTCTGATCTTTACTTATATGCTAATATACCACGGAAGTCATGAAGTCCTCATTTTGTTTTATTCATGCTTACGATTGTTGATTATATACCTTATAGGTACCCCACTGCTAGCCAGGGGGTTACTTTCCTCTTACTTACAAGGTTATATTTTTGGTACAGATAATTCTAACTGTACCATATTGTTCCTATTCTCACACCTTTCTTTTCTCTTCTTCTACCCTCCCTCCTCTTCCCCAGTTACCCCCCCTCCACACAGAGCAATGCCATTGTATTACTGTACATTTAGAGTGTGCCTACTACTAACCACATATACTATGAATAATGTCTACCGTTAAATTAGGTTCCTGGAATATTGGCGGGATTAACTCGCCGCAGAAAAGGAAGAAAATACTATTGTACTTGAACAAACTGAAACTTGATATTGTATACTTGCAGGAAACACACTTAGTAGCATCTGAAATATTAAAGCTTAATACTTTGAAGTGGAAAGTACTAGCTGCATCCCCATTTTCTTCTAAAGCCAGAGGAGTGGTGATTTTAGTCAAAAATACAATCCCTATTGAACTCACATCAGTGAAAGAAGACCCTGAAGGTAGATTTATTTTATGTAATGTGTTATTGGACCGTCGTCCATATATACTATGCAATGTATATGCCCCCGACACCAAAATACCTATCTTTTTACGTAAAATGCTGCATATTCTCACACCACTACATGACACTCCGCTCATTTTGGGTGGTGATTTCAACATGATCACCTCTTTTCAACTAGACAAACAAGTAACAGACACTAGGGGCATCTCCTTACCCAAACAAGGTATATCCTGGTTTACACAATCCCTACACCTTTTAGACACTTGGAGGTCATTAAACCCCATTGAAAAAGACTTTACATGTCTCTCTGCAGCACATGGAACACTATCCCGAATAGACTATGTTTTTATTTCTGACCAGCTACTGCCCCGCGTCCGAAGGGTCATGATAGAGCCTATAGCACTATCGGATCACGCGGTAGTATGGATAGACCTACAATTGCATACTGAGAAAAGTTCCGTTCGATCTTGGAGATTCCCATCCTCACTATCTCACTCCCTCATCTTTAAGAATAAACTAGAATCGACCTGGGACTCATTTTGTGACACCAATGCCGAAACCCTTACAGACTCACCCCAGTTGTTCTGGCAAGCTTCAAAAACAGTCCTTAGAGGTGAGATTATCTCATATACTTCCCAAACATACAAATCCCTAAACTCTGATTATTTACAGGCGCAGTCTACGCTGACAGACTCGTTCCAATCCTATAAATCTGATCCGACCCTTAATAATAGAACGCTATACCACTCAGCCAAGCAAGATTTTGATAGCTTACTTCTTAAAATGGAATCAAGATACTCCTTTAAAAAAGATGCTAGATTTCACCGGTTTGGTAATAAATCCGGCAAATTACTCTCACATCTACTACAAGGCCAACGACCACCAAAATTAATACATCCCCTCAAGACACCTGGGGGGTCACTCACATCCACCAATGCCCAATTTGCCCAGATCATGCAACAATATTACACCACCTTATACTCCAAACCATCCACCTCCCCTTCCTCTTCCCAGACCCAAAACTTTTGGAATGGTTTACCCATCCCTCAACTCGACCCCACCCTTAGTGCTACATTAACGGCGGCTATAACTGAGACGGAGGTCTCCCAGACCATAGCTCACCTAAAAGCCGGAAAGGCCCCGGGCCCGGATGGCCTTTCCTCTGAATTCTACAAATTGTTAGCACCCAAATTGATACCTTTACTGACTAAGGTTTTTAATGATATTCTCACCACAGGACAACTACCCATTTACTTTAACTCTGCCACAATCACCATCCTACCTAAGCCGGGCAGAGACCTGTCTGACCCCGGCTCTTACCGTCCAATTTCCCTGCTTAACTTGGACTACAAGATGTTGACGAAAATACTTGCAGAGAGACTCAAGTTGGTACTACCTTCTATCATTCATTGTGATCAAACTGGTTTTATCATGGGCCGCACCTCCACGGTGAACATTCGAAAGGTCTTATCAGCGATCATTACATCCCAGTGTGCCATGTCCACTGTTCCAGCAGCTATATTATCCTTGGATGCGGAAAAACTGGGATTACTTATTTGACACAATGTCTAGATTTGGGCTCCCTCCCCGCTTTATTGACTACATAAGAATCTTATACAACAACCCTGACTCGAGAATCCTCTGCAATGGTTTTCTGTCACAACCTTTTCTTATCCAACGGGGCACCCGCCAGGGCTGTCCACTCTCCCCACTCCTATTTGCATTGGCATTGGAACCCTTGGCCATATCAATCAGACAATCTCCCCAATACTATGGTATTAAAGTGGGTGGTCTTGACCTCCGTCTCTCATTGTTTGCCGACGATATGTTGTTACTAATGTCCCACCCAGATGTAACCCTGCCAGCAGTTTTTGACTTAATCAATGTTTTTGGTTCATTCTCTGGCTATTCCATAAATATACATAAATCCGAATTACTCCCACTGAACGGCCCACCCACTTATTTAGACACACAAGGCCCGTACCGCACTATTAAAATAGCTACTAAAGCTATAAAATATCTAGGGGTGCAGATACCCATGCACCTCCGAGATTTAAACAATCTGAATTTTACTCCGGTTATCAAAGCTATCTCCAAGAAACTAGATAATTGGACATCTTTACCACTCTCAGTACTGGGTAGAAATGCCTTGATTAAATCGGTGCTCTTTCCTCAATTGTCATACCTGATACAAATGCTCCCCTTACGCATGTCAAAATCAGATATACAATTGGTGGAATCCTTGTTCAGTAAATTTCTTTGGAAAGGAGGCAAACCAAGAATCTCATGTAAATCTTTGAAGCTACCACGGGAAGGAGGGGGTATAGGTCTCCCGGACATATCACTTTTTTTCCCAATCAGTTCATTTTAGATATGTACTAGACTGGTTCTATGAACGCAGCGTGTTCACCTGGTTTGAATTAGATTGTGCTCTGTTTGCCCCGTTCTCCCCTTGTGCTCTGCTACACACGCCTAGCTCCATGATCCCAGACAATATACGCTCACATTTGCTGTTCAGAAATATTTATCTGTCTTGGGGGGCGATTAATAGGAAATTATCTAGAAATCCATTGTATTCTCATTTTCTACCTCTATGGGGTAACCCACTTTTCACTCCAGGCATTGAAGATGCAATTTTCCACCGCCTACAATTAAAAGGCATAAAGAAAATTGCAGACGTATTTGACCCGGGTGGGTCCCTACTACCATTTCTCTCTTTACAAGAGAAATTTGGTTTACATACCTCACATCTCTATGCATATTTTCAAATACGACACTACATTAACTCATTACCCCCAGTGATGAATGACTACACTCTGACTGACCCTCTTTTCCCATTGCTGAGTATATCATGCTCCCGCCCGTACAAAACCAAATATTTATACAATGATTTGCTCAATATTACATGCGACAAAATACAAAACCGAGTTGTAACTTCTTGGTGTAAATTTATTCCAAGCATTACAAAACCAGAATACATATTCCAACATTATAACAAAACATTACAGATACTGAAGGCATCCTCCCTGCAAGAGATACATGTTAAAACTGTGTACAGAGCATATATCTCCCAGGCACAGAGACGACATTTTGTAGCTGAGGAGTCTGGACGCTACCTGAAGTGCTTTCACTCCTCGGCAACGTTTTTCCACAACTTCTGGGAATGTGGTATCATTAAAAAGTTCTGGAATAAAATAGTACAGTATATTAATAATAATCTTGGAATTAAGGCTACACTACATCCACAGGCATTACTATTGACAAATTTCTCGGTTTGGGACTTGGACATATCCCAAACATACCTCTACCCATTCCTGACTATGCTAGTAACCATTGCAAAAAAGGTTATTCTCCAGAAGTGGATATCCAAACACACTCCGACTCTGTCAGCAGTACACACAATACTTCTTAAAGTTTTGTATATAGAACGCTTTTCTATTATGGCTGACTCAGAAGGAGGTGTGGCGAAATTTTACAAACGTTGGAGCCCTTATATTAACACCCTTTCACATGTAGCTCAAGAACAGATCTTCACCAGATTTGATGCCACAGATTGGTACTTACATCGGAAAAGGCTACTGACCTCTTGATTAAGCTCTATACTGCTGGCTTATAATACTGTGTCCTTCTGCTGGTTTATCTCACCAAGACAGTTGCCACTCACATATATGCAGATATCAATTTGAGCCCCTCTTTCCTTCTTTCTTTAGACTGTCTACCACGAATATTGATATCAAATCATACTGGACTGCTCGTGCCCAGTGATTACATAGTTAGGCGTTGACCGTCCCTACCCCATCTCTCCCTCCTCCTTTTTCCCCCCTCTTCTCTTCTCTCGTTCTGTCTTCCACTCTGTTATGTTAAATTTAGATGTCTGCATTAAGACTGTATGGACTTACATCTTACGTAATAAGTTTATGGGTTCCCCATAGATAACTATATGTTCCAATTATGACACATTATCTGACCCGAATACTGCTAATTATATTTGACCATGTTGGTCCATATTATGCCTTCTGCAAATGTTTGTTACCTCACTTATGAAAACACAATAAATATTATTTGAAAAAAAAAAAAAAAACAACAGTCAGCCCTACCGGTGGTGATGAAGCTATAGCTGTCTCTAGAAGATGTGCTCAGTTCAGAGAAGAGACTAGAGGGACAATCTCTATGTAGGGGCTATATTGCTTGAATATACAGGCAGACTAGAGCTACTGTGGTGGAACAGGCACACTGGTATCAGATCTGTTTCCTAGTATGTGAGTTACCATCAGGAAGGGGCCAACACCTGGTAGACCATACCAGGATCTGCAACCATGAAGCGAAAACATGACTTAGTTGAAAGTAAAGATGTGCACCGGACATTTTTCGGGTTTTGTGTTTTGGTTTTGGATTCAGTTCCGCGGCCGTGTTTTGGATTCGGACGCGTTTTGGCAAAACCTCCCTGAAAATTTTTTGTCGGATTCGGGTGTGTTTTGGATTCGGGTGTTTTTTTTCAAAAAACCCTCAAAAACAGCTTAAACCATAGAATTTGGGGGTAATTATGATCCCATAGTATTATTAACCTCAATAACCATAATTTCTACTCATTTCCAGTCTATTCTGAACACCTCACACCTCACAATATTATTTTTAGTCCTAAAATTTGCACCGAGGTCGCTGGATCACTAAGCTAAGCGACCCAAGTGGCCAGCACAAACACCTGGCCCATCTAGGAGTGACACTGCAGTGTCAGACAGGATGGCACTTAAAAGAATTGGCCCCAAACATCACATGATGCAAAGGTAAATTAAAGAAAAAAGAGGTGCAAGATGGAATTGTCCTTGGGCCCTCCCACCCACCCTTATGTTTTATAAACAGGACATGCACACTTTAACAAACCCATCATTTCAGTGACAAGGTCTGCCACACGACTGTGGCTGAAATGACTGGTTGGTTTGGGCCCCCACCAAAAAAGAAGCAATCAATCTCTCCTTGCACACACTGGCTCTACAGAGGCAAGATGTCCACCTCCTCCTCATCCTCCGATTCCTCACCCCTTTCACTGTGTACATCCCCCTCTTCACAAATTATTAATTCGTCCCCACTGGAATCCACCATCTCAGGTCCCTGTGTACTTTCTGGAGGCAATTGCTGGTAAATGTCTCCACGGAGGAATTGATTATAATTCATTTTGATGAACATCATCTTCTCCACATTTTCTGGAAGTAACCTCGTACGCCGATTGCTGACAAGGTGAGCGGCTGCACTAAACACTCTTTCGGAGTACACACTGGAGGGAGGGCAACTTAGGTAGAATAAAGCCAGTTTGTGCAAGGGCCTCCAAATTGCCTCTTTTTCCTGCCAGTATACGTACGGACTGTCTGACGTGCCTACTTGGATGCGGTCACTCATATAATCCTCCACCATTCTTTCAATGGTGAGAGAATCATATGCAGTGACAGTAGACGACATGTCAGTAATCGTTGGCAGGTCCTTCAGTCCGGACCAGATGTCAGCACTCGCTCCAGACTGCCCTGCATCACCGCCAGCGGGTGGGGTCGGAATTCTTAGCCTTTTCCTTGCAGCCCCAGTTGCGGGAGAATGTGAAGGAGGAGCTGTTTACGGGTCACGTTCCGCTTGACTTGACAAGTGTCTCCCCAGCAGGTCTTTGAACCTCTGCACACTTGTGTCTGCCGGAAAGAGAGATACAACGTAGGCTTTTAACCTAGGATCGAGCACGGTGGCCAAAATGTAGTGCTCTGATTTCAACAGATTGACCACCTGTGAATCCTGGTTAAGCGAATGAAGGGCTCCATCCACAAGTCCCACATGCCTAGCGGAATCGCTCCATTTTAGATCCTCCTTCAATCTCTCCAGCTTCTTCTGCAAAAGCCTGATGAGGGGAATGACCTGACTCAGGCTGGCAGTGTCTGAACTGACTTCACGTGTGGCAAGTTCAAAGGGTTGCAGAACCTTGCACAACATTGAAATCATTCTCCACTGCGCTTGAGTCAGGTGCATTCCCCCTCCTTTGCCTATATCGTAGGTAGATGTATAGGCTTGAATGGCCTTTTGCTGCTCCTCCATCCTCTGAAGCATATAGAGCAGTGGTTCCCAAACTGTGTGCCGTGGCTCCCTGGGGTGCCTCGGGACACTTGCAGGGGTGCCTTGGATTGGTGGTTCAGGACCAATTCAAATTATTTATAGTCAATATATTTTTGGCTTAGGGGTGCCGTGAAAAAAATTCTGATACTCTAGGGCGCCGTGATTCAAAAAAGTTTGGAAACCACTGATGGGTTTGAATTCCACCTCGTTACCACCTCTTGCTTCAGATGATGGCAGGGCAGGTTCAGGAGTGTTTGCTGGTGCTCCAGTCTTCGGCACGCGGTAGCTGAATGCCGAAAGTGGCCCACAATTCTTCGGGCCACCGACAGCATCTCTTGCACGCCCCTGTCGTTTTTAAAAAAATTCTGCACCACCAAATTCAATGTATGTGCAAAACATGGGACGAGCTGGAATTTGCCCACATGTAATGCACGCACAATATTGGTGGCGTTGTCCGATGTCACAAATCCCCAGGAGAGTCCAATTGGGGTAAGCCATTCTGCGATGATGTTCCTCAGTTTCCGTAAGAGGTTGTCAGCTGTGTGCCTCTTCTGGAAAGCGGTGATACAAAGCGTAGCCTGCCTAGGAGCGAGTTGGCATTTGCGAGATGCTGCTACTGGTGCCGCCGCTGCTGTTCTTGCTGCGGGAGGCAATACATCTACCCAGTGGGCTGTCACAGTCATATAGTCCTGAGTCTGCCCTGCTCCACTTGTCCACATGTCCGTGGTTAAGTGGACATTGGGTACAACTGCATTTTTTAGGACACTGGTGACTCTTTTTCTGACGTCTGTGTACATTCTCTGTATCACCTGCCTAGAGAAATGGAACCTAGATGGTATTTGGTACCGGGGACACAGTACCTCAATCAATTCTGTAATTCCCTGTGAATTAATGGTGGATACCGGACACACGTTTAACACCACCGCAATTGCCAAGACCTGAGCTATCCGCTTTGCAGCAGGATGACTGCTGTGATATTTCATCTTCCTCGCAAAGGACTGTTGGACAGTCAATTGCTTACTGGAAGTAGTACAAGTGGTCTTCCGACTTCCCCTCTGGGATGACGATCGACTCCCAGCAGCAACAACAGAAGCGCCAGCAGCAGTAGGCGTTACACTCAAGGATGCATCGGAGGAATCCCAGGCAGGAGAGGACTCTCGTCAGACTTGCCAGTGACATGGCCTACAGGACTATTGGCTTTCCTGTCTAAGGAGGAAATTGACACTGAGGGAGTTGGTGGTGTGGTTTGCAGGAGCTTGGTTACAAGAGGAAGGGATTTAGTTGTCAGTAGACTGCTTCCGCTGTCACCCAAAGTTTTTGAACTTGTCAATGACTTTTGATGAATGCGCTCCATGTGACGTATAAGGGAGGATGTTCCTATGTGGTTAACGTCCTTACCCCTACTTATTACAGCTTGACAAAGGCAACACACGGCTTGACACCTGTTGTCCGCATTTCTGTTAAAATAATTCCACACCGAAGAGGTGATTTTTTTTTTAAATTTGACCAGGCATGTCAATGGCCATATTCTTCCCACGGACAACAGGTGTCTCCCCGGGTGCCTGACTTAAACAAACCACCTCACCATCAGAATCCTCCTTGTCAATTTCCTCCTCAGCGCCAGCAACACCCATATCCTCATCCTGGTGTACTTCAACAGTGACATCTTCAATTTGACTATCAGGAACTGGACTGCGGGTGCTCCTTCCAGCACTTGCAGGGGGCTTGCAAATGGTGGAAGGCGCCACCTCTTCCTGTCCAGTGTTGGGAAGGTCAGGCATCACAACCGACACAATTGGACTCTCCTTGGGGATTTGTGATTTAGAAGAACGTACAGTTCTTTGCTGTGCTTTTGCCAGCTTTAGTCTTTTCATTTTTCTAGCAGGAGGATGAGTGCTTCCATCCTCATGTGAAGCTGAACCACAAGCCATGAACATAGGCCAGGGCCTCAGCCGTTCCTTGCCACTCCGTGTCGTAAATGGCATATTGGCAAGTTTACGCTTCTCATCAGACGCTTTTAATTTTGATTTTTGGGTCATTTTACTGAACTTTTGTTTTTTGGATTTTACATGCTCTCTACTATGACATTTGGCATCGGCCTTGGCAGACGACGTTGATGGCATTTCATCATCTTGGCCATGACTAGTGGCAGCAGCTTCAGCACGAGGTGGAAGTGGATCTTGATCTTTCCCTATTTTATTTATTTTTATTTTTTCTGAGCACAGATATGGAGCGTTTTCAGGCAGAGAACGTAGATATTTTCAGCACACTGAGCACAGATTATTTGCAGCACACTGAGCACAGATATTTTCAGCACACTGAGCACAGATTACGGAGCTTTTCAGGGAGATAACGCAGCCACGTCCTCTCCGTTCAATCTCCAAAGCACGAGTGAAAATGGCGGCGATGCACGGCTCCTTATATAGAATACGAATCTCGCGAGAATCCGACAGCGGGATGATGACGTTCGGGCGCGTTCTGGTTAACCGAGCAAGGCGGGAGGATCAGAGGCTGCCTCGGAACCGTGTAACATAGGTGAAGTTCGGGGGTGTTCGGATCCCGAGGAACCGAACCCGCTCATCTCTTGTTGAAAGCACTACTGTAGAGAGGTGTGACTAACCTAAGTGTAAAATTCAGCAGCCTTCCAACCTCCAGGTATGCTAACATAGAAGGTGGTGCTCGCAGAGGCACCGACAGCCTTGCCAGGCCCCAGTTATGGGAGGGGGCATGGGTGTAGGTGTGGTGAGGCCCCCTTGCTAGGGAATGTGTCTGCAGGCATGATCCGCACAGAGGGGCACTAGTCCCTGTTACGGTGGGCCACGGTAGCAGCAGCAGAGGAAGCAGTGGGTGGGTGCAATCGCTTCCCCCACATATCATGCAAGGGGAGAGAGGACCGACTGACTGCTTCTTCCTTTCTCCCCAGTGCAGCACACAGCAACATGTGCTAGGTGCTGTGCTAGGGAAAGAGGCTGCTGCAGCAGTCAGTCCTCTCTCTCTCCCTGCCCAAAGTACCTCTGCAATGGGAGATGGGAGGTAGGGGGATGTAGCGGGGCACAGACCCTCATCCAGGCTCCACCAACAGCCCAGGTAAAGTGTACCCGCCCCCCCCCCCCCCCCCGCCCCCTCTCTGCACCACTGGGTGTGTGGACTATACATATAAGTCAAATTACTTTATAAACTACTAGCTTCAAATTACTTTATTCCTATAGTACTTCCAAACTGTCCTGATTTTCACGGGACAGTCCATTTTTTGGGAGTTAAGCAGTAGATAGTAAATAAGTAACAGAGTGACTTATTTACTAGTAAACACAGGAAATGATTATTATTCTACAAACCTATTTACAAAGTACATAGTACGTAAATCAGAGACCTCCTGTGAAACATCACAGCCAAGGCAATCTGGTACAATGTTGTTTCATTTTCTTGCTCAACGCAAATTCTTCCCTGTATCTCCATAAATTGGACCATTCATATGGATTTTCCATATACTGTTTCTTTTAGACCTGGATCTGACACTATGCTGTTGCAAACACATCTTAACTCCTGCATCACATCATTCCAGAATAGAAATATTATTTTAAAAAATCCTGTAAATGAAATGAAAAAAATAAAAAAATCCCAGATGACGTTAGTTTTTGTATCCAGCTAGAGTATATCTATTAATGAAGTGTCCAGGAACACACCAGTGACGGATCTGTTGCTCTTTATATGTTCTATGTATACCCAGGGCTGGACTGGCCTATAGGGGTAAAGGGGAAACCCCTGGTGGGTCCTACTGCTACCCTAGGGATCAGGTTCCAGACTGTGCTGTTATTAATCTAGTACATTATTATCATGCATGCACTACAGTATTTACTATATATATTTATCTAGGGGACCAAACCATGCAAATTGGTTAGGCAAACCAATGTGGCGGCTGGTATCACCCCCTCTAGAGACTGGCAACACCACTAAACATGGGCCCCTACCACTGATTTTCCCCGTTGGGCCCTACATGCCCCAGTCCGACACTGTGTATACCTGATCTTCGGTACACTGGAATTTTCAGGGCATCTGTATTTGATATTTTGATCCTCAGGATCCTTTGCTTTTAATTATTATATGCGTCTCTTTTAAATACAGGCACTTTACACAGACGGTGAGGATTGAAAAGTACTACATTATGGCTGCACTGTATTCAGATCCAGGTGATGGTGCTTATGTGATAACTATGACACAATTAGCTTTTCTTATTTGGAAGTCGAAACAATCTTGATTAAGGAATCAGTTTTTGAAGCAGACACAGTCACTGACAATGAGGATCTATACCGGGAACTGTTTAAACTTAAGAAGCGAGAAAATTATTTTCTGTATCATGACAGAACCCTGTTGGGCTATTACAGAGGAAAACAAATCGCCAGAGGCTTCAGAATTCACAATATGCCTACTGTTATGAGCCACGGCTGTGGCTCATTTCCATTTTTGCATTTTGGTTATGTATTTTATGTTATACTTCTGTTCATGTTCCCCGTGGGTGTCATGGGGTGCTCGGAGCTCACCCTTAAGGAGGGGATACTGTTATGTACCACAGGTAGTGGTTCATTCCTATTTTATGTTTATAAAGTTGTCTTGCATGCCAGGATTTCCATTGCTCTGTTTTAGAATACTCTTGTCTGCTGCCGCTGGTGAGTCTGTGTAATTGCAGCTTGTTCCCATGTGTTCAGCCTCACCTGGCTGCTAATTGCATCTTGTCAGTTTGGAGTCATGCAACAGGGCAGCTGCATGAGATTATTAATTAGGCCTCTCTGTTATATGCTGGCTGACTGCAATTCACAGATGCTGGTGATATTTCTGGGTATCCGGTCTGCTTGAGTTCTGAGCTTGGTTCCTGCTAGTTCCTGAGCTTCCTGTGTCGATTCCTGAGTCAGTCCCTGTATAGATTCCTATGTCTGATCCCGTGTCCTGCCGTGAGGCGTTCCTGTCCTGAGGTCCAGTGCCTTTGCCTGTGCCTGGTCAAGTTTCTGGCTTCTTGGTGTCCACCGGTCTTTCGTTTGGGATTATGCCTGTCCTCCAGTTCTAAGAGTCTGTGTCAGCAGCATTGGGAGTTCCTGTCCGTTTGCCAGTATTCGTACCGGTTCCGTGAGTAGCGGCTCTGCCGCGTTCGTCGGCCGAGGCCGCTGTATTCCATTATTATTTCTGTCACTGGTGTTTTGCAGAGGGTTCTGCTTATGCTGTCACCGCCGGTACACAAAAGTATTGTGTGGGCGTGTGGTCAGCATTTCCTTTGTTGTTCTTTTCCTTTGGCGGCAAGCTGCACATACATTTAGTTTTAGGCTAGTTAGTAGCCCCTGGCTTTGGTTGTTTCAGTAAGAGGGCCCCTTGTTATCACCCTGTCTCGGTACACTCTTTGTCTCTCATTAAGACCTGAGGGGGCATCGAAGTTGGGCAGACGTAATCCGCCCTTCAAACGCGGCTGCCATGGGCTCAAGCAACCATAGTCTCGCAAGAGTGTACTGACAGCACGGGCGAGACAACGGAGATAGGGCGCCAGGGGCTATTCCCTTTCCATTCCCCTTTCCCAGCATTACGTTCCAGTGCTCCGGTCCTTGCAATAAGATCTCCTCAGACCAGAGTGCTGGAATCATAACACCTACAATAAGCAGATACAGTATCCCCTTCTGCAAACGCTGGATTTCTATGTTGAGCAAGGGTTCTATGGACCTCTTGCTCCTTATTATAGAGGGATCAACAAGGGAGTTGAATGTTACTAAAGAAAAAATCCTAAAATTTTAGGTTGAACACCAAGAGAGGCAGCTGGATGATAAAACAACTAATTGGGTAGATACACATAAGTCACAAGTTGAAGCCTATAGGAGTGACTTAATTAAATACAACCAAGAGAAATGTAACAAAGTCCAAGCAGATTACGAGCATCATAATGTTTATGCATGGTTGGGTAGTCATCCTTCAGCAATTTCAAAAGGATGGACACCCTATAGCCGCAGACGGAATGCATTTAAGAAGTTTTCTAGTACTTTTGCCAGTAAAACAGAGGATCTTTCCAGTAGTTCATCCTATAGGGGTCAGTACCCACGCAAGAGTCGTGGGATGAGCAAGAAACCAACCAGACGGGGCAGTTGTTGTGAAGGCAAGCGTTCCATGAGAAAACCATCAAGAAGCGGAAATATATATTTGATCTTCTGCACAGCTAGCATCAGATGAGTTGAAAGTGCTTAGTAAAGGGTTATTTACATTCCTACAGCCCGTCCCAATGAGCTTCAGTAGAAAGTTGATACTTTCAAGTTGCAACAAACACTTAAATGAAAAGAATATTTTGGAAAAAGTCCCTCAGTGGTGCCAAAATCAACTTTACGGGTGAACGACAGGCTATGTCTGATTTGGGCAAGACACAAGACATTATTATCCGGGGTGCTGATAAGGGAGGCTCCATTGTGCTAATGGACACCCCTTAATTATAAAGATGAATGTTATCAACTATTGGAAGACCATAATACATATTGTTTTTTACCTGGTGATCCTACTTTGAGTTATAAGCGGGCATTAGATATGTTGTTATGGCAGGCTTTGTGTTCTGACATTATTTCAGAGGATATTAGCAAAAAACTGACAAGTTCTTTTCCTGTTGTGCTGCTGTTTTACATTATTCCCAAGATCCACAAGGACGCAGAGACCCCCTGGCAGACCCATAGTGTCTGTTCTTTTGCATGCATATTTACAACCATGTGTACATGGCACACAAACACATTTGACATATTCCAATATGCTATTATGGAAGTTCCTTGACATTGATTTTATAGGTGTTGTATGGAAGGTAGATAGTAACTAGATCGACAGTGTCTAGGTCGACCACTATTGGTTGACAGGGTGTCTAGGTCGACATGGTCTAGGTCAACCGGTGAAAAGGTCGACATGAGTTTTTTATAGGGGGGTTTGTGTCGTTTTCTTCGTAGAGTGACCAGGAACCCCAATTAGTGCACCGTGTCCCCTCTCATAGCTCGCGCTTCGGGCAAGGTACCTCGCTCCGCTACCACTGCGCTCGGCAAAGATTACCATTCCCAATTGTAGTCCACATGGATCGTTAAGTATGAAAAGGTTCAAAAAAGAAAAAAATCGCGAAAAACTCATGTCGACCTTTTGACCTGTCAACCTAGAACAAGTCAACCTAGAGACCCTGTCGACCTAGAAACACTGTCTACCTAGTAACTGTCGACCAATAGTGGTCGACCTAGATAGTGTCAACCTAGTTACTGTCGACCTAGAGACCGGATCCCGATTTTATACCTGATGACATAGTGCTTGCCACCATAGATGTGACTAGCTTATACGCTTGTATACCACATCAAGGTGGTTAAACGGTTATTCTTGAATAATTCTAATTACAAGGGCTATGATGTAAAGTTCTTCCTTGCACTCATAGGGGGGTATTTAGTTAGCTCCGGCAATTTCGGTGTTATCAAGTTTACCCCCATGCATATTTAATTGCTGGACATTTTTGCCTGTTTTTAAGGAATTTTCGCCAATGCCTTTTCACTTCTTTTTTTTTTGTGTGTGTGAAAAGGCATTGATGAAAAATGCCTCAAAATCGTCGAAAACGGCCAGTGTTTTTGCCTGTGCAAAAACACGTGGATTCACTAATCCACATTTTTTTGCTCCTGCCAAATGAAATGGCGCCACTATTGCATAGGGCAAATCCTCATTCGCCCTAAAAAATAGCAAAAAGTGCCATTTTTTCACCTAGGCAAAAAAACTTCCCTAATTGAATACCCCTATTAGAATTCACACTTATTTTTTGCTGGTAAGTATTATAGACAGGTGATGGGCTGCGCAATGAGCTAATTCGTAGCACCGTCACTAGCAAATTCTTATATATGGATGGAGGAATGTAAATTATTTTTTGCCAGTAAGGAAGTATTGGATAAAATCTTGTTATATTATCATTATATTGATGATCTGTCAGTGTTTTGGACATGGAATATGGAGGATTTGAATAGGGTGATTTCGCAAAGCACAACAACTCTAATAGTCCCATTAAATTAACTACATGCTTGAGGTATACAGATGTGAATTTTCTGTATATGAACATCATGGTGAAAAATAATAAGCTACAGTATATACATCCTTATACACTAAACCCACAGATCGCAACACTATCTTAAGACATGACAGTTTCCATCCGATTACTTTGCGTCTGTAGAGTGACGAGCATAATTGCCTACCTGACCCTCTCCATGAGGGAGAAAATGCTCTGTTCCTGGACTTTCCTGGTAATGTATGATTGCCATCACCTGTGGTGAGCTAGTTAATTGATAAGAAAGGTGTTTCACCACAGGTGATGGCAATCATACATTACCAGGAAAGTCCAGGAACAGAGCAATTTCTCCCTCATGGAGAGGGTCAGGTAGGCAAGTATGGTTACGAGTGATCCTGGTGAGACAGAAATACATTTGGAGCGTATGGTCAATATATTTTTACAGAGGGGTTAGCTTCTTCATAAACTGAAACAGGTCAGACATAGGGCAATACAAAAAATATTTTGAACCGTGTAAGACAGAGGTTCTCAAACTCGGTCCTCGGGGGCCCACACAGTGCATGTTTTGCAGGTCTCCTCACAGAATCTCAAGTGAAATAATTAGCTCCACCTGTGGACCTTTTAAAATGTGTCAGTGAGTAATTAATACACCTGTGCACCTGCTGGGTTACCTGCAAAACATGCACTGTGTGGGCTCCCGAGGACCGAGTTTGAGAACCTCTGGTGTAAGAGATAAGAATAAAAGTAGTGAAAAAGTAATCCGTTGGGTTAACCAATATGAATAGACGGTTCACAAAAAATACGTAAAAAAAAACTTTGACCTTTGGTTTCTACAGATTTACCTGTACTTAAATCAACTAAGATCAGGGCCATTTTTTTCAATCCCGGGTATCGGGATTGAAAAATCGTCAATCCCGGGATTCCCGGGATACCCGGGATTGGCTTTAGACTGTGTCCGTCCGTCGCCCCGCCCCTCCCCACCCGCCCTGCAGACATAAAAAAAAAACCTACAAACCTGCACAGAGAGGTAGCGGGTGAGGAGGATCCGGCGGGTGAGTGCAGGGGAGCTGGCGGGTGAGTGCTGGGGAGCCGGCGGGTGAGTGCTGGGGAGCCGGGAGGAGGCGGCGGGTGAATGCAGGGGGAGCCGGGACGAGGCGGCGGGTGAGGTCCACCGTACTTTCCGGCTCTGCGAGTGCTGACAGCGCAGCGTGACCTCACAGGCACAGATCACGCTGCGCAGGGGGAGACAGGAGGAGGGAGCTGGGCAGCGTCTGAGCGTCCTGAGGACGCTCAACGCTGATCCCTCAATCCCCGGGATTGGAGCTTCCAATCTCGGGATTGAATCCCTGCCGTTTTTGGGCCTAAATCCCGGGATCCCTCTGATCCCGATCCTGGGATTGGCCTCCCTAATCATGGCCAGCTATTTGTTTAACAAGAACATCAGAGAGATAGTGGTTAAGACTAGTGATGAGCGGGTTCGGTTTCCGAGAAACCGAACCCCCCCCGAACTTCACCCTTTTTAGACGGGTCCGAGCCATACTCGGATTCTCCCGTATGGCTCGGTTAACCCGAGCGCGCCCGAACGTCATCATCCCGCTGTCGGATTCTCGCGAGATTCTATATAAGCAGCCACGCGTCGCCGCCATTTTCACACGTGCATTGAGATTGATAGGGAGAGGACGTGGCTGGCGTCCTCTCCGTTTATATAGTTACACAGTTGATCTGATTGCTTAGCTTATTGTGGGGAGGATTGGGGAGCAGCTGTTAGGAGGAGTACAGTGCAGAGTTTTGCTAATAGTGACCACCAGTTTTTTATCCGTTCTCTGCCTGAAAAAAACGCTCCATACCATATCTGTGCTCAGTGTGCTGCATGATATATCTGTGCTGAGTGCTCACACTGCTTAATTGTGGGGACTGTGGAGCAGCTATAGCAGGAGTACAGTGCACAGTTTTGCTGACAGTGACCACCAGTATACGTTTGTCTGCCTGAAAAACACTCCTGTGGTGTCTTTTTTTTTTATACTATAAACGCAGTCTGCTGACAGTGTCCACCAGGTCCATTATACTGTATATAGCAGTACGGTAGGCCACTGCTGTACCTACCTCTGTGTCGTCACTCGTCGTCCATAAGTATACTAAGTATCCATCCATCTACATTTTATACCTGTGGTGTCTTTTTTTCTTTATACTATAAACGCAGTCTGCTGACAGTGTCCACCAGGTCCATTATACTGTATATAGCAGTACGGTAGGCCACTGCTGTACCTACCTCTGTGTCGTCACTCGTCGTCCATAAGTATACTAAGTATCCATCCATCTACATTGTATACCTGTGGTGTCTTTTTTTTTATACTATAAACGCAGTCTGCTGACAGTGTCCACCAGGTCCATTATACTGTATATAGCAGTACGGTAGGCCACTGCTGTACCTACCTCTGTGTCGTCACTCGTCGTCCATAAGTATACTAAGTATCCATCCATCTACATTGTATACCTGTGGTGTCTTTTTTTTTTATACTATAAACGCAGTCTGCTGACAGTGTCCACCAGGTCCATTATACTGTATATAGCAGTACGGTAGGCCACTGCTGTACCTACCTCTGTGTCGTCACTCGTCTTCCATAAGTATACTAAGTATCCATCCATCTACATTGTATACCTGTGGTGTCTTTTTTTTTTATACTATAAACTAGTGATGTGCACCTGAAATTTTTCGGGTTTTGTGTTTTGGTTTTGGGTTCGGTTCCGTGGCCGTGTTTTGGGTTTGGACGCGTTTTGGCAAAACCTCACCGAATTTTTTTTGTCGGATTCGGGTGTGTTTTGGATTCGGGTGTTTTTTTCAAAAAACCCTAAAAAACAGCTTAAATCATAGAATTTGGGGGTCATTTTGATCTCATAGTATTATTAACCTCAATAACCAAAATTTCCACTCATTTTCAGTCTATTCTGAACACCTCACACCTCACAATATTATTTTTAGTCCTAAAATTTGCACCGAGGTCGCTGGATGGCTAAGCTAAGCGACCCTAGTGGCCGACACAAACACCTTGCCCATCTAGGAGTGGCACTGCAGTGTCACGCAGGATGGCCCTTCAAAAAAATACTCCCCAAACAGCACATGACGCAAAGAAAAAAAGAGGCGCAATGAGGTAGCTGTGTGACTAAGCTAAGCGACCCTAGTGGCCGACACAAACACCTGGCCCATCTAGGAGTGGCACTGCAGTGTCACGCAGGATGGCCCATCAAAAAAATACTCCCCAAACAGCACATGACGCAAAGAAAAAAAGAGGCGCAATGAGGTAGCTGTGTGACTAAGCTAAGCGACCCTAGTGGCCGACACAAACACCTGGCCCATCTAGGAGTGGCACTGCAGTGTCACGCAGGATGGCCCTTCAAAAAAATACTCCCCAAACAGCACATGACGCAAAGAAAAAAAGAGGCGCAATAAGGTAGCTGTGTGACTAAGCTAAGCGACCCTAGTGGCCGACACAAACACCTGGCCCATCTAGGAGTGACACTGCAGTGTCACGCAGGATGGCCCTTCAAAAAAATACTCCCCAAACAGCACATGACGCAAAGAAAAATGAAAGAGAAAAGAGGTGCAAGATGGAATTGTCCTTGGGCCCTCCCACCCACCCTTATATTGTAAAAACAGGACATACACACTTTAACGAACCCATCATTTCAGCGACAGGGTCTGCCACACGACTGTGACTGAAATGACTGGTTGGTTTGGGCCCCCACCAAAAAAGAAGCAATCAATCTCTCCTTGCACAAACTGGCTCTACGGAGGCAAGATGTCCACCTCATCATCATCGTCCGATTCATCACCCCTTTCACTGTGTACATCCCCCTCCTCACAGATTATTAATTCGTCCCCACTGGAATCCACCATCTCAGGTCCCCGTGTACTTTCTGGAGGCAATTGCTGCTGGTGAATGTCTCCATGGAGGAATTGATTATAATTCATTTTAATGAACATCATCTTCTCCACATTTTCTGGAAGTAACCTCGTACGCCGATTGCTGACAAGGTGAGCGGTGGCACTAAACACTCTTTCGGAGTACACACTGGAGGGAGGGCAACTTAGGTAGAATAAAGCCAGTTTGTGCAAGGGCCTCCAAATTGCCTCTTTTTCCTGCCAGTATACGTACGGACTGTCTGACGTGCCTACTTGGATGCGGTCACTATAATCCTCCACCATTCTTTCAATGGTGAGAGAATCATATGCAGTGACAGTAGACGACATGTCAGTAATCGTTGGCAGGTCCTTCAGTCCGGACCAGATGTCAGCATCAGCAGTCGCTCCAGACTGCCCTGCATCACCGCCAGCGGGTGGGCTCGGAATTCGTAGCCTTTTCCTCGCACCCCCAGTTGCGGGAGAATGTGAAGGAGGAGATGTTGACGGGTCGCGTTCCGCTTGACTTGACAATTTTCTCACCAGCAGGTCTTTGATCCTCTGCAGACTTGTGTCTGCAGTAAAGAGAGATCCAAGGTAGGTTTGAAATCTAGGATCGCGCACGGTGGCCAAAATGTAGTGCTCTGATTTCAACAGATTGACCACACGTGAATCCTGGTTAAGCGAATGAAGGGCTGCATCCACAAGTCCCACATGCCTAGCGGAATCGCTCTGTTTTAGCTCCTCCTTCAATGCCTCCAGCTTCTTCTGCAAAAGCCTGATGAGGGGAATGACCTGACTCAGGCTGGCAGTGTCTGAACTGACTTCACGTGTGGCAAGTTCAAAAGGTTGCAGAACCTTGCACAACGTTGAAATCATTCTCCACTGCGCTTGAGACAGGTGCATTCCACCTCCTTTGCCTATATCGTGGACAGATGTATAGGCTTGAATGACCTTTTGCTGCTCCTCCATCCTCTGAAGCATATAGAGGGTTGAATTCCACCTCGTTACCACCTCTTGCTTCAGATGATGGCAGGGCAGGTTCAGGTGTTTTTGGTGGTGCTCTAGTCTTCTGTACGTGGTGCCTGTACGCCGAAAGTGGCCCGTAATTCTTCTGGCCACCGACAGCATCTCTTGCACGCCCCTGTTGTTTTTTAAATAATTCTGCACCACCAAATTCAAGGTATGTGCAAAACATGGGACGTGCTGGAATTTGCCCAGATGTAATGCACGCACAATATTGCTGGCGTTGTCCGATGCCACAAATCCCCAGGAGAGTCCAATTGGGGTAAGCCATTTTGCGATGATCTTCCTCAGTTGCCGTAAGAGGTTTTCAGCTGTGTGCGTATTCTGGAAAGCGGTGATACAAAGCGTAGCCTGCCTAGGAACGAGTTGGCGTTTGCGAGATGCTGCTACTGGTGCCGCCGCTGCTGTTCTTGCAGCGGGAGGCAATACATCTACCCAGTGGGCTGTCACAGTCATGTAGTCCTGAGTCTGCCCTGCTTCACTTTTCCACATGTCCGTGGTTAAGTGGACATTGGGTACAACTGCATTTTTTAGGACACTGGTGAGTCTTTTTCTGACGTCCGTGTACATTCTCGGTATCGCCTGCCTAGAGAAGTGGAACCTAGATGGTATTTGGTAATGGGGGCACACTACCTCAAGCAATTGTCTAGTTCCCCGTGAACTAACGGCGGATACTGGACGCACGTCTAACTCCAACATAGTTGTCAAGGCCTGAGTTATCCGCTTTGCAGCAGGATGACTGCTGTGATATTTCATCTTCCTCGCAAAGGACTGTTGGACAGTCAATTGCTTACTGGAAGCAGTACAAGTGGTCTTCCGACTTCCCCTCTGGGATGACGATCGACTCCCAGCAGCAACAACAGCAGCGCCAGCAGCAGTAGGCGTTACACTCAAGGATGCATCGGAGGAATCCAGGCAGGAGAGGACTCGTCAGACTTGCCAGTGACATGGCCTGCAGGACTATTGGCTTTCCTGGGTAAGGAGGAAATTGACACTGAGGGAGTTGGTGGTGTGGTTTGCGCGAGCTTGGTTACAAGAGGAAGGGATTTACTGGTCAGTGGACTGCTTCCGCTGTCGCCCAAAGTTTTTGAACTTGTCACTGACTTATTATGAATGCGCTGCAGGTGACGTATAAGGGAGGATGTTCCGAGGTGGTTAACGTCCTTACCCCTACTTATTACAGCTTGACAAAGGCAACACACGGCTTGACACCAGTTGTCCGCATTTCTGTTGAAATAATTCCACACTGAAGAGCTGATTTTTTTTGTATTTTGACCAGGCATGTCAATGGCCATATTCCTCCCACGGACAACAGGTGTCTCCCCGGGTGCCTGACTTAAACAAACCACCTCACCATCAGAATCCTCCTTGTCAATTTCCTCCCCAGCGCCAGCAACACCCATATCCTCATCCTGGTGTACTTCAACACTGACATCTTCAATTTGACTATCAGGAACTGGACTGCGGGTGATCCCTCCAGCACTTGCAGGGGGCGTGCAAATGGTGGAAGGCGCAAGCTCTTCCCGTCCAGTGTTGGGAAGGTCAGGCATCGCAACCGACACAATTGGACTCTCCTTTGGGATTTGTGATTTCGAAGAACGCACAGTTCTTTGCTGTGCTTTTGCCAGCTTAAGTCTTTTTCTTTTTTCTAGCGAGAGGATGAGTGCTTCCATCCTCATGTGAAGCTGAACCACTAGCCATGAACATAGGCCAGGGCCTCAGCCGTTCCTTGCCACTCCGTGTCGTAAATGGCATATTGGCAAGTTTACGCTTCTCCTCAGACGCTTTTAATTTTGATTTTTGGGTCATTTTACTGATCTTTTGTGTTTTGGATTTTACATGCTCTGTACTATGACATTGGGCATCGGCCTTGGCAGACGACGTTGATGGCATTTCATCGTCTCGGCCATGACTAGTGGCAGCAGCTTCAGCACGAGGTGGAAGTGGATCTTGATCTTTCCCTATTTTTTTAACCTCCACATTTTTGTTCTCCATATTTTAATGCGCACAACTAAAAGCCACCACAGGTATACATTGTAGATGGATGGATAGTATAGTATTATATTACTTATAGAGGACGACTGACGACACAGAGGTAGGTACAGCCGTGGCCTACCGTACTGCTATATATATATAATATACTGTATAATATAATAACGGACCTGGTGGACACTGTCAGCAGACTGCTAAACTAGTATGAAGAAAAAAAAAGCCACCACAGGTATACAATGTAGATGGATGGATAGTATAGTAGAGATGAGCGCCGGAAATTTTTCGGGTTTTGTGTTTTGGTTTTGGGTTCGGTTCCGCGGCCGTGTTTTGGGTTCGACCGCGTTTTGGCAAAACCTCACCGAATTTTTTTTGTCGGATTCGGGTGTGTTTTGGATTCGGGTGTTTTTTTAAAAAAACCCTAAAAAACAGCTTAAATCATAGAATTTGGGGGTAATTTTGATCCCAAAGTATTATTAACCTCAAAAAACATAATTTACACTCATTTTCAGCCTATTCTGAACACATCACACCTCACAATATTATTTTTAGTCCTAAAATTTGCACCGAGGTCGCTGTGTGAGTAAGATAAGCGACCCTAGTGGCCGACACAAACACCGGGCCCATCTAGGAGTGGCACTGCAGTGTCACGCAGGATGGCCCTTCCAAAAAACCCTCCCCAAACAGCACATGACGCAAAGAAAAAAAGAGGCGCAATGAGGTAGCTGACTGTGTGAGTAAGATTAGCGACCCTAGTGGCCGACACAAACACCGGGCACATCTAGGAGTGGCACTGCAGTGTCACGCAGGATGTCCCTTCCAAAAAACCCTCCCCAAACAGCACATGACGCAAAGAAAAAAAGAGGCGCAATGAGGTAGCTGTGTGAGTAAGATTAGCGACCCTAGTGGCCGACACAAACACCGGGCCCATCTAGGAGTGGCACTGCAGTGTCACGCAGGATGTCCCTTCCAAAAAACCCTCCCCAATCAGCACATGATGCAAAGAAAAAGAAAAGAAAAAAGAGGTGCAAGATGGAATTATCCTTGGGCCCTCCCACCCACCCTTATGTTGTATAAACAAAACAGGACATGCACACTTTAACCAACCCATCATTTCAGTGACAGGGTCTGCCACACGACTGTGACTGATATGACGGGTTGGTTTGGACCCCCCCCAAAAAAGAAGCAATTAATCTCTCCTTGCACAAACTGGCTCTACAGAGGCAAGATGTCCACCTCATCTTCACCCTCCGATATATCACCGTGTACATCCCCCTCCTCACAGATTATCAATTCGTCCCCACTGGAATCCACCATCTCAGCTCCCTGTGTACTTTGTGGAGGCAATTGCTGCTGGTCAATGTCTCCGCGGAGGAATTGATTATAATTCATTTTAATGAACATCATCTTCTCCACATTTTCTGGATGTAACCTCGTACGCCGATTGCTGACAAGGTGAGCGGCGGCACTAAACACTCTTTCGGAGTACACACTTGTGGGAGGGCAACTTAGGTAGAATAAAGCCAGTTTGTGCAAGGGCCTCCAAATTGCCTCTTTTTCCTGCCAGTATAAGTACGGACTGTGTGACGTGCCTACTTGGATGCGGTCACTCATATAATCCTCCACCATTCTATCAATGTTGAGAGAATCATATGCAGTGACAGTAGACGACATGTCCGTAATCGTTGTCAGGTCCTTCAGTCCGGACCAGATGTCAGCATCAGCAGTCGCTCCAGACTGCCCTGCATCACCGCCAGCGGGTGGGCTCGGAATTCTGAGCCTTTTCCTCGCACCCCCAGTTGCGGGAGAATGTGAAGGAGGAGATGTTGACAGGTCGCGTTCCGCTTGACTTGACAATTTTGTCACCAGCAGGTCTTTCAACCCCAGCAGACCTGTGTCTGCCGGAAAGAGAGATCCAAGGTAGGCTTTAAATCTAGGATCGAGCACGGTGGCCAAAATGTAGTGCTCTGATTTCAACAGATTGACCACCCGTGAATCCTTGTTAAGCGAATTAAGGGCTGCATCCACAAGTCCCACATGCCTAGCGGAATCGCTCCGTGTTAGCTCCTTCTTCAATGCCTCCAGCTTCTTCTGCAAAAGCCTGATGAGGGGAATGACCTGACTCAGGCTGGCAGTGTCTGAACTGACTTCACGTGTGGCAAGTTCAAAGGGCATCAGAACCTTGCACAACGTTGAAATCATTCTCCACTGCACTTGAGACAGGTGCATTCCATCTCCTATATCGTGCTCAATTGTATAGGCTTGAATGGCCTTTTGCTGCTCCTCCAACCTCTGAAGCATATAGAGGGTTGAATTCCACCTCGTTACCACTTCTTGCTTCAGATGATGGCAGGGCAGGTTCAGTAGTTTTTGGTGGTGCTCCAGTCTTCTGTACGTGGTGCCTGTACGCCGAAAGTGTCCCGCAATTTTTCTGGCCACCGACAGCATCTCTTGCACGCCCCTGTCGTTTTTTAAAAAATTCTGCACCACCAAATTCAAGGTATGTGCAAAACATGGGACGTGCTGGAATTTGCCCATATTTAATGCACACACAATATTGCTGGCGTTGTCCGATGCCACAAATCCACAGGAGAGTCCAATTGGGGTAAGCCATTCCGCGATGATCTTCCTCAGTTGCCGTAAGAGGTTTTCAGCTGTGTGCGTATTCTGGAAAGCGGTGATACAAAGCGTAGCCTGCCTAGGAAAGAGTTGGCGTTTGCGAGATGCTGCTACTGGTGCCGCCGCTGCTGTTCTTGCGGCGGGAGTCCATACATCTACCCAGTGGGCTGTCACAGTCATATAGTCCTGACCCTGCCCTGCTCCACTTGTCCACATGTCCGTGGTTAAGTGGACATTGGGTACAACTGCATTTTTTAGGAGACTGGTGAGTCTTTTTCTGACGTCCGTGTACATTCTCGGTATCGCCTGCCTAGAGAAGTGGAACCTAGATGGTATTTGGTAACGGGGGCACACTGCCTCAATAAATTGTCTAGTTCCCTGTGAACTAACGGCGGATACCGGACGCACGTCTAACACCAACATAGTTGTCAAGGACTCAGTTATCCGCTTTGCAGTAGGATGACTGCTGTGATATTTCATCTTCCTCGCAAAGGACTGTTGAACAGTCAATTGCTTACTGGAAGTAGTACAAGTGGGCTTACGACTTCCCCTCTGGGATGACCATCGACTCCCAGCGGCAACAACAGCAGCGCCAGCAGCAGTAGGCGTTACACGCAAGGATGCATCGGAGGAATCCCAGGCAGGAGAGGACTCGTCAGACTTGCCAGTGACATGGCCTGCAGGACTATTGGCATTCCTGGGGAAGGAGGAAATTGACACTGAGGGAGTTGGTGGGGTGGTTTGCGTGAGCTTGGTTACAAGAGGAAGGGATTTACTGGTCAGTGGACTGCTTCCGCTGTCACCCAAAGTTTTTGAACTTGTCACTGACTTATTATGAATGCGCTGCAGGTGACGTATAAGGGAGGATGTTCCGAGGTGGTTAACGTCCTTACCCCTACTTATTACAGCTTGACAAAGGGAACACACGGCTTGACACCTGTTGTCCGCATTTCTGGTGAAATACCTCCACACCGAAGAGCTGATTTTTTTGGTATTTTCACCTGGCATGTCAACGGCCATATTCCTCCCACGGACAACAGGTGTCTCCCCGGGTGCCTGACTTAAACAAACCACCTCACCATCAGAATCCTCCTGGTCAATTTCCTCCCCAGCGCCAGCAACACCCATATCCTCCTCATCCTGGTGTACTTCAACACTGACATCTTCAATCTGACTATCAGGAACTGGACTGCGGGTGCTCCTTCCAGCACTTGCAGGGGGCATGCAAATAGTGGAAGGCGCATGCTCTTCACGTCCAGTGTTGGGAAGGTCAGGCATCGCAAACGACACAATTGGACTCTCCTTGTGGATTTGGGATTTCAAAGAACGCACAGTTCTTTGCGGTGCTTTTGCCAGCTTGAGTCTTTTCAGTTTTCTAGCGAGAGGCTGAGTGCTTCCATCCTCATGTGAAGCTGAACCACTAGCCATGAACATAGGCCAGGGCCTCAGCCGTTCCTTGCCACTCCGTGTGGTAAATGGCATATTGGCAAGTTTACGCTTCTCCTCCGACAATTTTATTTTAGGTTTTGGAGTCCTTTTTTTTCTGATATTTGGTGTTTTGGATTTGACATGCTCTGTACTATGACATTGGGCATCGGCCTTGGCAGACGACGTTGCTGGCATTTCATCGTCTCGGCCATGACAAGTGGCAGCAGCTTCAGCACGAGGTGGAACTGGATCTTGATCTTTCCCTAATTTTGGAACCTCAACTTTTTTGTTCTCCATATTTTATAGGCAGAACTAAAAGGCACCTCAGGTAAACAATGGAGATGGATGGATTGGATACTAGTATACAATTATGGACGGACTGCCACGGTTAGGTGGTATAAAAAAACCACGGTTAGGTGGTATATATTATAATAATAATACAATTATGGATGGACGGACTGCCTGCCGACTGCCGACACAGAGGTAGCCACAGCCGTGAACTACCGCACTGTACACTGGTTGATAAAGAGATAGTAGTATACTCGTAACAACTAGTATGACACTATGACGACGGTATAAAGAATGAAAAAAAAACCACGGTTAGGTGGTATATATTATAATAATAATACAATTATGGATGGACGGACTGCCTGCCGACTGCCGACACAGAGGTAGCCACAGCCGTGAACTACCGCACTGTACACTGGTTGATAAAGAGATAGTAGTATACTCGTAACAACTAGTATGACACTATGACGACGGTATAAAGAATGAAAAAAAAACCACGGTTAGGTGGTATATATTATAATAATAATACAATTATGGATGGACGGACTGCCTGCCGACTGCCGACACAGAGGTAGCCACAGCCGTGAACTACCGCACTGTACACTGGTTGATAAAGAGATAGTAGTATACTCGTAACAACTAGTATGACACTATGACGACGGTATAAAGAATGAAAAAAAAACCACGGTTAGGTGGTATATATTATAATAATAATACAATTATGGATGGACGGACTGCCTGCCGACTGCCGACACAGAGGTAGCCACAGCCGTGAACTACCGCACTGTACACTGGTTGATAAAGAGATAGTAGTATACTCGTAACAACTAGTATGACACTATGACGACGGTATAAAGAATGCAAAAAAAACCACAGTTAGGTGGTATATATTATAATAATAATACAATTATGGATGGACGGACTGCCTGCCGACTGCCGACACAGAGGTAGCCACAGCCGTGAACTACCGCACTGTACACTGGTTGATAAAGAGATAGTAGTATACTCGTAACAACTAGTATGACACTATGACGGTATAAAGAATGAAAAAAAAACCACGGTTAGGTGGTATATATTATAATAATAATACAATTATGGATGGACGGACTGCCTGCCGACTGCCGACACAGAGGTAGCCACAGCCGTGAACTACCGCACTGTACACTGGTTGATAAAGAGATAGTAGTATACTCGTAACAATTAGGATGACACTATGACGGTATAAAGAATGAAAAAAAAACCACGGTTAGGTGGTAGGTATATAATAATAAATAATACAATTCTGGTCGGACGGACTGCCTGCCGTGTGCCGACACAGAGGTAGCCACAGCCGTGAACTACCGCACTGTACACTGGTTGATAAAGAGATAGTAGTATACTCGTAACAATTAGGATGACACTATGACGGTATAAAGAATGAAAAAAAAACCACGGTTAGGTGGTAGGTATATAATAATAAATAATACAATTCTGGTCGGACGGACTGCCTGCCGTGTGCCGACACAGAGGTAGCCACAGCCGTGAACTACCGCACTGTACACTGGTTGATAAAGAGATAGTAGTATACTCGTAACAATTAGGATGACACTATGACGGTATAAAGAATGAAAAAAAAACCACGGTTAGGTGGTAGGTATATAATAATAAATAATACAATTCTGGTCGGACGGACTGCCTGCCGTGTGCCGACACAGAGGTAGCCACAGCCGTGAACTACCGCACTGTACTGTGTCTGCTGCTAATATAGACTGGTTGATATTTAAAGAGATATTAGTAGTATACAACAATACTATACTGGTGGTCAGGCACTGGTCACCACTCCTGCAGCAAAAGTGTGCACTGTTAATTAATATAATTGTACTCCTGGCTCCTGCTAACAACCTGCAGTGCTCCCCAGTCTCCCCCACAATTAATTATAAGCTTTTAATTTATACATTGATGACTGTGCAGCACACTGGGCTGAGCTGAGTGCACACAGACTGAGTCACACTGTGTGACTGACTGTGCTGTGTATCGTTTTTTTTTTCAGGCAGAGAACGGATATAGCAGAGAGAAGTGAACGGATATATTATATTAAATAAAAGTTAACTAGCAACTGCACTGGTCACTGACTGTGGTAAACTAACTCTGTCTGCGACTCTGCACAATCTCTCTCTATCTAATCTATCTATCTCTATTCTAATGGAGAGGACGCCAGACACGTCCTCTCCCTATCAATCTCAATGCACGAGTGAAAATGGCGGCGACGCGCGGCTCCTTATATAGAATCCGAGTCTCGCGATAGAATCCGAGCCTCGCGAGAATCCGACAGCGTCATGATGACGTTCGGGCGCGCTCGGGTTAACCGAGCAAGGCGGGAAGATCCGAGTCGCTCGGACCCGTGGAAAAAAAAGTGAAGTTCGTGCGGGTTCGGATTCAAAGAAACCGAACCCGCTCATCTCTATAGTATAGTATTATATTACTTATGGACGACGAGTGCACTGACGACACAGAGGTAGGTACAGCCGTGGCCTACCGTACTGCTAATAGATATAATAAATATACTGTATAATAATAACGGACCTGGTGGACACTGTCAGCAGACTGCTAAACTAGTATGAAGAAAAAAAAAACGCCACCACAGGTATACAATGTAGATGGATGGATAGTATAGTATTATATTACTTATGGACGACGAGTGCACTGACGACACAGAGGTAGGTACAGCCGTGGCCTACCGTACTGCTAATAGATATAATAAATATACTGTATAATAATAACGGACCTGGTGGACACTGTCAGCAGACTGCTAAACTAGTATGAAGAAAAAAAAAGCCACCACAGGTATACAATGTAGATGGATGGATAGTATAGTATTATATTACTTATGGACGACGAGTGCACTGACGACACAGAGGTAGGTACAGCCGTGGCCTACCGTACTGCTAATAGATATAATAAATATACTGTATAATAATAACGGACCTGGTGGACACTGTCAGCAGACTGCTAAACTAGTATGAAGAAAAAAAAAGCCACCACAGGAGTGTTTTTCAGGCAGACAAACGTATACTGGACTGGTGGTCACTGTCAGCAAAACTGTGCACTGTACTCCTGCTATAACTGCTCCGCAGTCCCCACAATTAGGCAGTGTGAGCACTGAGCAGTGCACTCAGCACAGATATATCATGCAGCAGTGCAGCACACTGAGTGAGCACAGATATGGTGGAGCGTTTTTTTCAGGCAGAGAAACAAAGGATTAAACTCACTGGTGGTATAATCAAAACCCTGCACTGTACTCCAACAGCTGCTCCCCGTCCCCAATCCTCCACACAATTATAAGTCACTCAGTCTCTTTACTCTTTTCTTCTACTATAACGGAGAGGACGCCAGCCACGTCCTCTCCCTATCAATCTCAATGCACGTGTGAAAATGGCGGCGACACGCGGCTCTTTATATAGAATCCGAATCTCGCGAGAATCCGACAGCGGGATGATGACGTTCGGGCGCGCTCGGGTTAACCGAGCAAGGCGGGAGGATCCGAGTCGCTCGGACCCGTGAAAAAAAAGGTGAAGTTCGGGCGGGTTCAGATCCCGAGGATCCGAACCCGCTCATCACTACTATAAACGCAGTCTGCTGACAGTGTCCACCAGGTCCATTATACTGTATATAGCAGTACGGTAGGCCACTGCTGTACCTACCTCTGTGTCGTCACTCGTCATCCATAAGTATACTAAGTATCCATCCATCTACATTGTATACCTGTGGTGTCTTTTTTTTTTATACTATAAACGCAGTCTGCTGACAGTGTCCACCAGGTCCATTATACTGTATATAGCAGTACGGTAGGCCACTGCTGTACCTACCTCTGTGTCGTCACTCGTCGTCCATAAGTATACTAAGTATCCATCCATCTACATTGTATACCTGTGGTGTCTTTTTTTTTTTATACTATAAACGCAGTCTGCTGACAGTGTCCACCAGGTCCATTACACTGTATATAGCAGTACGGTAGGCCACTGCTGTACCTACCTCTGTGTCGTCACTCGTCGTCCATAAGTATACTATCCATCCATCTACATTGTATACCTGTGGTGTCTTTTTTTCTTTATACTATAAACGCAGTCTGCTGACAGAGTCCACCAGGTCCATTATACTGTATATAGCAGTACGGTAGGCCACTGCTGTACCTACCTCTGTGTCGTCACTCGTCGTCCATAAGTATACTATCCATCCATCTACATTGTATACCTGTGGTGTCTTTTTTTCTTTATACTATAAACGCAGTCTGCTGACAGTGTCCACCAGGTCCATTATACTGTATATAGCAGTACGGTAGGCCACTGCTGTACCTACCTCTGTGTCGTCACTCGTCGTCCATAAGTATACTATCCATCCATCTACATTGTATACCTGTGGTGCCTTTTTTTCTTTATACTAGTAGTACTAGTTTAGCAGTCTGCTGACAGTGTCCACCAGGTCCATTATACTGTATATAGCAGTACGGTAGGCCACTGCTGTACCTACCTCTGTGTCGTCACTCGTCGTCCTTAAGTATACTATCCATCCATCTACATTGTATACCTGTGGTGCCTTTTAGTTGTGCGCATTAAAATATGGAGAACAAAAATGTGTAGGTTAAAAAAATAGGGAAAGATCAAGATCCACTTCCACCTCGTGCTGAAGCTGCTGCCACTAGTCATGGTCGAGATGATGAAATGCCATCAACGTCGTCTGCCAAGGCCGATGCCCAATGTCATAGTACAGAGCATGTAAAATCCAAAACACAAAAGATCAGTAAAATGACCCAAAAATCTAAATTAAAAGCGTCTGAGGAGAAGCGTAAACTTGCCAATGTGCCATTTACGACACGGAGTGGCAAGGAACGGCTGAGGCCCTGGCCTATGTTCATGGCAAGTGGTTCAGCTTCACATGAGGATGGAAGCACTCATCCTCTCGCTAGAAAGATGAAAAGACTTAAGATGGCAAAAGCACAGCAAAGAACTGTGCGTTCTTCGAAATCACAAATCCCCAAAGAGAGTCCAATTGTGTCGGTTGCGATGCCTGACCTTCCCAACACTGGACGGGAAGAGCTTGCGCCTTCCACCATTTGCACGCCCCCTGCAAGTGCTGGAAGGAGCACCCGCAGTCCAGTTCCTGATAGTCAAATTGAAGATGTCAGTGTTGAAGTACACCAGGATGAGGATATAGGTGTTGCTGGCGCTGGGGGGGAAATTGACAAGGAGGATTCTGATGGTGAGGTGGTTTGTTTAAGTCAGGCACCCGGGGAGACGCCTGTTGTCCGTGGGAGGAATATGGCCATTGACATGCCTGGTCAAAATACAAAAAAAATCAGCTCTTCGGTGTGGAATTATTTCAACACAAATGCGGACAACAGGTGTCAAGCCGTGTGTTGCCTTTGTCAAGCTGTAATAAGTAGGGGTAAGGACGTTAACCACCTCGGAACATCCTCCCTTATACGTCACCTGCAGCGCATTCATCATAAGTCAGTGACAAGTTCAAAAACTTTTGGCAACAGCGGAAGCAGTCCACTGACCAGTAAATCCCTTCCTCTTGTAACCAAGCTCCTGCAAACCACACCACCAACTCCCTCAGTGTCAATTTCCTCCTTACCCAGGAAAGCCAATAGTCCTGCAGGCCATGTCACTGGCAAGTCTGACGAGTCCTCTCCTGCCTGGGATACCTCCGATGCATCCTTGAGTGTAACGCCTACTGCTGCTGGCGCTGCTGTTGTTGCTGCTGGGAATCGATCGTCATCCCAGAGGGGAAGTCGGAAGACCACTTGTACTACTTCCAGTAAGCAATTGACTGTCCAACAGTCCTTTGCGAGGAAGATGAAATATCACAGCAGTCGTCCTGCTGCAAAGCGGATAACTGAGGCCTTGGCAGCCTGGGCGGTGAGAAACGTGGTTCCGGTATCCATCGTTAATTCAGAGCCAACTATAGACTTGCAGCATCTCGCAAACGCCAACTCGTTCCTAGGCAGGCTACGCTTTGTATCACCGCTTTCCAGAATACGCACACAGCTGAAAACCTCTTACGGCAACTGAGGAAGATCATCGCAGAATGGCTTACCCCAATTGGACTCTCCTGGGGATTTGTGACATCGGACAACGCCAGCAATATTGTGCGTGCATTACATCTGGGCAAATTCCAGCACGTCCCATGTTTTGCACATACCTTGAATTTGGTGGTGCAGAATTATTTAAAAAACGACAGGGGCGTGCAAGAGATGCTGTCGGTGGCCCGAAGAATTGCGGGCCACTTTCGGCGTTCAGGCACCGCGTACAGAAGACTGGAGCACCACCAAAAATACCTGAACCTGCCCTGCCATCATCTGAAGCAAGAGGTGGTAACGAGGTGGAATTCAACCCTCTATATGCTTCAGAGGATGGAGGAGCAGCAAAAGGCCATTCAAGCCTATACATCTGGCCACGATATAGGCAAAGGAGGTGGAATGCACCTGTCTCAAGCGCAGTGGAGAATATTTTCAACGTTGTGCAAGGTTCTGCAACCCTTTGAACTTGCCACACGTGAAGTCAGTTCAGACACTGCCAGCCTGAGTCAGGTCATTCCCCTCATCAGGCTTTTGCAGAAGAAGCTGGAGACATTGAAGGAGGAGCTAAAACAGAGCGATTCCGCTAGGCATGTGGGACTTGTGGATGGAGCCCTTCATTCGCTTAACCAGGATTCACGGGTGGTCAATCTGTTGAAATCAGAGCACTACATTTTGGCCACCGTGCTCGATCCTAGATTTAAAACCTACGTTGTATCTCTCTTTCCGGCAGACACAAGTCTGCAGAGGTTCAAAGAACTGCTGGTGAGAAAATTGTCAAGTCAAGCGGAACGTGACCCGTCAACATCTCCTCCTTCACATTCTCCCGCAACTGGGGGTGCGAGGAAAAGGCTAAGAATTCCGAGCCCACCCGCTGGCGGTGATGCAGGGCAGTCTGGAGCGAGCGAGTGCTGACATCTGGTCCGGACTGAAGGACCTGCCAACGAATACTGACATGTCGTCTACTGTCACTGCATATGATTCTCTCACCATTGAAAGAATGGTGGAGGATTATATGAGTGACCGCATCCAAGTAGGCACGTCAGACAGTCCGTACGTATACTGGCAGGAAAAATAGGCAATTTGGAGGCCCTTGCAGAAACTGGCTTTATTCTACCTAAGTTGCCCTCCCTCCAGTGTGCACTCCGAAAGAGTGTTTAGTGCAGCCGCTCACCTTGTCAGCAATCGGCGTACGAGGTTACTTCCAGAAAATGTGGAGAAGATGATGTTCATTAAAATGAATTATAATCAATTCCTCCGTGGAGACATTCACCAGCAGCAATTGCCTCCAGAAAGTACACGGGGACCTGAGATGGTGGATTCCAGTGGGGACGAATTAATAATCTGTGAGGAGGGGGATGTACACAGTGAAAGGGGTGATGAATCGGACGATGAGGAGGAGGTGGACATCTTGCCTCTGTAGAGCCAGTTTGTGCAAGGAGAGATTGATTGCTTCTTTTTTGGTGGGGGCCTAAACCAACCAGTCATTTCAGTCACAGTCGTGTGGCAGACCCTGTCACTGAAATGATGGGTTCGTTAAAGTGTGCATGTCCTGTTTATACAACATAAGGGTGGGTGGGAGGGCCCAAGGACAATTCCATCTTGCACCTCTTTTTTCTTTCATTTTTCTTTGCATCATGTGCTGTTTGTGGGGTATTTTTTTGAAGGGCCATCCTGTCTGACACTGCAGTGCCACTCCTAGATGGGCCAGGTGTTTGTGTCGGCCACTAGGGTCGCTTAGCTTTGTCACACAGCTACCTCATTGCGCCTCTTTTTTTCTTTGCGTCATGTGCTGTTTGGGGAGTATTTTTTTGAAGGGCCATCCTGCGTGACACTGCAGTGCCACTCCTAGATGGGCCAGATGTTTGTGTCGGCCACTTGGGTCGCTTATCTTAGTCACACAGCTACCTCATTGCGCCTCTTTTTTTCTTTGCATCATGTGCTGTTTGGGGAGTATTTTTTTGAAGGGCCATCCTGCGTGACAATGCAGTGCCACTCCTAGATGGGCCAGATATTTGTGTCGGCCACTTGGGTCGCTTATCTTAGTCACACAGCTACCTCATTGCGCATCTTTTTTTCTTTGCATCATGTGCTGTTTGGGGAGTATTTTTTTGAAGGGCCATCCTGCGTGACACTGCAGTGCCACTCCTAGATGGGCCAGGTGTTTGTGTCGGCCACTTGGGTCGCTTAGCTTAGTCACACAGCTACCTCATTGCGCCTCTTTTTTTCTTTGCATCATGTGCTGTTTCGGGACAATTTTTTTGAAGGGCCATCCTGTCTGACACTGCAGTGCCACTCCTAGATGGGCCAGGTGTTTGTGTCGGCCACTTGGGTCGCTTAGCTTAGCCATCCAGCGACCTCGGTGCAAATTTTAGGACTAAAAATAATATTGTGAGATGTGAGGTGTTCAGAATAGACTGAAAATGAGTGGAAATTATGGTTATTGAGGTTAATAATACTATGGGATCAAAATGACCCCCAAATTCTATGATTTAAGCTGTTTTTTAGGGTTTTTTGAAAAAAAACACCCGAATCCAAAACACACCCGAATCCGACAAAAAAATTTCGGTGAGGCTTTGCCAAAACGCGTCCGAACTCAAAACACGGCCGCGGAACCGAACCCAAAACCAAAACACAAAACCCGAAAAATTTCCGGTGCACATCACTAGTTAAGACTGACATATCGGGTTTTAAAGAAGTTCCCACATATTTCTTGAGCTGTAAAAAGGGGATCCGTTCAATTTCCCGGTTGTTGTGATCCTTGCGGTCAGGATACTGACGCTGGAGTCCCGCCAGCTGGCAATGCCGCCAGCGGGATTCCCGGCAAAACAGGATTATTCACACTCCACGACAGCCATATATTGGGAATAGATCCTGTGGCAAGCGCAGCGAGACACCGAGCCTGCAGTGTGGCTAGCACAGCAAGTTTGCATGGGGACTCTTTGCACTCGCACCACAGACGGCATTCTGGAACACGGGATGCTGCTGTCAGGCTATGGACAGCCGGCACCCCACCTGCCGGTAAATCATATGTATTCCGTAAAAATGTCTGCATCTAATGTTTGGGGTGCACCACCGGTAGCTATATGATAGCGGGAGACTCTGTGGTGCATCCAAATTCTGGCAAAAAATATAAAATACAATGACCTTTGCCTTGTAATTCCAAATTTGTTATGTACATGCTGTCTTGCCCATGTGGGGTATACTACGTGGGCAAGACACAGGGGTCTATTCATGAACCAGTGAAAAGAGTGGAGAAGTGAGCCTGAGGAGAAGTTGCTCATGGCAACCAATCAGCTGCTCCATACAATAGTATAGTATGCAAATTATAAATGTTACTTCAATGCTTATTGGTTGCCATGGGCAACTTCTCCACTGGCTCACTTCTCTACACTTTTCACTGCTTCATGTATATACCCCAGAGTGCCAGTTTAAAGTGCGCATGATGCAAAATAGGTTGGCTATCTGTGCTGCTCTTCAGTCCGGCAATAGCAAACAGCCAGTAGCTCGGCATTTTGCTATTATGGCTATGTTGCAATATAAAATCATTGATCATGTCCCTCCATCTTCAAGGGCTGGTAATAGAGGGAAGGCTTTATCACAGTTAGAATCTCAGTGGACCGTTCGTATTGATGGAGTTAGTCCCAAAGGGCTCAGTAACATAGTTGATGAGGTTGAAAAAAGGCAAATGCCCATAGAGTTCTACCTGTATTATAATTCTTGCACTTTAATGTATTTAGGTATGTTTACTACAATGACCCAGCTGAAATAATGATTTTGAGTCTAATTAACAACTATAATTCATACTATTACTAAAATATTTATTTTTATTGCTATGTCCCTGGATATCTTTTTCAGCTAGAAATTTATCTAATCCATTTTTAAACATATTTACTGAGTCTACCATTCCCACCTTCTCTGGCAGAGAGTTCCAAATCTTTACGGCCCTTACTGTGAAGAACCCTTTCCTTTGCTTGGTATAACATCTTCTCACCTCTAAACTCAGAGGGTGACCACATGACCTGTGTAAAGTTTTCTCAGTAAATAAATCACTAGAAAGCTCCATGTGTTGTCCCTATATATATATAAATATATATATGTATATGTATATATATATATATATATATATATATCTCCTATATAATAGCCCTATTCTGTGATCTTGTGATTCATTTGCTAACGCTGGGCGGAGTCACAACAGTGGGCGGAGTTAGTCAAATGAGTCACAGATCTGGCCAAATCTATAGGACACTAGGAGCAGCTGCAGAAGCAGATAGTATGGACCTGGCACAGGCAGGGTGCATACCTCCCAGCTTTCACACACACACACACACACACACACACACACACACACACGGCGAAAAGGGGGCATGGCTTCGCGGGAGGGCCCCCGTTTTCGTCAGTGAGGGGGCATGCCCAGCGCTCTGTGAGCTGCTGGCATGGCCCCAGGGGCTGATTATGAGTCCGGGGGGCACAGGGTACTTGAGACAGGGGAGCCCTATCTCATTGCTGTGCCTGCTGTGGGTTGGGGCGTGGCCTAATCGCGGGACGCGAGGCCACGCCCCATTATGCAAATTCCGGGATTTTTTTTTTTTATGGTATTTTGGCCCCTCAGCTAGAGGTAAATCCAGAGGAGGTGGTCGCTCCCCCCTACACACCCGCACAGGCAGAAGAAAGCAGGGAGGCTGCTGCCTCCCTGCAACACCACAGACCTGCCAACACGCAGCAGTGTGTGCTGACTGTAGCACAATGCTGCCGCTGTTGCTGGCAGGATGGGGGAGCTTCTGAGCTGGGACAGAGCTACTCCAGCCAGGGGGCCCCCTAAAACTGTGGGGCCAACGGTACGTACCGCCTGCCCCCCCCCCCTTGATCCGGCTCTGCTGCTGGAACCCCCCCTTAATCCGTACCCCCTGATGCCCCCTCTCCCTCTGTCTCCACTATTCACCGCTGCTCTGCTAAGCAGAACAGCGAGTACAGGAGCTTTCCAACTGCTCCCCCCCCCCCCACCGCAGGACACTGCGACCCGCGGGTGGGACAGCGGGACAGACCCCAAAAAATGGGACTGTCCCGCGAAAATTGGGACATTTGGGAGGTATGGGGGTGTGTGAGGGGGTATGCCATACTTGACCCCCACATCAGCATACTCAGCAGGGTCTCTCTGGCAGGGAGGAGCGTCACATTCTGGCACACTCCACGCTTCTTAGCTGTAGTTTTGTGGGTCACCAGCCGCTGTGCACTTTCCGTACTGCCTCTGTTATCTCCAGCCCCTGCGACCCCACCGCTAGCTGCAGCGCTGCCACCCGCAGTGAGTTGCGCCCAGCTCCTTCACACACTTTAGCCGGCGGGTAGCGCTGCAGAAGTCCGCGCTGCTTGCAGGCTCTGACCCCCTCCTCCCTCCAGCATCAGCGTCTCCTGGGAGCTAACCAGTCACTCCCAGTCTCCCCTTACCATAGTGCCCAGCAGCCGTGAGGTCCGCGCCACGTGCATGCTATGACCCCCTCCTCCCTCCAGCCGCAGCATCTCCTGGGGGCTAACCAGTCACTCCCAGTCTCACCTTACCACAGTGCCCGGCAGCTGCGCGAGGTCTGCGGTGTGTGACTGAGGAGG